>NC_090449.1:361950998-362256198 GCF_031143425.1 Pleurodeles waltl | reverse complement strand
CAATTTATTAAATTAGAGAATATTTTATCTTTAAAATAGCATTAAAAGAACAAAAATCCAATGTAGGATACGGTAGATATTAATTGTTAAGGATTAATTTAAAACAAAATGTGCTTTTTAGCACCAAAAAGCTTAAAGGTTCAACGCAGCTATCTGATCACGCTGGACGGGGACAAAGCCAAAGTTTTAGGCAGACCGTGATGGAGTGTGGGTCAGATAGGTTAAGTGGTAGGTGCTAGTCAAGATTTTACGTTCACACGTAGTCATTTATTTGGAACCTTTTCTCTTAATGTTGCGTGATCAAGTCCTCAGATTCAGATTTGACAATGGTGGTCTGACGCAGCACAATAGACGTTTTTGTCATCAATGGCGGGAAGCTCCGGAACTTTCAGCGGGACAAACCAGTGGTGTCAGTCCGAACTGGTGTTTGACGTCCGCGGCTTGACTCTTGAGGTTTAGCTTGTCTTCTGGAGCTTTTTCGCAAAGGTTGGCAAAAGGTTCCCAGCCTTTCTGATCTTCTCATGAAAGGTTCCTTGAGGATCAGAAAGGATCCACAGCACCAGCCAAAGGTTTAGACATTCTGGGGGTTATTCTAACTTTGGAGGAGGTGTTAATCCGTCCCAAAAGTGACGGAAAAGTGACGGATTTACCACCAGCCGTATTACGAGTCCATTATATCCTATGGAACTCGTAATACGGCTGGTGGTATATCCGTCACTTTACCGTCACTTTTGGGATGGATTAACACTCCTCCAAAGTTAGAATAACCCCCTCTGATTTGCCTCTTGGGGGTCTGGGACCTGAACTCCTATAATGCACAGGGTCATTCTAGGAAAATCCAAGTGAGACTTATCAACTGGAATTGTCCTCTTAGTGGATGTTGCAGGTGGCTTCTTCTGGCCCTTTTCTACCTGTTCCTAAATCCAGTCTTTCTGCTTGAAGGCAGGCAAAACCCTTCACGTATTGAGTCTTTAAATTGAAGCAGGTGCTGAGTGCAGTCCTCTGTTGTGCACTCCAAGGGTCCTTATGGCAGTCCATCTTCTTCAGATGTTTCAGGCAGGGATCTAAAGCAGATCTCCTATATTCTTTCCACATTCCGGGATGGCAATAAGGGTGATGCTCCAAAAAATTATGGTTTAAGTTGCCACCCTCTGTGATGACCATTTCCTTTGAAGAGTGGCATGTTTTGGTCCCAGAACACAGTTCCTCAAACATCAAAATGTAGACATTCTCTCCTTGGAGTGCAGGTCTGGCAAATCCAACCCACACGTGTGGTAAACGTGTCCCTACACTCCCCTACCAGCCTCCATCCTAATATAATTAAGGTGCTCCTATCTTGTTAGGGATCCAGTGAGGGCAGGCTTTGTCCCATGACATCAGTGCTTCTGCCTCTGAAATGTAGTTTATCTTGCCAACCCCTGCCCTGGTTTCTCCATGACACATATCTACTCCCACAAAATGGCTGTATTGTCTCAGCCCGAGAACTCTTCACACCTACTCAGGGAACAGCTTGACTCAGACTGTAAAAAGGCTGAGCAATCAGTAGAGGCTGTTACAGAGCTGCTCTAGATAACTTCAGGTTAGTAATTTCTAAAACTACTTTCCTGTAATAGTTATAATAAAGCTGACCTTGTCAAGTTGGAGGATTTATTCTAGCTATTATCTTGATACTTTGAATCAGGTTGCTAGCTAACTCTAATCAGACATTACACTTTATTAAAGTTGAATTAAACCTTCCCATATTAGCTTAGAGGACCCGCAGCACTACAATGGGGAAAATTACTTTGGCTGTTTTTTCCCTATAGGACATATAAAATACATTTTGTAATATCCTTACTTTATATAACAAGGCATCCCATCCTTGGCACTTTTAGGGCAGACTTTAGGGGTGACCGATATGTAATAAAAAGATTGTTTTGAACTTCAGAAGTACTTTTAGCTCCAAAGTCAACTTTAGACATAGTTTTATTTTATTTTTATTTATTTTAAAAACCAGCCTGCAAGGCAGGTCCGGCTTTGAAATGACACTTGACCCACAGCAGTGCATGCTTAAGTGCATTACAACCCCTGGATCTATAAACCTAGGGACTTGACTGTCTTAGCCAGTTAGAAATTCCAATTACCATATATTTTTAAGGACTGGCCCTGGGCCTGTCTAGCAGAACCCAGGTCACTTTCAGAGTCAGTACCTACCAGTACTAGTCACAAAATCGGGGTGTTCTAGTCAAAAGGATGACTTTCTCATGTTGCCCCAGCTAAATTCCTTTCTGAATATTTTACCAATGAGCAAAGAGAAATCATAATTTGTAAAGTTTGTTTACTGTTGTTGTAGTTTATTAATGTTGTTATTGTTTATTATGTTGTTATTTTTTTAAAAAAACACGTTACTACTGATTTCTTTCCCTAATAGCTTTTAAATATTTGAAAATGTTGACTTAAAGTGACATTTCATTCTTCAAGCACTCTAACTGATCTCCTGTAAGTACATGTATGTTTAACGTACCATAGCGAGATGAGTGCCTCTGCCCACTGTAGAATAAAGATTTTTAAACATGAGACTGGTTTTGGTATAAAGGTGAACGCATTTTGATAGTACACTACGCATTGATGTCTGCTGATGGAGAAGGTGGTTCTTTTGCACACCTTAGTATATTTGCTTGTCACTCTGTAGAGAAGCTTCAGCACAGAGCTCTGTCTTGCATACACTGTACTACACATGTCTGTCCCTATAAGGAGTTGTCTGAGGGAGAGATGAGGGGGTCATTACATTCAAATGTGCACACTGGTTATTTAAGACACAGTTGTCACCAGAGAGGATACTCCATTTTACAATCTACTACTCTACTCTACTCTACTATTTTACACTCTATTCATTATGGCATTCATTATAATGAGCAGTGGTATGAGAAGAGACAGAAATATCTACCCACATTGTATTTTGCACATGTGTTAGTCTGGGAAATGACATAGCTGAGAGGGCAGTGCTTTTTCATATCAAAGTCTCTATAGTTGTTATGCAAGATTTACTTATATACTTATATACATATATATACTTATAAAAGTAATTTCAATAGCATACTCTACACTGTACTTGTTTCATAATTGGGAGACATGTGACGACAAAGGTAAGCCACTTTCACACCCTCATTTGCACAAGAATTATCTAAGAGTCACATCACAGGAGAGAGGCCAGTCTCTCTACACATTACAGTATAGTACTCACAGCTATGATGCAAGACACTTGTCTCAGGAAACAAGGCAGTTTTTCCCCATAGTCTACTATACATACCTGTCACCATGAGAAAAGGTATGGTTGGAGAGATACATTTCTCTCAAACCCTATCAGAAACACCACTTACCGTGATAAGATGTGTTAGCAGAAAGATGACTTCCAAGACGCACTACGTATCACTGTTGTTCTGAAGAGAGGTATGAGGACAGATGCCACTGGTTCACTACACTGTACTGTATATCCAAGTTGTCTTCGAAATAGTTGTTAGTACACAAGACAACGGACCTGATTTAAGAAAAGTGGCCCTGCACCCAGTGCAGCGCCACTGTTCTTGCTCCCCTTAGTGTCCCACTAACGCTACCATTGGTGTGTCGTATTTAAGGTACGGTGCACCATGGCAGTAGTCAGGGGAATTAGCAACAATATTTTGGATTCTTGCTGGGAGCTTTGCAGGATTAGCGTCTAAAATGTTTACGCTAATTATGCAAAGCCCATTGAGGCCCATTGTAAACAATGGTATGCCTCCTTTTAATTGCTGCTCTGAGCAGGCTTTAAAAGTGGTGAAATAACGGACGTAAAGAGACCTCTAAGATTCGTGGGCCATTTTTTCATCCCCCCCTAATGGGGTAATGCCCTCTTTGCATACATTATGCCTGGTACAGGATTACAAAGTGGTGCTATGCATGCATTGCGCCACTTTGTAAATTTGGCGCTGCAATTGTGGCCTCTTTGGGCCACATTAGCATAAAAAATGCACAATACTGAGGCTGAGAAAGGTGTGAAAGGAGATATTTACACCCTACTCTACACACCAGTAATCTTCATGCAAGGTCTCAGTGTAGAAGGCAGTGTCTCCTCATAGACTAGTAGTGGGATTGTAAGAGGTAAGTATTATAATGAATGAAAGTGTTAATCTTTCCTCTAAAGTATTTTTTACGGTCTTTTGAGAATCTTGTGGGATCATAAAAAAGGGGGTACTGAAAATCTGGTGCAGATAAATGAAACCTATCACAACAGGATTTGTTCAATGAAAATGCAAATTCCATTATAAGAGTAAGCACTCACAAGACATTTGTGAGCGTAAAGCAGCAAACACTGCTCCTTCGAAATAGACATGGAGGATTGTGCGCCTAACTCCAGTGCATGTTAGAGTCAACCACACAATTAGAGTCAAGAAGAAGAAAAAGAGGGGTACACAGTACAAAAAACATAGGTAATGAAAGTACAGGGTGTCTTGGAGAAGAGCTTTTTCAAGTAACATTTTCAACAAATGTATTAAATGCGGAAAAAGAAAAGCATTTCTAAAAAAAACTACTGCTTACCTCAGCATCTATGATCTTGGACAAGCCTAATCCTGCTCCCCTGCTTTTCTCAGAAAAAAAATAATCTCCTTGCATAAGCAGCAGTAAAGACCTTTGTTCAGATATGCTGGGGTGTTACCTGCTTGGAGGATGAGTACCTGGGCAGACACCTTGTCAGCACGTTAGAAAGATGTGGATGCCCCTGAGGAGTTATCAATGTCTGCAGCACAAGCTAATTTAGCTAGAGCAAGGCGTTCAGGATGCATAGCCATCAGCTGTCACTACAGTCTGTAATGGCTATCCAATACAGTCAGGCGTGGCTGGAACAAGCAATGTAATATTGCTTGTTCCAGCCACGCCTGCTGAACTCTATTGGCATAAGCTACAAATGTCATATTTGGCTAACACTTTTTTCTGACAAGGCCTCATCTGAACAAATGATCAGACCAAAGGAGTCTATATGTGGCTGAGGTAGCTAATTTGAAGAAACAAAGGTAGGCTTCTCATATAAATCAGATGATGATATTCTAATAACAGAAAATTAGCAAGAGAGGTGGCCAAAAAGGTGAATTCAGAGAAAACCCCAATAGGCAAATGATGCCACAAGGAATGAAATCTTTCTTTGCTAAAGACATCCATATGAACCAATCACAATCCTTTCTTGGGATGTTTTTTTTCTCCCAGGCATCTTGCGAGAGGGCCACAACATCGTAAAATACAGCACTCTTTCTTATTATCTCAAATACAACAATACATAAACTGTTTCTGTACTTTAAACAACACTTCTCACATCTTACTTTCTTAAAAACTACAAAAATACTACTTTTATTAACTTAATTCCAAATATACGATCTTGTAAGCAGATCGAGAGACCAAGACAGGAAGTGCAACCACTTTGTAGTGCGCTCAAGGGATTGTGTGTTTGGTTCCTGTCATCATCTGGTAAGAGCCATAAGTTTGTAACTAAAATAATCAATGCAATATACATACTGTACTGACTTTATTATTGAACATTAACATTCAATAATAACTGACCAGGTGAAAAAGAACTGTGTACAACGGATTACAGCAAAATATATAATGCTGTGATCTCGAAAGCCTCTCGCTAGAGCGATCACACACCTTAAAATGGATGTACATGATAAGAACATAGTACTGTAGTTTACAGTACTGAAAGACTGATCCGTGTCTTTTTGAAATATAAATGGGATGTTTATAAAGATAAATAGAGACTATGAAAACTTTGCTGAGAATATTTCTATGTACTTGAGTTACAAAAATGAAGAAGCTGAACATTTTCAGCACATCACTGTTGGAGTATTTTGTGTCTATGTATTTTAAAATATATATATATATTTGAAAACACTAGAACTTTTGTAAAAAAAACTAAGTTAAAGTAACACTTATAGTTAGGTGCAATAAAATATTTGTTTTTGATTTAAAAAACTTCACTGAAACCAAAGGTTACATTGACATTATAGTTAGGTGAATTTCTCAGTGACAGCCTTAACATTTTAATCTAAAAAAATAGAAATTCACCAGTTATAGTTAGCAGCAAGAGAAGATGTGTGGGTCTGTGAGTGGGTGTACATTTTTTTCAGCTGGGGTCTGGATCTTTAGATCCCCCCAAATCCATTAGGATCCATAAGGACTTAGGTGGGTCAGTGAATCCTCATGCGCTAAAAAAAAGTGTTTGGACATTTCCTTGCCCATGAGGGGTCTCTCGCAGACTCCACCATCAGTCCTTTGGGGTCAGGGTACCTCTGCCCTGACCTCTTTTATCACTTTTAAATTGTTATTGCTGGGAACTGCATCCCAATTAACAAAATGGAGGCCATAGATTTCTCGTCAGGTTGCAGCCATCCAATCATGGCGTTGCTGTTAGGGTGTGGATCCACAAATCCTTCCAGATCTGCAAAGGAACAGCAGCAGATCCACGTCTCTACATATACATAAATCTTTTTTTCTTTAATAACTCCAAATCTGCTTAACAAGTTTACACCAAATTGCAAAAAGCACTCTTTCTGTACCAACATCTAGTGTTCTTCCAAATTTGGTGTAATTCCATTCAGCGGCTCGGACCACAGGCGTGTCTAAAATCCATTTTGGAAATGGAATTGTGAAAACACATTTTGGGACCCCTTTTTTTCTCAGCCCCTGCTTCATGGATCACCTCAAAACTTTATAGACAGCAGCTGAAGTGACTGGTAGTTTTGAAAACTTCATGAAGATTCATCAAACGGCAGCAAAGTTATTAGCAAAATAAAAATAACTTTTTCTAGGGATACTTGGCCCTGTCTATAAATACCTAATGTTGACCACCAGTAGGTAATATATGTACATATATATATATATATATGCTAACAAGTCCCTTTATGACTAATTGTTACACATTGAGACTCGGTTTAGGCCAATTAATCTTTTGACCGTGATTGAAGATACCTTAGGATGAGATAGCTAATCAACATATCAATCAATACATCAATAATGTCATCAATATTTATCACAACAATGCATTTCATCCTTAGTCAATGACATTTAATTAAACTCAAGACACCACTATGGCCTTTCAGTCATGAATAACCACACCAGTTTAGTATAAGTTTTGTGGTATTTATTCCCTATTGATTACAATTCTACTAATACGTTTATTAGTCTCAAAACCAAGAAACACATTAACATAGTCACAATATGGCAACTCTGATAAGATTTCATCAAAGCAAGAATCACACACATCAGAACATAGTAAGGCGTGAACATAAGTTATCCTTGGCAGAGTAATATTAGTACATTATTCAACAAAGCATTGATTCAGTCATTTGTCTATTTGTGTCAGTTTAGTGAACCCCTTACCTATCCTCGAATTAGCATTGGCATGTTGGGCTTCTTGCAAAACAATATAGTAACACCAATTTGAAAAACATCTAGCTATGGTCTCTGTCAAAAGAAAAACAGCTGGTACCTAGAAAGGAAAAGCAAACAGACAATCACAATTTCATTGTCATATAGTTACCCTCCAAGTTTGGGCAGCACTCAGGTTCGGTCTTTGTCTTCAGGACATCAGTTGATTCGCCATCAGTCAGGAACTCAGCTCAGTTAAAGGGGGCACTTCCCTCATAAGGAGGTAAAGTGTAAATGGGCAATCTAAGGACAAGGATGGTTCTAATCTAAAATGTATCAAGTCACTAAGCAAAGTGACAAAGTCTCTGGATTATAGCAAATCGCATCAGCATCTTTCCCTCTCCTAGTCTCCTACTTCCCAGTCCTGATTTACTTCCTGGTGTCAAGGGTTTTTATCCCCTTTTCGTTGTACATTCCCCCAAAATTTGATTGGACAAAGGGTTGCACCCCACTATCTTTAACCAAGTAACTTTACATTAGGTCATTGAATTTGTCACCCCATAACAGTTCTCATGCATTATATTGGTCCTTTTGATTGACGTCTTTAGGGGTAGAATGTCCAGTATGATTTCATCCTTTTGTAATTCTTTGCGCATCTTTGGTCAGTGGCTCCATTGTCCGTACCGGTTTAGGCGACCTTGTACCAAACATTAATCTACACTTTAGCTAACATATTTCTACAAGCAAGACGAGCTACATGAGAACGGATCTACCATAGTTAAATTCAGCTTCTAGTTTGGAACAAAACAAGAGTTCATGTCCTTTAGCAAGTCAGTACACTGCACGTTTAGAGAAAAATGCATTTAATATGAGAGTCAGGCAGCTAGGCCTCGACTCATGCTAATTAGGCCTAAAAGGATTTATTAGTAAAACTTTAATAACATAACCATTAATAATTAGTGTAAAACCATCTTTAAATGTAGTAATTCATTAACATTAGTCATTTTTATTAGTCCCCGTATACATTGGTGGCCACTCCCCGTGGGCACATTTCAAGTGCACGTTTTTACCCAAACAAATTAATACAGTTTCTATGCAGCATTATTGTACATTAGTTCATAAGCATTTCATGTTAATATAGATTATATAAACTACGCTCTCTCAGTCCCTCCTCTGATGACCTTTGTCATCACACAAACCTTTTCCTTGTCAACCTCTCACTTTCCTCATAACACGCATCGCAACATCCTACCCTTTGTGTGAACTTTCCCAAATTTCATTAAACATTTTCTCCCTTTCATTTTTATAATTTCTTTTATTTCGTTTTGTCAGATTTCTTTTAATTCTTTCATTAATTTTGCATGATTCCCATAATCCCAATAAGCAAAGCAGAACAACTAATAGACCCCCTAATATTTTTGCAAGAACCCCTTTCCAAATATTACTGAACCAATTCCCTACTCTGGTAATTCCTTTCCCACCTTTCTCCCAAACTCCAGGTTCCTTCAAATCCTTTAAATCTGCACTGTCTCTTGTTAGGTTAGTAAGCATACTTCTAATCTTTTTGTTATTGTCTGGCATGAACGCACAACAATGGCGCTCATTAAGCATCTTACAGACTCCGCAACTCTTTGCTAAAAAAAGTCTAAAGCAAGCCGGTTTTGAAGAGTCATAGCTCTTTCCGCAGCAAGTTCAGTATCCATCAGGAGTATAGCTCCTGTGAAGTTTGTCAGCATGTTATCCACAATAGTAGACAACTTTCAAATCTTTATGGAGTTTAAGATAACCCCTACTGAAGGAATTATGGCTCCAAATATGTCACCAACGACAGCAGCCGCTGTCTCTCTCTTTTGTCTAGCCTGTTGTAATTCAGACATTTTAGGAATTTGCTTTAAGTCATCAATCTGGTAAATCTTTGGGAAAACTATCCCCAAATAACATGTCCCGTACCATCCCTTAGGGAGATGGTAATAAGCATTAAGCCCACATATATAATAAATCCCAGGGATCGCTGTATCCTGTCCATTTATCATGAATGTCCATTTACTCTGAAACAAAAACACATGCCTGCATTCACTCGTTCGCACAAATAAAGTGTCATACTCGGAATTCGGCCTATATATAAAAAGCCTACCTACATGTAAAGCATCTATAGCTAATTTGTCTTGTGTCTTTATTGCGGTGTAAGCATAATAATTTGCAATTGTGCGTTTTTCTAACCCCTTCTCTAACCTTTGTTTCAATGCTTTGCGTTTATCATCAGTGTGATCTAAGAAGCTCTTTTCTACAGGTGTTAGTAAGCAGGTTAGATTGTTGCAGTTTGCATAAGATGTCAGTGTTGGCTCAACGAAACCCCTAACTAATTTTATGCTATGCTCTTTAGCTAACTTGTTTAGAAACTCAATCACAGGCACAAAAGAAAACACTACATCTAAGTTAGAGTAAAAATATTGCACATGTTCTTGATCATGGAATCTTGTTAATAGCAAGCTACAGCTTATCCCGTAAGTTAGAGGCAGGCTATGATAAGTAACCCCTTCTTGTACTGATGAAGGAATCTTTGTGCACACATAACAGTTTCTCGCATCCATGGTATCAACATACTCATTCAGCAAGCGATAAAAGACGTTAGTAGACAGTTCCCCTTTTGAATTAGTTCCTGTATGTAAGTATTTTGCATCCTGCTCAAACTTCTCCCACAGTGTTAGTATAGTAGTCTCTGGTTTTGAAGCATTGTTAGTCACTTTCTTGTCAATCCATGGCATTCCTACAATAACACCTATAATTATTATTGCACATACAGTACTTAGAATGACACTAAACCAACCACACATCCTACTCTTTTTACTCTTAGCATGACCCATGATCTGTAAAGAATCAGATAGCAGAAAAATACAAAGCAAACAATCAAATTTGAGGACGATGTAAAACTCTTTTTTTTTCTTGTGCAAAAGTCTCTTTCTCACCTTGCAAGTATTTACAGCGTTTCACTCACTCCAGGACTCCTTTTGTCAAATCAGGTTATTCAGTTTGTCATAATCGGTTTTTCAAAGTCAATTTAGGTTAATAGTGTCACATCCGGTAATTTATCTCTTTTCTCAGCCTTTCAGCTTTCAATTTTAATTTCAATTTAACACAGTCTCCTTCTAGAGCTGAATTCAGGTGCCGTAGTATTGACCTGGTACCTCTCGATCAAAACAGAACGCCAAGAATTCTTGTTGCCATTCAGCTGATGTTGGGTACGCCCATTCAGGACCTGCGTACCTTCTGTTTGTGACTCTTTTTCTTTTCAGTCTGCATTCACTCTGTAACTCTCCTTCACTAAGATCCTCCCTTCTGGTTGTATCAACTTCTTCCTCTATTGTGTCACCAGGGACCACCTTCTCTACTGCAGCTTGTGGCTTCGGCCAGTTGTCTCCTTTATGTGTTTTCTTCCTGCTTGGCCTTTCAGAACGTTGAATAGTGCCCTCCTCTTGTGCTATGGTGTTTTCTCTTGACGGACCTGCAAGTGACTCAGGGGGAGTCGGTGCACTTTGGCCTCCCTCTGCTTCTTCCTCCTCGTCTTCAGGGTCTAATATGGGCTCAACTTCAAACCTGTATCCGTCTACTTCTGAGAGAACCTCGCTTTGCCTCAGTTCTCCTGCTGCCTCCACTGAGATAGGCTCACTGTCACCTCTCTCTAACTCGTTTACTGTTTGAGGGACTAAGCCGTCCTCAGTGGGCTCTCCTTCAGTCTCAGTTCCCCTTTGAATACTCTCCGGCCCTGAGACTTCCTTCTCTGCAGTTGTTGTTCTGGACACTTCAAGTTCCTCATCAGTTGGGCACGTCACCTTCTTTGTGTGACTGGCATGTATCCAGTTTGGAACGCCTGCACATTTCCCAGCAGTGGTTGTTGTCAGTATTACTTGATATGGCCCCTTCCAACGCGGCTCCAAACATGACTTCCTCACGTGTTTCTTGACAACCACCCAGTCACCGGCTTTCAGGGCGTGACCTGGATCACTGATCGGTGGCAATGTGGTAGCCTCCACCTGGTGAGAAAAAGAGCGGACCACATCAGCCAGACCCTTGCAGTAGTCCAACACCATATCATCAGTGATATTCACAAGAGCATTTGCAGGCACTGCGGGCAATCTCATAGCTTGACCCATCAGTATCTCATGGGGAGATAGTCCTGTTTTCTTGTCAGGTGTGTTTCTCATTGACATCAGTACTAAGGGCAATGCATCTGGCCATTTCAGATTGGTAGCTGCGCACATTTTTGCCATTCTCGACTTCAGGGTACCATTCATTTGTTCCACTAGTCCTAATGCTTCAGGGCGATAGCTACAATGCAGCTTCTGTTCAATGTCTAATGCAGCACACAAGAGCTTTATCACCTCATTGTCGAAGTGTCTGCCCCTATCTGATCCTAAAGAGATTGGGAATACAAAACATGGTATTAACTCTCTGAGCAACAGCTTTACTACTGTGAGACTGTCATTCCTACGTGTAGGGTATGCTTCAATCCAATGACTGAAAACACACACAATCACCAACACATACCTCAAGCCTCCACACACAGGCATTTCAATAAAATCCATTTGCATCTTGCTAAATGGACCTCCAGCTCTCCCCATGTGGCTCAAAGTCACCACAGTCCCGTTTCCTGCATTTATCCGTTGACAGATGATGCACCTGTGACAGATAACTTCTGCAGCTTGTCTGAATTTAGGATTAAACCAGTCGATTTTAAACAACCTGATCATTGCGTCTCTGCCAAGATGTGCTTGACCATGGTAAAACCTTGCAAACTGTGACAAAAGACTGTTTGGCAAAACCATTTTCCCCTCCTCTGAGACCCATAAGTTGTCAGACCTTTGTATACATTGCATTCTCTGCCAGGAACATTTTTCCTCCCTGCTAGCACGACCCTGAAGTGATCTTAACTCATCTAACGTATCAACCACCCTCAATGCAAAGTTTAGGCAGGTTTCATTTTCAGTTTCCGGTTACAATTCCCACTGATCCTTGAACGATATACAGTTCAATGCGCAAAACCTTGCGACTTGATCTGCATAACCGTTTCCCATTGACACAAAGTCTTGTGACTTAACATGAGCATTGCATTTCACCACGGCAATTTCAAGAGGTAACTGAATCGCATGCAACAAATCTTTAATCTTTTCGCCATTTTTCACTGGTGAACCAGAAGAGGTCATGAAACCCCTCTGTGACCACAATTGGCCAAAATCATGCACAGTTCCGAATCCATATCTGCTCTCAGTATAAATAGTGACTTTCAGATTTTCAGCTGCATGGCATGCCTTAGTGAGTGCAATTAATTCAGCCACTTGTGCAGAGTACACCCTTTTGAGCCAGGAAGATTCTAAAATACCGGTGATTGTACACACGCCATATCCAGCTCTCAGTACTCCTAATGAGTCTCTCAAACAGGAACAATCAACAAACATAATGTAGTCATTTTCTTCTAGTTGGGTATCTTTGATGTCAGGTCTTGGTTTGATGCATAGTTCTGTTACCTCAAGACAATCATGTTCTACTTCCTCAACATTATTATTGGCAGCATTTTCAACAGGAAGTAAAGTTGCCGGGTTCACTACAGTACATCTCTTGAGAGAAACATTAGGCGACCCCAAAATGATTGTTTCGTATTTTGTCAGCCTGGCATTTGTCATGTGCTGGGTCTTGGTTTGGGTTAATGTCCCATCACTATGCCTTCACACTGTGTGAGGCTTTGACCAACTGCTGCAACTGCGCGCAAGCAACCTGGTAAGGCTGCTGCGACTGGGTCCAAAGTAGCTGAAACATATGCTACTGGACGGTTTGCACCTCCATGGACCTGTGTTAAGACAGACAAAGAACGAGCATCACGTTCATGACAAAACAGTAGGAAAGGCTTTGTGTAGTCAGGCATACCTAAAGCTGGTGCCCTGCACATACATTCTCTCAACTCCATGAATGCCTCCATCTCTTTCTCGGACAAGATTATGGTGCCCGGGTCATCCTGAACCTCTTAACCTGTCAGTTTCACTAATGGTTTAGAGATAATCGAAAAGTTGGGAATCCACTGACAACAGTAGCCCACCATTCCCAAAAACATCCTGACATCTCTCTTGGTTGTCGGGGGATTCATCTGCAGTATGGCTGTCACCCTTTCTTTTGATATTCTCCTGGAGCCTTTTTCAATCAAGTGACCTAAGTACTTTACCTCTTTCTGACAGTATTGCAGCTTCTTTGGGGACACTTTATGTCCATTCTTTCCCAAATGGTTCAGTAAGGCAATTGTGTCATACCTACAGTCATCTTTTGTTCTGGACGCAATCACCAAATCATCAATGTACTGTACCAGAGTCAAACTGAAAGGCAGTTCTAACGACTCCAAGTCCTTCTTCAATATCTGATTGCAGATGGAAGGCGACTCAGAAAACCCTTGAGGAATTCTGCACCAACTGTACACCTTGTCCAGGAATTTGAAACTGAAAAGAAATTGGCTGTCCTCATGAAGAGGCACCGAAAAGAATGCTTGAGACAGGTCCACAACTGTGAACCACTCTGCATCACACGGAACCTGAAACATAATCACTGCTGGATTTGGCACTATGGGGCAGCATTTTACTACAATCTTGTTTATTTTCCTCAAATTTTGCACAATTCGAACTTTCCCACAAGGCTTTTTCAGACCCATTATTGGTGAATTACACGGGCTGCTCAATACCTCCTTCAGAACCCCTTGCTTCACAAAGTCTGCGATTATCTGTGATACCTGGATGAGGACGTCTTGTGCCATGTGGTACTGCGGCACCTGGGGAAACACTCCATTCGGCGTTACCTGTACTTTAACTGGTTCTACTCCTTTTATCAGTCCCACTTCTTTACCTGTCAGGTCCCACACTTTCTCTGTCACTGTTCCCTGCAACTCAGCTAGCAAGTCAGTCACTGTAAGCATCGGGAATAGAGTTATCAAAGGGTATTCCTCATTTGCAGTCTCCGTTTCTAACTCTAGAAACTGACTGTCGTCCCCTTCATCATCATCACTGTTTGTCTGTACCTCAATTCCCTCATTGTAACAGGTAATCGAACATCTTGTTTTGCACAGTAAGGGGCATATTTATACTCCGTTTGCGCCGAATTTGCGTCGTTTTTTTCAACGCAAATTCGACGCAAAAATAACTCCATATTTATACTTTGGCGTTAGACAGGAGTCATTTCAATGGGGGATGGGCGTCGTAAAAAAATGGCGCAAATCGGGTTGTGGCGATTTTTTTCCTCAGCCTGACTTGCACCATTTGTGGACGCCCATACGCCATTTTCCCCCTACGCCGGCGCTGGCTGGTGTACGTCGTTTTTTTCAACGCACACCAGACAGCGCCGCCGGCTAACGCCGGCTAACGTCATTGAATAAATACGGCGCTAAGTCTCTTCCCAGTAGGGATACTGGACTAGAATCACAGACTACAAAACTTATGTAATCCCTGGAAGTTTCCAATCTCAACTTGAACCGGGTCTGTAATTGGGTTTGTCAAATACTGATTTGCCACTCCTACCAACCTTATGGTACGCCCCGAAAGTGGCAATTTCGGAACCTCTGCACTTCTGACTGTAGAGCGTGTAGCTCCTGTGTCACCCAGGAATGAAACCTTGTGACCCATCACCTTTCCCTCTACATAGGGTCCCCTCTAATCTACTTCTAGGGACACTGCAAGCCTGCACTGCTCACTGTCTGAACAATCATCCGACCATTCATCGTTTAATCCATCCTCACCACGCAATGGGAACTGCAGCACTGTGTTATTTTGACTCATCATTTGGCCTGTGACCTGTTGAGAAAGCACCACCTGTTGCTGTCCCATTGGAGCCAATGGCATTTGCATTTGCTGCCTAGGCACCATGGGAACCTGCTGTTGTACCTGCTGCATTTGTGCTGGTTGGACACGCGGCATTTGTATTTGCTGCACGGGCTGTAACCCCTGCATCTGAGCCATGTTATTCTGGATGTTTTGATTTTGGCCCCTCATCTTTGGACCCCTCACATTTTTAAATGTACTGACATCACTGCTTTGTTGAACAACACCATCCTGCACCACCATTGGGGATTCCTGCTTCCAAGGCCCCACGCCCCTGCACGCGTGACATGGTGACACCTTTTTCAGCCCCTGCACATCATTTTGAACCACAAGAGTATTCAAGTCTGGACCGCGGTTCACAAAACCTCGACCTCAGCCTCTCGGCTGTGCCTGAAACATGCCATTCCCTTGTGGTTGCTACTGTACCATCTGCTGGATTCCATTTCCCTGCATCCCTGCCTGCGCTGCCTTAATCTGTATCACCATCACTTTCTCATTCAACTTTCTCTTCCTCAGCTCAATCTCGTCACTACAGTATTTCGCATACTGCAACACCTCATCAATCAGCTTTGCTTGCCAACAGATCAGATGATTCTTAATCATCTGGCTAATCTCTGGTCTCAGCCCTTCAACAAATCTGAACACAAGATGATTCATGTCTTTCGGTTCTATGGTCTCAGTGCCGCTGTAATGTTTGAACGCTTTCAACAGTCTCTCATAGTAAGCATGAATTGAATCTTTGGCTTCCTGCGAGGTTCGATCAATTTTCTGCCAATCAGTCACTTTCGGCGACACTTTCTGTTTCAAAAACTCAATTACTTTATGATGATACTTCATCACCTCCTCAGACGGTGCTCCAGTCACCTTATCCCTTGCCGGTTCTTGTGTCGGCCAATCCATACCTCTTTTGCACTCAAGCCATAAATCAGGTGGAACGATAATCTCAAACAGGGTGTTCAAGTCTTCCCAAAGACATTTTGCAAGTGTCACAAATCTGTCTGTCTGCTGATACCACTCTATCGGTTTTTCCCTCAACCTGGGATAATCATTTGTAAATGATAGAATGTCACCTCTAGACCACAGTACATGGACCAAAACCCCTCCGGCTGTTTCTCTCATTAGTAGCATCTTTACTGTCCCCGTGTCTGGTGCAGTTTTAGCTTGCTTTGGTTCCGGATAATCGCCTTTCTCTTTATCTCTTTTCTTTGCCCATCTGCCTTCCCATTTCTCTAAGGCACCCCAGATCTGCGCACTTTGCAGTATTTCTTTAAGATGCACTTTCATTCCAGCAGACCTCAAGTGATCAAAATCTTTAGAGTCTAAGTCTAATCTGTAGCTTCTTTTCAAATGTTTAGTATTCTCAGTATCAATGTTGTATCTATCCGCCAGATTTACAAACCTCTGATGCATCTTACTCACTTCTTCAGTGATTTTGGGGCACAGATACCTCAAGTCTGCTTCTGTGTATGACTCTAATCTGTTCACCGCCATTGTTCCTTCCACTAGTTCTGCAGCTTCTACACCCAGTCTCACAAAATTCAGGTATTCATCTCTTTCTGACTTCTCTGCGGTCACTGTAGTAGTTTGTGAAGCGCTAGTCCTCTCCAACCACTTATTCAACTGTTGCACGGAAAAGCCTTGCAACAAAATGTTCCCTGACTGCATCAATGGTGACTGTGACGTATTTGTATTCAGTGTCTGCGGGGCTAGCACACTTAGGCCCTCATTCTGACCTTGGCGGGCGGCGGAGGCCGCCCGCCAAAGTCCCGCCGGCAGAATACCGCTGCGCGGTCAAAAGACCGCCGCGGTTATTCTGAGTTTCCCGTTGGGCTGGCGGGCGACCGCCAGAAGGCCGCCCGCCAGCCCAGCGGGAAACACCCTTCCATGAGGATGCCGGCTCCGAATGGAGCCGGCGGAGTGGAAGGGGTGCGACGGGTGCAGTTGCACCTGTCGCGATTTTCAGTGTCTGCATGACAGACACTGAAAATCTTTGTGGGGCCCTGTTACGGGGGCCCCACGACACCCCATACCGCCATCCTCTTCCTGGCGGCCAAAACCGCCAGGAACAGGATGGCGGTATGGGGCTCGGAATCCCCATGGCAGCGGAGAACCGGCGGTACACCGCCGGTTTTCCGTTTCTGACTGCGGCTGTACCGCCGCGGTCAGAATGCCCAAGGGAGCACCCCCAGCCTGTTGGCGGTGCTCCCGCGGTCGTTGGCCCTGGTGGTTTTTACCGCCAGGGTCAGAATGACCCCCTTAGTCCTGCTTGTCTCATTGCTTCTAAGGGAGCCCCAATCGGACTGAGGTCTAGCAAAGACCTGAGTCCTTCTGCTGCTTGTTCCCTTGATGTCATTGGCTGAGGAGTTCCTGTGAACCCTCCTCTTATCACCTCTCGGGTTCTCACCCCCTGATCACATACATCGGGCTTACCCTGTGCATACAGCGGTACTGGTGGACCAACAGTAATTGGTAATGATATGGCAGCTGGTGTCTGACCAGGTCCCAAACCTCGTAGAGCAGTAACTCCCAAAGCTTGACTCACCGTGGCTGGTGCAGGTACTGACTGCGGTGCTGCCACTGGATTGTAACCCGGAATCAGCTGTTGCTGCTGCTGCATCAGCAATTGCAGAGTTGTCTCAATCTGCACTAGCTTTGATCTCGTATATATCGGATCTGGCGGCACCATCAGACTCGTACTTGTCTCTAGTACTCGGACAGCTGGATAAATCCTCTGTATCTGTGGCAGAGGTTGCAACTGTGTCTGCATGTCTGGTGCAGTGGGTACACTGACACCATTCTGTATCAAAACTGTATCGCTTGTCTGCACTGTACTTGTAATTCCCTTACTTTGTGTCGAATCTTCAGGACCCGCACTAGTGCTCGGCGTGGTGTCATTTATAGCATAAGGTGGCGGGCTGTCATGTAATAACTGATTAAGAAACTCCTCATCATCTGAATCATCTTCGTCCACCCAAGACCTCTGAGTTTCTTTTGTCTTGCTAGAGCCCTAGTCTGTCTTACAGGTGGCTTTCCTTTCCTGTGTCTCATTTTCCTGGGTTATTGCCGGAAACAATTTAAGTCCGTCAACTATTCCCCTTCTCCACATTTTGCTCTTTTTGTCCCACCTAGCCTCGGCTAAAGTCTTTTCTGCCCTTTTCATTCTCCTTTCAAATTTCTGCTGTATTTGTCGTATGGCCATTAAATCCCAGACTGCTAATTCCTCATACTGAGCTGGTCTCGGAGGCGACTTCTGTACACTTAACATCCACCTCAAGTTCTCTAAAATTCCTGTATTGAACGTTCCATGCTCTGGAAACGCTAAACATCCCTCCTTCTCTGTTAATTTTCGCCACTGCTTCATCCAAAGACATGGCGCGACTCCCTTTTCCTCCATTACAATATAAGCTGGAGTATCCTCTGGCGGTGTGGGCTCCCCTTCACTCGCTCTAATGTATGTATCCCCCTTCCAGGCACTCTTTAAAGCCTTGAAAAGCTTCATTTTTGCGTATCTTATTTTGTTTTTAATCTAATCAGAAAATGACTTTAATTCCCAGAACACTCTTCACCCACCTATCTCAACCTATTGCCTCTCACGGATGGCTGCCAATCTGTGCGCGACCTCTCTCAGCAATTGACCTATCCCAGCGCGGCACCACTGACGTCACACTCACACACTACGGCTGACAAAGTCTTGCGGCTTGTCCTCCTTACACTGGATTCACACCAAAGTAATGCAATATATTGCGAGCACCTTTAACAACAACAATAACTCCAATTTTCCGGTTTACTACATGAAGGGTACACAATCGCTTCAGAACTTTACAGAGAGTTCTCTTGAAGCCTCGGCCGCTACTCTCTCCTTCTCAGCTCTTTCACCCACAAGCAGAATTTGACCCGCAAATCCTACTCTCGACTTGTCAATGGTTTGTTCTAGTGCACTTTAGAACTTGCCAAATCTCCATCAAAGGTTTCACTCACTCAATTTGACTTAAACTCGACTTGTCAACCACTTCAGATTGACCTATTAAACCGCACAAACTACAACATAAACCCAAGTGTCTCCTACACTTCTCAATATACTCTGGAGTCTTAGACCACGACAGGTCCGTACATCACCAACAACCGCATGGTTAATTTCTTTAGCACAAAGCGCCACACTCACATGAAGTACGCTGACTTCCCTACTCTCATACTGCGGAGTACGCCCACTGCTACTAAAATGACAATACCTGGCCTAAACACACAAACTTCACAAATCACCTGCAATATGCATAAGCTGAGCAAGCGCAAATTCTACACCACACATGCTAAAACGCCGAAAACATACCCAATTCACTTAGGCAGGCTCTGAGATTCCGGGAATATCATGGGGAATTTAGAAACGCATCATACCTCCAATTTGCATTATCTTGAAAAACAATTTCAAACGATAGACCTTCGTCCTAGGGCGCCAAAGGGCCTAAACTGTCGCTCTGCTACCAGAATTGCTAAAGCGTCCCTTTATGACTAATTGTAACACATTGGGACTCGTTTTAGGCCAATGAATCTTTTGACCCTGATTGAAGACACCTTAGGATGAGATAGCTAATCAACATATCAATCAATACGTCAATAATGTCATCAATATTTATCACAACAATGCATTTCACCTTAGTCAATGACATTTAATTAAACTCAAGACACCACCATGGCCTTTCAGTCATGAATAACCACACCAGTTTAGTATAAGTTTTGTGGTATTTATTCCCTATTGATTACAATTCTACTAATAAGTTTATTAGTCTCAAAACCAAGAAACACATTAATATAGTCTCAATATGGCAACTCTGATAAGATTTCATCAAAGCAAGAATCACAAACATCAGAACATCAGCGTGAACATAAGTTATCCCTTGCAGAGCAACATTAGTAAATTATTCAACAAAGCATTGATTCAGTCATTTGTCTATATGCGTCAGTTTAGTGAACCCCTTAACTATCCTCGAATTAGCATTGGCATGTTGGGCTTCATGCAAAACAATTTAGTAACACCAATTTGAAAAACATCTAGCTATGGTCTCTGTCAAAAGAAAAACAGTTGGTACCTAGAAAGGAAAATCAAACACAATTTCATTGTCATATAGTTACCTTCCAAGTTTGGGCAGCACTCAGGTTCGGTCTTCGTCTTCAGGACATCAGTTGATTCGCCATCAGTCAGGAACTCAGCTCAGGTAAAGGGGGCACTTCCCTCATAAGGAGGTAAAGTGTAAATGGGCAATCTAAGGACAAGTATGGTTCTAATCTAAAATTTATCAAGTCACTAAGCAAAGTGACAAAGTCTCTGGATCATAGCTAGTCGCATCAGCATCTTTCCCTCCCCTAGTCTCCTACTTCCCAGTTCTGATTTACTTCCTGGTGTCAAGGGTTTTTATCCCCTTTTCGTTGTACATTCCCCCAAAATTTGATTGGACAAAGGGTTGCACCCCACTATCTTTAACCAATTAACTTTACATTAGGTCATTGAATTTGTCACCCCATAGCAGTTCTCATGCATTTTATTTTTCCTTTTGATTGACATCTTTAGGGGTAGAATGTCCGGTATGATTTCATCCTTTTGTAATTCTTTGCGCATCTTCGGTCAGTGGCTCCATTGTCCGTACCGGTTTAGGCGACCTTGTACCTAACATTAATCTACACTGTTGCTTTTAGCTAACATCTTTCAACAAGCAAGACGAGCTACATGAGAACGGATCTACGATAGTTACATTCAGCTTCTAGTTTGGAAAAAAACAAGAGTTCATGTCCTTTAGCAAGTCAGCACACTGCACGTTTAGAGAAAAATACATTTAATATGAAAGTCAGGCAGCTAGGCCTCGCCTCATGCTAATGAAGGCCTAAAAGGATTTATTAGTAAACCTTTAATAACATAACCATTAATAATTAGTGTAAAACCATCTTTAAATATAGTGATTCATTAACATTAGTCATTTTTATTAGTCCCCGTATACATTGGGGGCCACTCCCCGTGGGCACATTTCAAGTGCACGATTTTAGAAAACATATTAATACAGTTTCTATGCAGCACTATTGTACATTAGTTCATAAACATTTAATGTTAATATAGATTATATAAGCTACGCTCTCTCATATATATCTATATAGATACATAGTTAGTGATGTCTGGGTATAAAGTGGATGAGTGTGTAACGAGGTCCGCTACTTTCAAAAAGTTGAAGGTGGTTGATAAATTGTAAATGAAAGTTTCAACTATAACTTTAGAATTTTTTTTTTTTTTTACTATAAACCTGGTTCTTATATGGAGAAGAAGTTTAAGCTTTAACTATATATATATATATATATATATATATATATATATATATATATATATATATATTCACTGTAAATGTTACAGGGACATTATAGTTAGGAAATAGAATTAAAAATAAAAAAACATAGAAATTCACTTTAAAAAACAATGTTTACAGGGACGTTATAGTTAGGCTCACATTTTAAATGTACAAAACCATAGAAAAATTTGCCAGTTAGAGTTATCTGAAGTATCTATAACTCGTGGCCTTAGATAACTATAACTCGTGCCCTCTCCATACACAGTTTTTCTTCAAACATTTCACTGCAAATATTACAGTGATATCAATGATGTTATCAAAGATGTCATCAGTGCTGTAATTTGTGGGGTAATTAGCAGTGAATTGCAAGGGTGTGAGTTTTATTCTGGTTGGCTTAGGTAGGCACCTAAGCCAGGCGGGAGCCCCCACTCTAGTCAGGGCAAGGTAGATAACTCCTGCTCACTCCCTTCGAAGCTTTGGCCAGAGCAGTCAGGCTTATCCCAGAGAAAATGTGTTAAGCGTTTGCACCACAAACGCAACCCAGTAACACAATAAATACACCACTAAAAAGAGACCTCCCAATACGTTTTGTAAAAATAAACTGTATTGCATAAAAACTATAGACCAGAACAACACAAATCAGTAATATTATGCCAACCCGGCACTTGTCAAACTACCATCATGATCATGAGTGCAAATAACAAGAAATAATCACAAGTCATCGTAAATACGACATCTTCTCAATATTTATAATGTAGATTCTGAAATGTTCATTAGCACAACAAGGAAAAATTGAATAGAAAATCAGTGTATCACATGCAGCATAAGTCAAAAGGACGACAACCTCTATGGAGAGAAAGCAGAAACCAAAAGCAAGCACCCCCATCAATGCAAAGTCGACATAAAGCATAATCAGGTCATAAAAATTGCAACATTCACAATGAGGGCAGAAACACTGAGGTGAAATGTAGTTTCCCCAAGAAACACCCACACCACCTTCTACATGAAGGTCAAAAAGCGTCTGTGCTTTCTTAATAAGTCATCAAGTACCAAAACCTAATCCCCTCTGTCAGGTTCAGGAGCTCCTGTGCTCCTGCTACTAGGAATGTGCTACTATAATGGGAGGCGTCCCAGCTCCTCTCACGGGCCCAACTCAGAGAACACGGTCCCAAGGCTACAGGAAATTGTCCTCAACAGTGACCACCACACAAACAAGGCCCCCATTGCCATAGGTAATTCAGTTGTGGGGAAAGGAAGCCCACACAAAAGCTGGGCCTGACACACAAAGGGAGGGCGGCTGCGCACTGCTGTATGGCAGTCACCCCTCTCCTAGGGGGAATGCAGCAGTACAGGGTGAGTCTCCTAGCTCAAGCTCTCCATACAACCCAGGTAGCAGCAGTAAAGAGCTACCAAAGTGGATGCCTACTTGTGCCACGGGGGCACCGTCCAGAGCAGTTCTCATCCACTCTCACAGATTCTGAAAATAGTCCTCACTCTTCCTCCGACCCAGTGGGGGGTAGAAATGACGCAGCACATCCTGAAATGGGGGAGAGCACTCTCCACATGCTCTGTTCTGCCTAAGGGAAGTTAGCCACTGTAATATAGTGTTCCTCAGGCACTATATCAGCAGGACCAGGTGCATCATCTACTAAATGCACACTTCAATGCTGGCTCCTGGGAGATCACTAGGGCCCCAAGGTAGGGTATGTGCAGACCAGCATAAAGGGGTCATGCCAATTCAGGGGCAGTCCTTCTGGTGACCAAGCAGGCCACAGATTAGCACATGCAGGTGGCTCCCAAAGGTGATCACAGTCCCTTCCAGCAGCTTCAGAGTACAAGTTCATGTAGTGTCAAAACATGGGGAGCAACCTGTATACTTATACTCATTTTGTCTTTAACCTTAGGGGGCACTTCTAAGGACTTTTAAAAGTGCACAACACACCTTCAACCCCAGCACTGGCTCTAGACATCAGAAGGGGTAAATTAGCCCTTTGTGTGAGAACAGGACACAGCCTATACAAATGTAAGTGCAACCTGCCCCTCCCTCTCCCTGCCAGAAAGACCATTCAGTATGCAGATGTAATCCTGTTACACCTCCACCCTCCCTGTGTAATGGCTTCCTGGAAAGGAAGCGCAAAGCCCATCTGGCACTGTACCCCAGATGTGGAATGGAGTCAGACTGCAAAGCACACGCATCATAAGCACAGATAAATGTCCACTTTCTAAAAGTGGCATTTCTACAATGATAACAAAAATCCACATACACCAATAAGCAGCATTTCTCACTACCCTTACAAAAATACCAAACATGGCCACACTGTGCCTCATAGATCAGAAAAGACAATTAAGACATAGGTAAGGGCATTCCTAATACAAACCTATGAGAGAGGCAGCACTCACAGCAGTGAGAAACCAAATAAGCTGTTTGTCACTACCAGGACATGCCACTCAATAAGGCACATGTCATACATTTAACTTACACAGCTCTCCGCCCATAGGGCTACCTTGGTCCTACCTTAGGGGTGACCTATATGTAGTAAAAGGGGAGTTCAAAGCATGGCAAGTAAACTTTGATTCCAGGCCACTGTGGCAAAAGAACTGCACACACAGGCCATGGGGTGGCATTCCTGAGACAGGTTTGAAAAGCTACTTCTAGTTAGGACCATGTTTCCATAGAAAAAGCATTTTTTACTTGCTAAAATCTTTAGCACCATTTGACGAATATTCAATAAATATTCCAAAAAAGTGTTCCTGACAATCTTATTGTACATGGGGATTTCAGGGTAATCCATCAAGTGAGGGTCAATAACAAAGGTGGGTGAAAATGTTGCATTTCCCATGTTAATTCCCATAGGGATTTTCAACACGACTACTGCCTGAACTGCTGAACGGAATTACACCAAATTAAGCAAAAAGGTAGCTTTTGATCCAGAAAGAAACCATTCTTTAGTTTGGTGTAAATCTATTCAGTAGTTTTTGAGCTATTAAAAGAAAAACAAATATAGATATCTAGAGGTGCGAAGGATTCATGAATAATAACAAGCTCGAGCAGGAAAATGCGCAACTCTGATTGGCTGCCAACACTTCAACCAGAAAGTGTTGTCAGCCATCTTGGGACTCAGCTTCAGCCGAGTCCTGCAAAAAAAGTTAAAAACTAAGAGAAGGGGTCGGGGTAGGGACACCCTGACCCCTTATTTTTGGCGTGGGGTTACAGAGGGACCCCCACAGGGAAACAAAACGCTTTTTATAAACTATTTTGCTGTGAATTTGTGATGAATTTTTGCCAAAAAGCAGCGTTGTCTACTGAGCTGATTTGAAGCCCCCGGGTGAGCCAAGTCCCGGGGGCATTGCCATTTTTAATGGGGGGGGGGGTGCACATCCCCCACAGCCCTGGGGCCACCACCTTCCTGGGGCTAAAAAGGTTATGTGTGCAGGGGGGCCATCTAAATGGGGCTTTGTACAAAAAAGACGAGGGGCCACCTGGCCCCCCTCAGCCTCAAGAAACACCACCTCCCCAGGGCTAAAATCTAATTTTATTGGGGGGCCGCCTGCCCCCTCGCAGCCCCAGTGACCACCACCTCCTTGGGACACATCTATCCATTTAATGCAGGGGCTGCCCAGTCCCCCCTGCAGCCTTTGTGACTGCCACCTTCCTGGGGCTAAAAAGATTATGTGTGACAGGGGCCACACATAAAGGCCACAAAGGTTACATAAGCATTATAGTTAGGCTCACATGTTTAGTTAGAGTTATCTCCAGTAACTATAAATCGTGCCCTAAGCTAACCAAAACTTGCGTCCTTGCCATGCACTGCTAATTACCCCACAACTTACGGCACCCATGACATGTTTGATAACATCACCGATTATTTCAATGCAATATTTGCAGTGAGATTTTTAACGAAAAACTGTTGATGGAGGGAGCGCGAGTTCCAGTTACCTTAAGGCACGAGTTAAAGTTACTTGAGATAACTCTAACAGGTGAATTTCTATGGTTTTGCATGTTCAAAATGTGAGCCTACCGATAAAGTATATATATATATATATATATATATATATATATATATATATATATATATTTATATATATATTTATATATACATATATTTATTTATATATATATATATATATATCAAAACAAACGTAATTCCGGCTGGGCAAAGCGCGTAAGCCGCTCTGATGGAAATAATCAGTCTCTGTCACAGCAATCGATTGAAGTGAAGTTTTTAATGGACAACCAAACTCCCAATGCGTTTCGGAAGCAAAGTTTCCTTGCAAAACTATATGGGAAACCTCTGGGTAATTCCAAAGTTTAGGTGGAGAGATCTCTACCTAAACTTGAGAACTACCAGAGTTCTTTCTTTTGTTTTGCATAATCTATGGGTCACTCTAACTCTGAAAGGGTCCAGTTGAGATATATGTATATATATATATATATATATATATATATATATATATATATATATTTTTTTTTTTTTTTTTTTTCACTTACCGTAAATCCTTAAATATACTTACCATGCGTTGTAAAGGCATTTGTGGTAAATTCATTTTGTTGACATGAATTTTAACGTATAGGTTGGCGGCGGGATGCCTATCGATGTGCAAAGAAGGTCTAGGACGAGGATAACTGAATTTGAGTTCTAAGATAACCGGTAATTAAGACGTGCTTTCAATGATTATGTACATTTTTGCAAGAGCTGAGAGATTACCAATGTTATTATCAATATAGGGTTTATCTGGGCTGTTTCCTAGCGGTCACACTTTCTAGTTCTGGATAAAATATTTTGAGAATGTGTGTCAATAAGAAAATCCGGCTTTCCTGTTCTAAGCACAGCAAATTGTTGTTTATATAGGCTCAGTTTAAAAGCAAAAGGGATCTTTTCAAGTTAAAGCAGAGAGCAGCTTTCCCGGGTATAAATATGAGTTAATGAATGGATAACCTAGAACATTTCATTTGATGCATTGGTTTACGGAAACCTTTTCAGAATTCCTTTATTGGACGCTGACAACATTATGTCCAAAATCTTTAATTATTTCGGATTTGTGAGATTCTCTTTGGAGTGCAGGACAATTAATGAAGATCACATGCATTTCGAACCTAGCAAACTAGGGTACTTCTTTTTGTCTATTTGGAAATGTTGTGTTACTTCTGTTGGTGATACTTTACATGTCTAACAGATAGAAATTGCGCTAATGACGACATAGAGCGTGCCCTCAAGAAGTTAAAGCAGCTAATACTTCCGCACTTCAGCAGACTTGTAATGCAATATAAACGTGCCCCACAGTCCTTGCTAGACACTCTGAGGTTTTAGTCGGTGTTCCATATCCGTGCTCTTTCTCTCCAACGTCCCAAAATGAAGCCATATTCAAATTCAGTGTTGCTTCCTCAAAAGTACCTTCTTGCCAAGTAACTCAGGCGGTCAAAGAGGTCACAGAAGCAAAATCTGGAAAGGGCGAGGACCTTATTCCGAGCACAAAATGAAATGTTGAACGGGAGACGGTCCTTACGCCCTAAGTGACATTCTGCGTAAACTATGGGCCTTGAAATTGATTTTACCATGTAATCTTCTCTAGGTAATAGCTGGAGAGGTTTATGTGGAAAAACAGGTCCCAGTTCCTGACATCTAAGTAAAAAAGGGAGAAATACGCCTTTTTATTGTAGGGTTAAACTAACTACGTATGGTGTTCCATTCTGATATGCTAAAGTCAAAATGGAGACCTGTAATGAGAGATAATTGTTTTCTATGTGGTGTTTTTACCCCTGTTCAGAACAAGTGGGAATCAGTACGCTGGTGATCAAAACTTCTCTTTAAAAATACCACTCCTTTGCTTGTTTTGCAATTGCCTGCTGAAAATATATACCCTTGGAACTTATCCTACTCTAAGACACTCAGGAAACGGAAAAACACCACCTTTCCCTGAAATATGTCTATTCTAGCTGATGAACTTTTACAAATTGCATTCAACAGTTTTGCTACATTCAATAATTTCATTCTGCACTCTCTTCTATTTGAAAACTTTGAAAACTGTTTAATTCGTTGTGAAATGCCATAATACAGCAGGAAATGTTAGAGGGCTATACTAAACAGGTAAATAAACGTATGTATTTGAATTATGCAGGTGCTCTCTTTTATTGGCTATCCACTCAACCTGCACCTGATAGTGAAAGATTAACCGCCCATAGATAATATATTTTTTTGTCTGACTGTTGTTCTGGGCTACCTCAGTGAAATTCCTTAGAGAATTACATTCGGTTTAAATACTGTTTGGCAGGTCTATCTTTTTATGTATGGTGTCTCCATAATCATAACATTCTTACTAATAAAATTAAACTTGTAGTTTGTAAATACCCCAAAAAATAGTAAACGTACACAAAAGCATAAGTGTACCTTTGTGAAACAGGCCTTCTGTGTATAGAATCTTCTATGCTGCACTTATGTAGAGAGCATGCATCAATGGTAAGATGATCATTTCCTTCCAGGTCTTTATGGACAGAGTTTCTGGTCCTTAATTTTAGTGTGACCACCTAATGCTTTATGGCTCTACTCTGTATTTACCTCAATTGTACCAATTAAACCAAGGGCCTGATTTACATCTTGGCGGTGTTACTGGTGGTCTTGAGAAGACCCAACAGTGTTCTGCCCACACACACTGTGCCTTAGCCTACACAACACACTACATACATATCATTATCCATTACAATTCCAACACAACACTTACAAATGCCGAAAACACATATTGACATACATCCATGATACAACACACATACCATTGACACTGCAACCACACACTACGCAACCCAACAACTAACACAATTACACAAACACACACACAAGCACAATTACACACACCACCACAGTGTTCGATGTACAGCAACAACACTCATCTGAATGTGTCACACAGCAGCAGAACTTACAAAACATTGGTCTCACATGCAAGTGACACACATACAGACACAAACACATCACTCACTCCAGCTTTCTACACCTTGACCAACCAATCGACACACACACACAAACACACACACAAACACACACAAATATACGTACTGACTCACATAACCAACAGATAGCACAAACTTACCCATACAGGTCCCCTTGCAATCTGCACACATGAATTCCGTTATCCAGTGTGACTGTATCATCCCTGTGGTTGCACCATCCATCTACGACTGCTCACGCTGAGAAATCTCGCCGGGAGGTGATCTTGAGTAAGATTGTCCTTGCTCATGCTCACCAACTCACCTTTGCCGAGCGCAAGCAAGGAAAACACTCGGATCCACTCTGTGGGGTTTTTCAGCACTCCAGGCTCTAAGCAGAATGCGGATTGGGAAAATCTCTGCAAACTCTGCAAGCGGAGTGGGTTTCACCACCCACCACTAATTATGTTGCAAAACCCTGTTACATATGTTATCACTAGGATATTAGGGCTCAAAGAAAACATGTGCCATTCATTCTAATAGTTTCAATTTAAATGATATGCAGAAATGTCTAATTTGTGATCCATGGTTAATGTAAAAGAATACTACCACCAATGTCAATATCACTCCAGTAAACAAAGGCCTATTAAACTTTGTACCAAAATATCAATATCATAAAAATCAGGAACAGATATCCATTGTGTTAAAAAATGTTGTATACATTGAGAGAGCGTAGTTTAAATATTACATATTTTAGATGTGAAATGCTTATACCTAACAATGCATACAAAACGATCATAAAAATATTGTTTGCTTAAATATATTCCTAACATGATTATAAATGTGAAGAAATCATTGTACACATATACTAATGTCGACTATAAGAAATAATTGCTTATGATTAATTGAATATGTTAACATCTGCGAAAATTGTGTTTATTAGAATCCATAAGTCTTAAGTTAGCGTGAGTTGAAAATTTAGCTGTGTAGCTCGCATATTAAAGCATATTTTTCTGTTTCACCAGTGTGCTGATTCGCAAAAGGCCATGACCCAACATGTGTTCTTTTTCTTTGTTTTATGTTGCAAGTGAGAATCTTTCTCACCCGCATGCTAGTTGTTTTAGTATAAGTTTTATACGTTTTTGCAACATTAGTTGAAACATCCAAGGACAATCAACCATGGAAAGAAAAGAGAACTTTTGACCCGAAGAACATGCCAGAGAATGAAGTAACCCCGGATGTGCCACCTACGAAGACGTCAATTGTGAAGACAAATCAGAGTGTTATAAATTATCGTGGGGTAACAATTACATTACCTAATGTATAATTTGATAGGTTGAAGATAGTGGGGTGTAGCGACTACCCAATAGAATTTTGGGGGAATGTATTGTGAAAAAGGGATAAAAACCCATGACACAGGAGACTCGAGAGAACTAGGTAGGGAATGATATTGATTGCATCCAGAAACTCTGTCACTCTGTTTGGTGATTTGAGACTTAAATAAACCATAATCATCCATAGACTGCCCCATTGCACTTCTCCTCCTTATGAGGGAAGTGTCCCCTGTCCTCTAGATGAAGTAGATTAACAGCGAACTAACTGATGTCCTGAAGACGAAGACTGATCCTGTATGCTGACTCATCCCGAGGAGGGTAATTATGACTATTGCTATTGTAACTCGTCTAACTGCTTTTCCTTTCTAGGTACCAACTGCAGTTTTTGTGGATAGAGACCCTAGTCAGATGTTTTCTAAATTAGTGTTCTAAACTGTTTTGCATGAAGCCCAACATGCTGATGCTAATTAGTGGTTAGATTAGGCATTCACCTTGACTAACGTAACCAACGCGACTGACGTTGTGATATGCTGAACTGAGACGTATATAATGTTTTATGCATTCTGATCTGTGTATCTCTTACATTGGTGCTTTTATGTTTGTGATCTTTGCTTTGTCAAAATCTTATCACAGTTGCCATATCGTGACTATGCTCTTTTGCTTCATGGTTTTGAGATTAATACTCTTGCTATTAGATTGTAATCAATAGGGAATAAAATTCACAAAACTCCCATAAAGGTGTGGTTATTCATGACTGAAAGGTCATGGTTGCCCCGACAGTTTAACCAATGTCTAAAGTAAAGTATATTGTGGTGATATATGTTGATAATATCATTAATATATTGCTTGACATATTGATCAGTTATCTCGTTCTACAGTGTCTCACCACTAGGTCAAAAGATTCATCGGCCTAAAACGAGTCCTAATGTGTATAAATTGACATAGAGGGATGCGTTATCAACATTATTCACCAGTAATAGCTCATGAAAACTAGTTATGAGACAATGAACGAAGCAAGGGGCAACTCTTTTGAAAGTCTGATTCATTCCATAGTTGTAACCACTGTAAAAAAAATAGTAGAAATTACATTTTACTTTGGAGCTTTCTTCCAGACACCATTGTGGACGTTAGTTTACCAAAATGCCAGGGGTAGCAGAAGTGACATCACACACCCTTTGACCTTCACCTTTATATACACACACACATCCACGAATACACACTCTCACGTACCACACTGTCACCTGTGAACACGACCACAACATACATGCAATGCCATTTTTTTTACTTACCTCAGCTGTGGTGGGAAAGTCCTATTTCAGCTCCATTTTTATTAAAACAATTGTGAAAAATGTATTTTTCTTCACTATTATTGTAATAAAAAAAATTGTATAAAACAAGGAGAATGGCATCCCAACCGACATCCATGCAGAGGAGCTATAATGAAGTTGCTGCTCTATTCCAGGCGCTGACCTTGCCCCCCTGAGACCAGGGGTCTCGGAGGCAATGCGGCTGCGACCCCTGGCGACCCCTGGTGACCCCTAAATGAAGTCCATGGGCACCATTTGCCTGTTAGGTGCTATTTAGTCTTGCATAGTGTAGACAGAAACCTCTAAATGTTCGAATATTTTCACTTGTTTATGTTCCAAAGGCTAGCTGGACTTTAGGAACTATTTTAGCTTTTATTTTTAGATCAAAAATATATAGGACACGGTTTACATGCCTGCATTTCTTTTGTTAAATCTGCATCTTTATAATTACCTGACATTATAATCTCTTGGTGAGATAATGTTATACAAAGAGTATTAGAAAGCCTAAATACACGAATTTGACCTGCTGATGGGTGGAACCAGCTTTAAATCATTTATTATTATTTTTTTTTAAATAACCATGTCTCCTTCCTACGGATCTGCTAGTCAATGTCTGTGGTTTAATTGTACAGCTTCATATATTTTGGAGAGGTCATATGATAACTGATTTAAGAAAACTACCAGATTAGTCACTTTGCACATATTAGTTACTTAAAAATCTCCACAAAAACATCCATCACAAATTCAGCTGAGATTATAGGGCAAAGAAAATCAATAGGTTAAATGGGGCAACTAAACAATTCCTTTGCGTAAAATGTAGACATTTCCTTTGGAAGCACGCAGATGTTTATAAGATGAATTCTACAGAAGGGAGAAAAAACAAGCTTCCCCTAATTATACTTCAACAAAGATTCATAACAAGCCTCTTGCAAAAGTACTATTCAGTTCAATTTCTGGAAAATGAGCAATGGCAGAGAACAAAGAACGAGGAATGCTCTTTAGAAATAAGTATTAATTATGACACACTTGCAGAGTATAATATATCTTTCCCTGTCTTGCCTTCCTCCTAACTTTTATATATATTTATTCAATTCAAACGTTATACCTCACTTTGTAATTAAAAGAGAGAGAGTTCACCATAACCAGTGGTTGTTCAACGGCTATGAACATCTTCTGCGATATCTGCAAATATTGTACAGATTTAATACAAAAATATTTGTAATCCTTCATACATGTTTGTAATTTCCTAGTCTTATATTTAATAACATCTTCTTGAATTCACCACAACATTATTCGACTCAAGCTACGGTCAAATGGTCGCCACATACAATGAGTATTCAATGTAAAAAGGAGTTGGAATAACTAAAAACTTTTCATATTCATTGAAGACAGGACAAAGTATACCTCTTTTTTCTGTGCTTAATATGCGCAGTAAGTTAAAGGAGCAGAGTCACTCCATTCATTTTTTGGGGCCCAGCACTTATTATTCCTCAGCAGATTTTGATCAAGAGCAAGAGAAAGCAAAAATGAAAAAAAGGGAAAGAAAGCACAAGAATGAAGTGAAGAGGGGGAAAGACTGGTGGTGAATTAAAGAGGTATCAGGTGTAATCAAGTCTATACAGCCTTGATATACAGCACTCATAGCATCGATAGCACGGCTATGGGCATCTGAGCAAAACTTAGGACCCTGGTACTTATCCATTTACAGAATAAGCACAACTCCTGTTTGTTTGCACAAACTAATTCTTTCCAGTCATTTCCACCAAACATAAAGCCAAAGTTAAATTACTCCTTTGATATTGTGTAAACCATGATGGATATTGAAAATGAAATACTCTTAAGAGTGGACACTACTAGTGGTGTAGGCTGGCCATGAGTGGGATGACCATCTGCTAGAAGAGCTCCATGTGCCGGAAGGCAAAACGAGGATGGTGGCAGAACTAAAAGAGCAGGAGGGACACCCTGATCTCCTCTCAATGCATCCCCCAAGTCAACAGCGGTGTCCAAGTCGCTCTCCAGGCCAAGAAGGACGGAGGGTGGCACCAAGCGGCCTTGACGGCCGCCACCTCTGACTTAGCCCATTGAAGTGCTGTAGAGTCACAGGTTTGATTTGGGAGACACCCAGGTGGGCTCGCACAATCAGACACCACTGATCGATATCGTGGGCAGGTGGCAAACCGCCAAATATCGGCTTCCTTGTATAAACACAACCGCGGACTGGGAGGGGTGACTGGAAGGTGTCCTGCTTACCCTCACCCACTCCCTCTGTTAACATTGAAGCGCCCCCACCCCGTGACACGGGCCCAGCCTCACGCAATGTCACAACATCCTCTGTGACCCAAAGATCGCCACACCCAGTTTACAGGGCCTGATGAGATCTTCTGCACCAACTCAACTGGCAACGATTACCAGGGAGTGTTCAAAAACCCACCCTGCACAAAGACATTTCATCCACCGACACGGGTGACTGGACCTCCATCCTCTACATCTGGTGGGGCTCAAATAGCGTACAATAGAGGGTTTACTGTGTGGCATAAGAAAGAAAATGCCCAAATGAGTTAGTAGTAGCAACTAATTATGCCCTCTGCTTTCCTCATTCTACCCACCTTTCTTCTTGCCTCCCCCCCACACATGGAGCATCAAACCTTCACCACATCAATTCTGGATCTTATGGAGTCCTTGACTGCTTATCACACCTCATTCTCTCTCTCTCTTCACCTTAACCTCTACCACATCACCAGGCCACAGAAGGACGCTTATCAACATCATGCTGCATCCAACATTCCCTAACCAGGCTGCTCCTTGCTTCCCAGAACACCTACTCCCATACAGTCCTTCTGCTCCACTACTGACATGGTTCTATATTGTCACTTCTCTTCTGCTTGCCGTCCCTCCAGCGCGTGAACAGAGCAAGTCTAGACCCCCAGTTAGCCATATTTTGGCCAGTGCCTAGGTGCCCCCTTGCTTCGGAGCCGTATCCCCACTCTCCTCCCATCACCCAACTCTTTCTCCCTCTCTCGCCCATCATTTTATTCCAATCCTCCTCCTGCCTTACCTGCTCACCCAAAGCAGTAGACACTAACCGTGACCGAAGGGCCACTCTCATGTGAAATACTTTCTTCAGCCTCCCTATCTCCCAGTTCCCCACACTACCTTCCCACCTGAGACTCCCCATCACTCCCACTCCCATCCTATTTGCCACTTGTGATGTCTCACCCAGTCCGTACTACCATGTCTACTCTGACCACGCTTTCCTGGAACGTTAATGGCCTCACAAACTTCATCAAACAAAAAAAGATTTTGGCTTACCTTCAATCCCATCGCTCTATTGCAGGAAACTCATCTCTCCCAAACAGAATTTGAGAAAGTGGGCCATACTTGGGTGGGATGGGCGACATACAGTAGCTGCCCAACAACTGATACTCCGGAACCTAGCCTGTCCAGGAAATGTGGCATCTCAATCCTCATACAAAGGTCATTGACCTTTACCATCCTTAAAACATGGACAGATCCGAAAAGCTGCTATGTCTTTGCTACATTCAGGATCGGCAACCGTGTTCTATGTATTGGCTCTGTCTATTCCCCTGTAGGGACTAAGCGCTCCTTCTTCCTTTGTCTCCTCACTGAGATTGGGGCCAGACATTTTTTCCTGGGGAGAGACTGGAACCTGGCATGTGACACTATTCTCGACCTCACCGACCCGAAAGACCACTGCCACGCAGCTGACAGGGCCCTCATGGATGATGTTATTTTGGACCACAGTCTGACAGACCACTGGGAACTCACTCATCCATCAGATCGGGAATACGCTTTCATATCACCAGTTCATGATACCCACTACTGACTAGACTATTTTTTGGCATCCCAGAGGAATGTAGCCATGTTAGGAACCACGAATCCTAGAAGCCACTGTTTCATGCCATTCCCCTGTCGTCCTCACCCTAGACCTGGGACTTACAACCCCCAGGGTGCAAATCATGGTGACTGAATAGCTCATGTTACTGCACATTGCAGAGCAAAGCCCAACAGCGATCCCATATAGCTACCTATCTAGAAGACAAGAGAGACTCAGGTCCTCATTATGACTTTGGTGGAGAGCACCAAAATCCTGTCAAACCGAAGACCGCCAGTGTTGGCGGTCTTCCAACCATCATATTATGACTGCTGGCAACTCTCCACCATAATTTGGGTGGAGAGTCCCCAGCAGCCATACTGGCGGTCAGTGGTGCAGTGGAGGTTGCTCCTCTGTCACCACCACGTCATCACAACACTGCCCACAGAACTAAGTTACAATATTTGGCGTGGCATGGTGCTGCTAGTGGAGCAGGCCTCATGGAACCCATTCCCTCCTGGACGACCACCAAGACAGGTAAGGTGATCGATTGACAGGTGAGGGGAGTTGGGTGGGGTGTTGTGTGGCGTATGCATGAATGGGGGTGTGAGTGTATGTGTATAGAGGGGGTGTGTGTGTCGGGGGTGTATCGTGTATGTGTGCGTGCATGTGTGCGCGTGTATGTGTGGTGTGTGCATGCATGAGTGGGGGTTGGGGGGCCCATGGAGTTCGGGGGCGGGGAGGGGAGGGGGTCCTATCAGCTTTGGGGAGTGTTAGGGGGTCTGTGATTGTTGGGGGAGGACTCTGGGGATGGAGAGGGGGAGAGGGCGGGGGAGACCCCTATCAGTACCAGGGAAGGAATTCCTTGGCACTGAGAGTGCGGGGTCATTATCCCAGGCAGACTAGTGACAGCCGCTGAGCTGGAGACTGATGTCTCCAGCCTGGCGATCATTACCGCCGTGGCGGATGGTGTGGTACATTGGCGGTTTGGCATAAGCCAAACCGCCAATGTCATATTTGGCGGTAGTTACCGCCAGCCTGTTGGTGGTGCTACCAACAGGTTAACACCATCCGCCGGGGTCGTAATGATCCCCTCAGTCTCTTCCAGCAAAGTCCGGTGGGCTGCAGCAAAGATGACAATTTAGGGCCAACTAATGAGAGAGGCAGCCATCGCAAATGCCAAAAGGCACACCCAGCAGACAGACTTAGAGGGCACACACATTTGCCATCACCTAGAGAGGCCTAAGATGGACCTCAATAAACCTTTTACATCCAAGGCAGAGTACGCCCTCCAAAGAATGAAAGGACACCATTATGAAGACTTTGAAAAGGTGGGCTGGATTCTGGTAGTGCGACTGCGTCAACAAGAAGCAGACCTTGCTATACTGGCCATTCACTCCTCAACTGGGAACATCCTTACATGCCCCAGGTCATTGTCAATGAATTTTCAGCCTTCTATTGGTCTATCTACACCCCTGAAAATCCTTGAAACAAGCCCACAACCTGCTCAGAGTAAACTTCCATCTCAACAAACATGCACCACTATGGGGCAATACCAAAATACAGATCGGACGAAAGATGCTGGACTGGAGAGTATTGCGCACAGCTGGCATTACTCGCCTGGGCCAGGTACTAGCCAACGGGAACCTGAAACCCCTCGCCACAATATGTAATGAATATAATCTCTCCCCAAAGCAAGCCTGGAGAGATTCCCAGCTCCAACATTGCCTCATCCATTGTCTGGGGCCACGCCCATGATCCCTGCAGTCCTTTCAGGTAATCTTCTATTTTAGAACTTGGGGCTACTTTCCCAGTGTAATGTATGGCCTACATGCACTCTTGATCTGCCAACTCTACTCCCTGCCCCTACTTAATAGCCTCCAACTCTCCCGTTAATTAAAGCTACAGGTAGAACTCAACCAGGAGGACTGGGCAGATCTCGTAGAAGCCCGAGATCATGGAGCACGGGAAGCCCGGATGAAATTCTGACTTTTTAAAATGCTTCATAATTGGTACTGGACACCTGTTAAGCTGGAAGTGACAGGCCTCCTGCACCATGCACAGTGTTGGCGCTGCCCGGAAGCCCACTGTGACCTCATGTACATCTTATGTGACTGTCCCTTCATCATGCCCTACTGGGAAGCAGTGGGGCGCAGGCTGCAGGAAACTCTGCCCCTGCCGAACCCATTACCTTGCCTGTTAATCTTCCTCCAGAACTCAGCAGGCTCCCCAGACCTGACATGCCCCCAGATCCTTCTCCTTCACACAGCACTTGCTACTGCCAAACTCTGCAAATTTAGACATTGGCACTCCCCCACACACCCATCACACAATGACTGGCTCACAGCCATTTACCAAACCGTGTTGCATGAAAGCATAATTTACAACTTGCAGGAAAAAGTTGACATATTTCTCCAAACCTTGGCACCTTTTCTCCAAGACGATGCATACCAATCCAGAGTCACCAACCTCCATAACACTGTCTACTCCTCAACCCTCTCCTGTCCCCTGTCTCCCTGTTGGTCACACACACACACACACACACACACACATTCCCTAACATTTCCTTCACCCATCTCACCATGAGCACCATACCCTCTACCCAATACCTTACCCTCCACACCCCTCCCACACACCATACTCCAGTTCACATCCATCCCCGTCCGCATCCTCCTCTCAATCTTGTATCTGATATAGTAGCTCTATCTCCATGACCTATCTCCCCTCCCATACATCACACATGCTACCCCATCACACAGAGGTGTTCCACCTTCCGTATCAGGGGTATTATATTATATTATATTAAATTATGATACACTTTGTCATATTTCCTTCTTCATTGTTATTATTACTTCACACTCACACTACTGCTTTACATAATCACATTATTGCTCCATTATCTCACTCTCCATCTGACTTCGCTCATAGTTCCCCTATTCTAGTAACACCAAAGTTCCCCCTTACTCCAATATTACATCCCCCAACACACACCTCACTCTTACAAATCGTGACAACCTGCTTGAACATTCGGTGCGGTCCAGTGTCTTTCTACCTCTATTGCTCACCATCCTATGTACATTGTCAGGATGCAACCTTTCCCGAACACTTGCACCACCCATTTGACCTGGGATCTACAGAACCCTCCCCAATTGAGTCCCGCCTTCCTGGTCACAATATACCTGGCTCCCTTTCTAGGGCAGTGATCCCTTCCTCTTCATCACACTAGGAATCAAGTGTCATTTCTGTATACATTGAGCTATATGTGTGCAATGTTGTTGTTGTTTTTCTCCCATGTCACCATGAATGTTCATCTCTGCCTATGTGGTATTCTGTGTTTTGGGATAATACCTAATAAAGAATTGCAAAACAAAATATGTGAACACTGCTATGAACTCCTTCTGCAACTGTTACAAGGAAGGTGATTTGCAAACCAAAAAAACAAAAGGGTTTCTAATCTCTCTCAGATATTTAATATGTGAAATATAATTGTAAATCTAAATTCATATATATAGCCATATATATAAAATTGTTCATGTGAGAATTTTGTTGTTTCAATCTCCATATCTGTTAGACCTGGTGTTAGAAGTTGAATCTCTTGTTCCTAAGGTATGCACCCTGTCCAAGTAGGGACCACAATCATAGTCAGGGTAAGTCGCAACCCAACCCAAATTATCATGTGCTCACCCTCTGGTAGCTTGGAATGGAGCAGGCAGGCTTAACTTAGAAGGCAATGTGTAAAATATTTCTGCAATAACTCATACAGTAACATAGTGGAAACACAGTGGAAACACCACAAAAAACACCACACAGGCTTGGAAGAGTAGATAATATTTATCTGAATACCATAAGATAAAAACAACAAAGATCCAAAATGCACACGTTGAGATATCACTTTTAAAAGGGTCTAAGGGCCAGATGTAGCAAAAAAACATTTTGCGACTTGCAAATTGCGAGTCATAGCGACTCGCAATTTGCAACTCGCAAAATGTTATGCAGAAAGGTGTCTCAGACACCTTCTGCGACTCGCTATGGGGTCGCAAAGACCCACCTCATGAATATTAATGAAGTGGGTCGCAGTTTGCGACCCCATAGCAAGTCCATGCACTCACAGGGATGGTGGCCTGCTGGAGACAGCAGACCACCATGTCTGTGACTGCTTTTTTATTAAAGCAGTTTTTTTTTTCTTTTTGCAGCCCATTTTCCTTAAAGGAAAACAAGCTGCAAAAAGAAAAACTTCTGAAACCATTTGGTTTCGTTTTTTTCAGAGTAGGCAGTGGTCCATAAGACCACTGCCTGCTCTGAAAAAATATTTTTGGGGGCATTCACAAAGGGGAAGGGGTCCCAAGGGACCCCTTCCCTTTTGAGAATGAGTTACAATCCACTTCAAGTGGATGGTAACTGCGAGTTGGTTTGCGACCGCATTCGCAGTCACAAAGCAACTCAGCATGGTGATGCGGTCGCAAATAGGAAGGGAACACCCCTTCCTATTTGCGAGTCACAGCCTCAAATAGCGAGTCGGTACCGACTCACAATTTGCGGTTGTGCATCGCGTTTGGCCTTTTGTGCGTCGCAAACTGCGTTTTTCGCAGTTTGCGACGCACAAAAGGCTTCCTACATCTGGCCCTAAATCCTTAAGAATCAGTGTTGTATCTTAGTAACACCCAGTACCTGGGATGCATAAAAAATAGCGACCCACAGAGGACCCTGAGGAGGAGATGCGTCGAAAAAATGGTGCTGCTTCATATTTTCCAGCGCGGCACAGATGATTTGTTGTTTCTTTCCACATTGCAAGGTGATACGTCGATTTCCAGGAGTGCGTTCTTGGTCCCTCACTGTGATGCAGGGATATTTTGGCGCCCATGGACAATGCTTTGAAAATCCTTGACATGCTGGTAAGAAGGGACAGACACTGCGTTGATCCGGGAAGTAATGTGGCAAATTTTCAACTGCGAAGCAGCCGCTGAGTCAGATTTCCAGTTGCAAGTCTGGTGCTGTGTCATTCTAGTCAGCAGTGCAGTGATTTTCCAGCCATGATGCAGGTGCTGTGTTGATTTTGGCAGGCTTTGCATCGATTTTCAAGTGCACGAGGATTTCCTGAAGGGGTGACATCTTTGTTGGCCCTGAGACTTCAGAAACAGGAGTCAAGCTCAATCCAAGCCCTTGGAGAACACTTTAGAAGGAAGGCAGAGTCCTTCCAGCAGAGTCAGGAGCACCAGGCAGCAGGACAACAAGCAGGAAAGCAGTCCTTCATAAAAGCAGTCCAGATTAGTACTTTGGGCAGCCAAACAGTCTCTCTGACTGAGTCCAGTTGTAGGTCCAGAAGTGTCTAATTTGGTGGGGTCTGAGACCCAGTATATATACCCAAAAATTCCTCTGAAGTGGGAGAAACTTCAAAGAGTGGTTTAGAAGTGCACAAATTCCCCGTTCAGCCCCTTCCTGTCTTCCAGGATCCCTGTGGGGGTTATCAGCCCTTTGTGTGAGACTGGCCTTTGAAGTGTTGAAGTGTGAGAGAGAGCCCTTCCATCCTTCCTGCCCAGGGAGACCCATTCAGTATGCAGATGAATGCAGATGTAACTGAGTGTCCTGTGTTTATGGCTGTCTGGGTGGAATGCACAAGAGGAGCTATCAACCAGCTCAGACCAGACGTGGATTAGAGACAGGCTATAAGGCACATATGGCAGTAAGTGCAGAGAAATGTCCACTTTCTAAAAGTGGCATTTTTAAAATAGTAATATTAAATCCAACTACACCTGTAAGCAGGATTTTCTATTACCATTCTGGCCACGCTAAACATGAGAGGGCTACTTCTTCCAGATCAAAATCTACCACTTAAAAGTATATGAGGGCAGCTCTAATGCTAGTGTTTGAGAGGAGCAGGCCTCAATGTAGTGGAAAACTAATTTTTGAGTTTTTCACTATCAGGATGTTAGAAATGGGGTCTCTCTTGGCAGTCAGTTTGAACTCCGTCCAAGCAGGGACCCTCACACTAATCAGGGCAATGAAGGTACACACTCAAGATAACCCCTGCTCACCCCCTTTGTAGCTTGGCACAAGCAGTCAGGCTTCTCTCAAAGGCAATGTGTAAAGTATTTGTAACAAGACCCACAGTAATACAGTAAAAACACTACAAATAGGTAATATTTATCTAAATCAGACAAGACCAAAACAACAAAAATCCAAAATACACAAGTCAAGATTTGAATTTTCAGAAGAATAAGAGTTTTCTTATTCCATAGAAAACAATGATAATCTTGATTTTACACAAAGTACCTGGTTAGCGTTAAAAATAAAGTTGCACAGGCGAGCGTGTGTTGGAAAAGTCAGTGATGCGCAGATTCCTGATTTGCAAGTGAGCCCGTGCGTCATTTCTTCTCTGGTGGGGCAGGCAACTTCGCAAGAGAGCGATGCATCAATTTCCAGACAGAGCACCTTGGGTCTGTGCCGATTCATAATGACTTTGATGCCCAGGGACAATGCGTGAAAAATCCGGTTGCATGGTGTTAGAAAACCACTCTGTGAGGCGATTGAGTCATTATCAGCAGCCACAAGTGGGTGTTGGTTGTTTCTCCAGCCACAATGCATTGATCTCCCAGCCGTGATGCAGGTGGAGCGTCGATTTTTAGCTGTGAAACGGGTGGCAGGTTGTTTATCAGCTGCGTTGCAGATGGTGCATTAACAATTTCCTTGCATTGCTTTCTGTGTGTGTGGATTTCAGCTCTTGTTCTGCCAACTTCACCTTTCAAGGGCCCAGGGACTGGATAGGGCACCACTTGGCAGGTGTCTCAGCAGAGAGCCCAGGTGCCGGCAGAGGTCTTTGATGTCCCTGAGACTTCAAAACAGGTGGCAAGCTCAGTTCAAGCCCTTGGAGATTCTTCTTCAAGCAGGAATGCCCAACAAAGTCCAGTCCTTGTCACCTTTCACAGGCAGAAGCATCAACTGCAGGATAGCCCAACAAAGCACAGGCAGGGGTAGCACTTCTCCTCAGCTCCTGAGTTCTTCTTCTTGGCAGAGGTTCCTCTTGAACCCAGAAGTGATCTAAAGTTCTGGGGGTTTGGGTCCAGTACTTATTTGCTCTTTCTGCCTTTTAAGTAAGCAAACTTCAAAGGAAAATCTCTATTGTTTACAGCATCCTGCCTTGCCCAGGCCAGGCCCCAGACACACACTAGGGGGTTGGAGGCAGGCACAGCCCATTCAGGTGTAATTGACCACTCCAACTCAGATGGCTCATCAGGATATGCAGGCTACACCCCAACTCCCTTTGTGTCACTGTCAAGAGGAGATTCACAAACAGCCCAACTGTCAGTCTGTCCCAGACAGGGAATCCACAGTCAGAGTCTCAGAATGGTTAAAGCAAGAAAATGTCCACTTTCTAAAAGTGACATTTTCAAACTAACAATATAAAAACCAACTTCACTAACAGATGTATTTTTAAATTGTGAGTTCTGAGACCTCAAACTTCAGATTTCTATCTGCTCTCAAAGGGAAACTACACTTTAAGGATATTTAAAGGCAGCCCCCAAGTTAACCTATGAGAGAGATAGGCCTTGCAGTACTGAAAACCGAATTTAGCAGTATTTTACTATTAGGACATGCAAAACCACACAAGTACATGTCCAACTTTATACATACACTGCACCCTGCCCATAATGCTCCCTGGGGCCTACCTTAGGGGGTGCCTTACATGTATAAAAAGGGAAGGTTACTTACATGTATAAAAAGGGAAGTTTTGGGCCTGGCAAGTGGGTACTCTTGCCAGGTCTAATTGGCAGTTCAAAACTGCACACACAGACACTGCACTGGCAGGTCCGAGCCATATATACAGGGCTACTTATGTTGGTGGCACAACCAGTGCTGCAGACCCACTAGTAGCATTTAATTGACAGGCCCTGAGCACCTCTAGTGCACTTTACTAGGGACTTACTAGTAAATCAAATATGCCAATCATGGAAAAGCCAATTACACATACACTTTACACAGGCGCACATGCACTTTAGCACTGGTCAGCAGTGGTAAAGTTCCCAGAGTACCAAAAACAGCTAAAAGAGAGCCCAGCACACAGTCACAACATAGGAAGCAGAGGCAAAAAAGGCAGGTAAGACCACGTCAAGGATGGCAGGTCTAACACAGGATATGCAAAACACATAAGTACATGGCATGCCTTTATACAGCACCCTGCCCTATGGGTTACCTAGGGCCTACCTTAGGGGTGACTTATATGTAGAAAATGGTAGTTTAAGGCTTGGCAACTAGTTTTAAATGCCAAGTCGAAGTGGCAGTGAAACTGAACACCCAAGCCTTGCAATGGCAGGTCAGAGACATGGTTGAGGGGCTACTTCTGTGGGTGGCAGAATCAGTGCTGCAGATCCACTAGTAGCGTTTAATTTACAGACCCTGGGCACATGTAGTGCACTTTACTAGGGACTTACAAGTTATTTAAACATGCCAATTAGACATGACACAATGTTACCATGTTTTAGGGAGAAAGAACATGCACTTTAGCACTGGTTAGAAGTTGTAATGTGTCCAGAGTCCTAAAGCCAACAAAAATGAGGTCAGAAAAAGAGGTGGAGGAAGGCAAAAGGTTTGGGGTGACTCTTCAGAGAGAGCTATTTTACAACATCTTGCAACTTTTGGCATGGGTTCCCCTGTCTTTTTGCTTTCTGACCTGTTTTGACCATGTACTGAACTTCATTTTTGCTGGCTTCACAATTCTGTGCGCTTTTTCACTGCTGACCAGCACTGATTGTGCAAACCACTAATGTAGCCTTTCAAACAAAGCTCAGGCCTGACACTGCAGAGTCTGTGTGAGCAGGTTAAACTGCCATTTCTACCTGGCACACATCACTTCTGGATATCAATACATCAATGACGTTGCCGGATCAGGAAACGACGCATCGCCTGCAAGTGCTACACACCCCCTCCTTGGATCAATGCATCGTCACCGAGCATCGACGCACCCAAGGTACTGTAAGCAGGTCTGCATGACTCCTGTGCCTGGCCGTCGCTCCATTGTGGTCAGACTGAACTGTGGGATTTGCCCGGGTCCAGCCTGACCAGATAGCCCTAGGTGGGAGATATTGAGATATAAGCACATGATTTTGATTTAATCTTTGAAAATTCATAACTTGAGTTGTGTATGTTGGATTTTTGTTTTTGTCAGTCTTCTTTGACTCTGATAAATACTGGCTATTTTTTAAACTGGTGTGGAGTCCTTTTATGGTGTTTTCACTGTGTTACTGGGTGTGTGCACACATACATTACTTATTGCTTCCTTAGTTTAGCCTGACTGCTCTGTCCAAAGAGGGAGCACAGGTAAGTATTTAATGTGTAACTTACTTGCCCTGGCCAGGATTGTGGTCCCTACTTGAACAGAGTGCAAATTTCTGCCAACTAGAGACCCAATTTCTAACAATATCAGTACAGTATAATACTAATACCACCCAAGATATGGCACAGGGCAGTCTCCTTCTGAACAAACGCCACCGCAGATCTTATACATCAGCCAACTTATTGTTCCCAGTTCACAAAAAAGTCAGAAATGCTGCAAGGGTACAGCTACGACTATGCACTCTGGACATTTATGAAGTGTTCTTCATCAAGAAAAATATCAGAGATGTAACAGGGAAAGCTAAGATTCCTAGAGATTTTCATACACACATCTATTTCCTCTATTTCTTCTGCTACAGCATTTTGCAGATTTGAGAAACTGAAGGTTTAGAAAAAGTATCCATTAGCGTTCCGTTTGATTCTTGAATGGAAAACATTTTTCTGCACCCATTTAAAATGGAGGTGTGAAATGCACTAACCACACTTACTACAACACACCACCTACATTATTAAGGTGTGAGCATGGATATGTAATACATGTGCTGAAGGTTTTTGCAAAGGGTTGTGAATGCTCACACTTTTTAAATTACATGTGCTTATAACTCTTATAACAGTTCTTATGCGACTCCCAAGGAAATTACTCATTATCCCTCTCCCCTTGGCCACACTCCGAGATGTGAATAAATGTGCACATTTTGCAGACTTTTTACATTCATGACTAAAGCCTAAAGACTTTGTGACTCTGGATAGTAGCATAAAGACCAATGACAGGGGGATCCAATGAAGGTTCCGGAGAGACTGATACATCCTACATTTTCAGGATAACAATTAACTAAACAATTTACAATTAGGTTTCAATTTCTCTTTGAAAATATCCAGAAAATCAAGAATCTGAATGTAAAAGTCACAGACATGGATCATAGGAATGATGTCAACATACACATTTGATGCAATTTCCGAAAAAGTCAGGATCTCCTATTGACCTTAACTCCCACCCATAAAGCAAGACGTATTAAATAGAATAAGACTCTCTATTAGTACTGAAACCCGAGTTGCCCCTGATTGAAAATACCAGTAGCAATAATTTTCAGGGGCTCATTAGGAATCCTTTTTGAAGTTGAGTGGTTGAAAGGCAGAGGGGGTTGGGTAGCTGTTAGCGTATCAGACCTTAAGAAGTAAACTTACAAGGGGTTGCGAATAGGTCGATTAACTTTTTGACTCACATTTAAGATGTTCCCACCAAAGATTCAGTACATGCAGATGAATAATCAATAGCCAATCACTAACATCAATAATCAATGATAATCAATAGCATTAGTAATCAATTGGAGTCAGTAATTATCACACGCCATGGCCTTTCAGTCATGAATAACGACACCTTTTAGTAAAAGTTAGAATATTTATTTCCCTACATTAAAAATGCTAATGTCACCTAAAATAATCTCAAAATCAAATGATAAACATACAGAAACATCACTGGCTGCCCAAAGTGGCGGAAGAAATGTAATCTAATCAATGCTTGAACAATTACACATTCTAAGGTTACAGTGCAAATTAATAACAAGAACAATTGCCCAAACGATATTATATACATTTAGATTCAGCAAAGGAAAGACATTGATGATTACCCCCTATAGCAGACTTTCATTAGTGAGGATCCTTATCTAACACCAGATTAGCATTAGCATGTTTGGCTTCATGCAAAACAATTTAGTCAACACAAATTTAAAAACATCTAACTATGGCTCTATCAAATAGTGCAGTTGGTACCTAGAAAGAAAAGCAAATAGTCATAACAAACACATGGGTAAAGTATACCTCTACTCAGTTGGATCGGCAAGCTAAGATAGTCTTCTTCATCAGGACATCAGGTTGGCCAGCAAGGCATCAGGATTCAGCATCAAAGTTCAGAAAACGCAAAGTCTTTAGGCATTAAAGTTAAGCACGTCTCCTGACACTCACCAAAGTAATGGCCTTTCAGCAAGAAGAAAATGGGCAAATGCATAATGGCAACTTCTTCCCAGTGCTGTCCAGTTAAGTTAGATTTCCTAAAACTGCTTCCCAAGTCCCTACTGGTCAAGGGATCGCATGTTCAGACGTTGTCCAATAAAACTAAAACTCCTAATCTATAATTTCTACTAGTACACAGTTCACATGTCGCTGATTGGCTTCTTTTGTAATGTCCTCATCATCCGGCTCGTCAGGTAACAATATTATTGCAGCTTATACTCCAGTCAGTGTCTCCATTGTTCTCCTCCTGAGAAAGTCAAGTCTTACACACATTACACTTTTATTGATACATCTAGCAATAACAGCATCTTCTAGCAATCAGTTCTTATGAGAAAGACTTCTAGCTACGAGCACATTTAGCCAGCACAGTGGAAAATTACAAATTAAATCTCGAAGCAGACATTTTATTAATCAGTTTAAAAATACAGCTTGACATGAGGCCGTGCAACTAGGCCAAGGCCTCCGCTAAGTTAAGGCCTACGATTAATAAAGCTAATACATAATGCAGTACTCTTAATATGATGTGCTACTACATTAATCAAACATAAGCTCCATATTTCATATTAATAAGCCATTAATAAGTATACTTTGTGAATATTGGCGGCCACTCACGTGGACACATTTTCAAATGCATGCATTATTTTTCTCTATATTATTACATTTTCTACACAAATCCAATACTCAAAATACATGAATATTTATTAATATTTTATTGAAACACCTGCTCTAGCACTGTGTACTATACAAATATTCCTCATTCATTCACGATAACAAAAGCTGAATAGCTGTCACAGGCTTCATAAAAGTTGATGCTGCAAGAATCACACGGACAGCAATTAGGTATCACTGTAGCGTTAGCCTCCCTTAAATTGCCACGAGGGATTCGGCTAGGCTTTTGTTGGTGTGTATTGTGAGAAAATAATTTCAATTCTCTTCCTAAGAAAGTCTGAGATTCCTGTTGACTGATTGTACCACCTAAAGAAGATATAAAGTGGAACGTTGCTCACTAACAGCAAGCTGTACATTAAGCGTCCGCCAATGTAATCATCAAGAGTCCTATTCTGGACTCCAGAACATACACTGAGTTGATGTTCTTTGAATTAATGCTGGTTTTTAGATTTATTCTACTTTGTACCACGGACGAAGCCAGAGCCGTAAAATCACCAAGCAGAATTCTATTAGAGGCACCATAATTGTTGGAGCTTAACCTAGAAGTGCTAATGTAGCCCTTTCTCTCCTCTAATTTTGCGAACGGGAAAGCAGTTTCCTGTGGCTGACTGATCCTGACAATACCCTCAGACCAAATCCAGCGATTCCCTCATCGCAGGCGGATATCATTTCAACAGATGTCAAGAACAGCTAAGTGCACTTAGGCTTCCTTGTTAAATTCCTAAGGGGGGGGATTGGCGGAATCCATCCCGTAATGAAACCGCATATTTCTTTCAAGCTGCTTCTCTCCTCTTCCCTTCATAATCCCTCTGTCTCGCATCAAATCATTTAGGCACTTATTAGCTTCAATCAATACAATATGAGATACATTAATTTTGTCTCAGAGAGATTTGCTGGGAATGGGAGGTCTTGCTGCTGAAGCCCATCAACGTGTTCATGCACGCATGCTATTGACTGCACTTAATACTCACTGCCTTCTACTGGGGCAGATTTATGGCGATTCCATACTGCATGCCCAAAGCTCTGGTCCGAAGCCAAGCACACATCAAATGGATTGAAACAGGAAGCGTAAAGCATATTACCTAATGCACTCAAGTGGTAGCTGGTGAAAATCACCGTGGAGAGGTAAAATGGCTCAGTGGAATCTCAACAATTAAGAAGCAACTGTTCCATATGTTCATTTGCGGCAGCAATAAGGTAAAGGTCTGAGAATGACCCCCTTGAACCAGATTGCTTTTTGCACACCAGGCTTTGCATTTGGAGCACAGCAACCATCAAATTAACGAATAACATTTCCACAGTTGATACCATCTATTCAAATTATATATTTTTCCATATATAGTTTATGAAAAATTACGTATTTTAAATATTGTGCATTCCTGTAACAATTCACATTTTCGCTTGCTCTCTTAGATTTTCTTTTTTTTACCGTTTTATGACTGATTTTTGCTCGCATTAGTGCTGTGTGTGCTTATGACGGGCGCTCAGTCAGACATATTTTCTCTTAACTATAAACATAAGGTACAGGCTTTTCACAAACTAGCTAAATTAACATCCCAGTGAACAATATGTGTTGCTTTGACTATTATTTTTAATTGATTTTTCACAGCGGTTTGAGAATTTTAATTCATTGTCTTGTTAATTTTAATGTCGCTTGGTACCGCTTGAAACTGTCATGTCTCTGAGGAATGGAATGTGGCTACCAGGGTTTAGCAGAGATTCTCAGTGTACTGTGTTATGGTCTAATAGGAATATAATTATTAAATAAGTTTGGTCACCCCATCCAAATTAACTGCACTAACAGGAACTGGCAGCTAAATTTCCAAAGACCACCCAGACTTCGGGGGTGTGAGACCACAGACATTGGAAACCTTTTTCTCTACAGCTGAAAGTGATCTATCGTTTCATGAGCTTCACCACAAACGAAGGTACAAGGCTCTTATTTGTATTTTGTGGATAGTTTATCATTTATAATTTAAGTATAATACTTCTGAAGTATGGACAAGAAGAAAACTGCTTAGTTGTCATTGATGTGGAAGGCATCCACGATTTATGGTATTGGCTTTGTGAAGCCGAGGGCTGCTGTGGTGGTGGCTGTGACACGGTTTTTTAAAGCCACGAGTGAACTGTGATTGTGTGGAGATGGAGTCAACGGTCTAGCAAATATCTTTCTTGCAGTGACGACAGAGAATGCACATTAAATAAATGAGAAGTAGTTCAGTCTAATACTTTTCTCACTTCCTCATAAATATGGTAGAATTATGTGACAAGGAAGAACCCATTACCATGAAAACCAATCGACTGAAATAAAGCAAACAAAAGCAAAAACAATATTAGAATGATTATTAGTACTAAAGAAACCCATTTAAAATAAGAGCCGAACTTATATTTTGGTATTTCAGCAATGCGGGGCTAGAGTAGGGCTCAGGTTAAGGCTAGGGTTGTTTGATGTTGAAGGTACAGAGTTGTGTTACAGCTATACGAAAGCTTATGATTAGGGTTGAGATGAGCGTTAGAGATGGGGTTAAAGTTTAGTTTATGTTTAAGTTAGTTAAAGGTGTGATTTTAGTTTTCTAGGAAGTGGGGTCTGGGATAAAAAAAAATTACGTAAGAGCTCTGGTTAGTATATAAGATAAGGTTATTGTTAGAAATGGGGTCTTTGGTTGATAGTCATGTTACCCCCTGTTCAAGCAAGGACCCTCACTCTAGTCATGGTAAAAGAGAATCACCCTCAGCTAACCCCTGCTTACCCCCTTGGTAGCTTGGCAGAGCAGTAGGCTTAGCTTAACTTCAGAGTGCTAGGTGTAAAGTATTTGTACCAACACACACTGTAACTTAATGAAAACACTACAAAATGACACAACACCAGTTTAGAAAAATAGGAAGTATTTATCTAAACAAAACAAGACCAAAACAACAAAAATCCGACATACACAAGTCAAGTTATGAATTTTTAAATATTAAACTAAAAAATAGAGCTTAGAAACAAAAATGCTTCAATGAGGTGTTAACACGGCGTTGTGACGGAGTCGTTCCCAACAAGCCGACACCAGCGGCGCCGGACACGGACTCGCATAGACCCCCAAGTACAGTACCTGTGGTGAAGAGTGAAAACAAGTCGATGCGCCAAGTCGGGGATCGCGGCGTCGGTGCAAAACGTTGAATCTGCGCACTTCGAGCGGCGTCGGTCACGATGTGGTGCGGTGACTTCCACGGAGTCATGGACTTCAGCAGGGCTGCAGCGGCGTCGGGCCTGCGAAGAACGTCGTGTTCCAGGCATCGGGTGCAGGCGACGTCCCCGGATTCAGCAGCGGAATCGGTCCGAAGTCGATTTCCTTGGATTTCCACCAGCTTTCCTTTTAAGGGTCCAGGGACTGGATAGGGCACCACTTGTCAAAGCAGGAGTCTCTCCAGAGACTCCAGGTGCTGACAGAGAGAAGTCTTTGCTGTCCCTGAGACTTCAAACAACAGGAGGCAAGCTCTAAATCAAGCCCTTGGAGATTTCTTCACAAGATGGAAGGCACACAAAGTCCAGTCTTTTCACTCTTACTCTGGCAGAAGCAGCAACTGCAGGATAGCTCCACAAAGCACAGTCACAGGCAGGGCAGCACGTTTCCTCAGCTCTTCTCCAGGCAGAGGTTCCTCTTGTTTCCAGAAGTGTTCTCAAGTCTGTGGTTTTGGGTGCCCTTCTTATACCCAGTTTCTCCTTTGAAGTAGGCCTACTTCAAAGTAAAGTCTCTTTAGAATGTGAAATCCTGCCTTGCCCAGTCCAGGCCCCAGACACTAACTATGGGGTTGGAGACTGCATTGTGTGAGGGCAGGCATAGCCCTTTCAGGTGCGTGTGACCACTCCTCCCCTCCCTCCTAGCACAGATGGCTCATCAGGATATGCAGGCTACACCCCAGCTCCCTTTGTGTCACTGTCTAGTGTGAGGTGCAACCAGCCCAACTGTCAAACTGACCCAGAGAGGGAATCCACAAACAGGCAGAGTCACAGAAATGGTATAAGCAAGAAAATGCTCACTTTCTAAAAGTGGCATTTTCAAACGCACATCTTAAAATCAACTTTACTAAAAGATGTATTTTTAAATTGTGAGCTCAGAGACCCCAAACTCCAGATGTCCATCCGCTCCCAATGGGAATCTACACTTTAATCAGATTTAAAGGTAGCCCCCATGTTAACCTATGAGAGGGACAGGCCTTGCAACAGTGAAAAACAAATTTAGCAATATTTCACTGTCAGGACATATAAAACACCTGACTATATGTCCTACCTTAACCGTACACTGCACCCTGCCCTTGGGGCTACCTAGGGCCTACCTTAGGGGTGTCTGACATGTGAGAAGAGGGAAGGTTTAGGCCTGGCAAGTGGGTAAACTTGCCAAGTCGAATTTACTGGTAAAACTGCACACACAGACACTAGGTCTGAGTCATGATTACAGAGATACTTATGTGGGTGGCACAACCAATGCTGCAGGCCCACTAGTAGCATTTGATTTACAGACCCTGGTATCTCTAGTGCACTTTACTAGGGACCTACTAGTAAATCAGATATGCCAATCATGGATAAACCAATCACATACACATTTTGTAAAGGAGCACTTGCACTTTTGCACTGATTTGCAGTGGTAAAGTGCCCAGAGTAACAAAAACAGCAAAATCAGAGTCCAGCACACATCAACAACCTGGGGAACAGAGGCAAACAGTTAAGGGAGACCACGCCAAGGATGAAAAGTCTAACAGTTATGGTTTGGCACTGTTAAGGCCTAGGGAGAGTGTTAAGATTGCATTGACAGATTTGCCTTACACTGGTCTTCTTCATAATATTTTCATGCAACTGTCAATGCATTGTAAATCATATTGTTCCTACTACTGTGAGTGTGTCCTCACCAACAGTCCCTTTGTATTAAAAAAAACAGCCACAGACCAATATTGCCTCTGCAGGGTGATTTTAATGATAGACTTCCACCTAATGCATTTCAGCTTAGCCTGGTAGTAAGAGGGGGATCTGCGCAAATACAATAAAAAAGGGTGGGGCTGCACAGACACCTCCCGGGCCATATTCAGCACCTGGGACCAGCACTGCCCTGGGGCATGGCCATTTGTTAAGTGGGAGATGGGCTGCACAGCCCCCCTCCTGGGCAGTTTTCATCCCCGGGGACCACCAACTCCTTATGTCTGGCCCTATCATGAAGAAGAGGGTCCACCCTTCTTGGAGTTATTAATAGCCCGGGGACCACCATCCCCCCAAGGGCCAGCTGTCTATGCCCTCAGGTGTCCACCCTTGGGACAGAGTAGTTTGCTGTTGCTATAGCTCCCGCCAAGCGAGAGCAAACTGTAAGTCTGCTAACATTAGACAGGAGTAGGAAAACTGCTCCCGCTCATTGGGAGTTAACTTTTCATCTGTTGGGCAGGAAAACAGATGAAATAATTGCTGAATGAGCAATGGGGGAGCCACAATTTTTCCATGGTCTATCTATACTGCAGCACAAACACTCCTCTGTGATGACTGAGGGGTGGGATCTTTCCTGTCCTCTTCTGGTGAAAGCAGAAGTCCATCCTTCATCTGTTTGAATACTACAAGTATGCAAATGTGCAGAAGGACCTTGATCTTCCCACCCCTGAGCATTATTGATGCAGAGGAATATGAGCATATCTCCACCAAAGAAGCACTTATTTCATATGAGTAAGAGGAAGTACCCTTGTTTAGTGGAGTATCAACACCCGTCCTCTCTACCTAAGGATTCTTGTTAGCACAGATTTCAGTATTAAGACTTTGGAGAACTGTCACATTGCTAAATTTACACCAGACGTGGTCAAAGGAGCCATTACTTTGTCGTACTTTTCCACACTCCTACAGTGGAATGTGCATTATACATTTACCAAATGAGGTCAAACTTACTAATTAGCCAGTAGAAAATACTCCTGTTGGGTGGACATTTTGTGAAAAACTTTGGAATCTTCTTAGATACATAAGCAGGTGAGGATCCTTTCTGGCATTTATGCTAATTTCACAGACATGAAACCTCAATGGAAGCCACTCACAAAAATAAACATAAAAGGTACCCAAGTTAAAGCTCAGCTTCTGTAAAGGCCAAATACTCTGAAGTTATAAAACTTATCCAGGGCAAAGAGGGGTGTTAGTCTTGCATCTTTTGGCATATTTCCCCTATCATTTTGCCTTCTGGGCTCCTATTACTATGGTATACTGGACTTTGTTTTGGATGGCTTATTGTCTCTGTGCACTTTACCACTGCTGTTCAGTGCTAACGTGCAAGTGTTCCCTGTGTAAATTGTATTGGTGATTGTGGTTTAATCATGATTGGTATATTTGATTCACTAGTAAGTCCCTAGTAAAGTGCACCATGTGTGCCGAGGGCTTGTACATGAAATGGTACTTGTGGACCTATAGCACTGATCGTGAGTAGTCTGTAAACATGTCTTAGACCTGCCACTGCAATGTCTGTGTGTGCAGTTTTAAAATGCCAATTTGACCTGGCAAGTGCACCCACATGCCAGGCCTAAACCTTCCCTTTTACTACATGTAAGTCACCCCTAAGGTAGGCCCTAGGTAGCCCCATGGGCAGGGTGCAGTGTATTTAAAAGGTAGGGCATGTACTGGTGTGTTTTCATGTCCTAATAGTGAAATACTGCCAAATTCAGTTTTCACAATTGCAAGGCCTATCCGTCCCATAGATTAACATAGGGACTGCCTTTAAATGTCTTTTAACTGCAATTTCCCATTGGGAGAAGATAGATATGTGGGGTTTAGTGTCTCTGAACTCACACTTTAAACATACATACTTTGGTAGAATTGGTTTATAGACTGTCTGTTTGAAAATGCCAGATTTAGAAAGTAGGCATTTTTTGCTTAACCATTCTGTGCCTCTGCCAGCTCGTGGAATCCACATCTGGGTCAGACTGACAGTTGGGCTGTTTGTTTATTCCCTTTAGACACTACCACAAAGGGAGATGAGGTGTGTCCTGCATATCCTGATGAGTCTTCCCGGGCTAGAGTGAGAGGGAGGAGAGGGCACATGCACCTGAAAGGGCTGTGCCTGTCCTTTCACAATGCAATCTCCAACCCCCTGGAGTTTGTCTGGGGCCAGGCCTGGGCATGGTAGGATCTTGTGAACAACAGAGACTTTCCTTTTAAGTTTGCCTACTTCAAAGGCAGAAATTAGTATAAGTAGTGGACCCAAAACCCAAGACTTCTAGAACACTTCTGGATCAAGAGGAACCTCTGCCAAGGAGAAGAACTGAAGAGCTAGAGGAGGAGTACTGTCCCCTTGCTGTGTGTCTTTTTCTGGGTTGGCCTGCAGTTGCTGCTTCTGCCTTAAAGAGGACAAAGATTGGACTTTGCTGCATATCCTGCTTGTGAAGTTTCTCCAAGGGCGAGAAATAGAGCTTGCCTCCTGTTGAAAGTTTCAAGGATATTAAAGACTTCAGATTCATCTGCCTACAGCACTGGGAGCTGTGTGTTTTGTGCTGCAACAGAAGAAAAACAACCATGACAGTGTCAATGACGCCGCTGCCTGCACTGTGACCTGACAATGCCACAGGGAGATTCCCCCACTTCACACCACAACCCTGGTCTCACCGGTGCTGCGGCTCTATGCTGACACTGCCGCCACTGCCTGCACTGTGGTCTGAAAGCACCACTCATGAGGTACATGAAGCACCATCCCCTCCCGCACTCCAACCCCGGTCCATCAATGGCAGTGCCATTGACTCCAGCAACGAAGACAGCGCTGCCTGCACCATGACCTGGAGAAACCACATGTTGCACCACCCTACTTCACATTGCAGCCCTGGTCTCACCGATGCTGCAGGACACCTTCACCGAACCACTGCCTGCACCGTGACCTGTGGCCACCGCATGTGGCGTCATCCCACTTCATACTACAGCCCAGATGCCATCAACACCAGCGCCCCTGGCTTCATCATCAGCATGAAGTTTGACTTGCAACGCATGTGACTTGAAAGGCCCGACGACCCATGCAACAACCTCCGGAACAGATGCCTGCCAAAGTCAGCAATGCTGCACTCTGGATCATTCCAAAGGTACTGTTTGCGGGTCTTCCCAACACCGTAGTTGGTCCGTGACCCCATGGTTGGTCTGAACTGTTGGGTTTGTTGTTCACAACACTGTGATAGCCCCAGACGGAGTTATCGACTTCAAGAAACTGTAGCTCATACTTGGAAAATTAATATCTTTATTACTGTATGTTGGATTGTTCTTGTTTTGGTCTTGTTTTACACATAAATATTGGCTAATTTCTAAAACTGGTGTGGTGTCCTTTTGTAGTGTTTTCACTGTATTTCTGTGTGTTATGTGCAAATACTTTACACATTGCTTCTGAGATAAGCCTCACTGCTCGTGCCAAGCTACCAAGTGCGTGCGCAGGAGTCATCTGAGTGGGATATCTCTCTAACCCTGACTAGAGTGAGGGGCCCTACTTGTACAGGGTATAAACTGACTGCCAACTAGAGACCCGATTTCTAACACAGGGGTGTTGTCCCTGCAACTTAACATTGAAAGCCTGCTCCCAGCTCTGCCATGGGCAATGGCCATGCATGGCACAGGGTTGGGTGCCTTAGGGGTGTGGGCCAGAGGGCCCTGCCTGTGGCTAAGCCCTGTTGCCAATGTCCACTGTGCAAGGCCAAAGGCACGGTGCAAGTTATAGTTACCTTAGGGCAAAAATGATAGTTTTTTGTGATAAGTGTAACTGCTGAACTTCTATGCTTATGTGTGTAAAATCTGAACCTAACTATAACTTTTTTGGTGAATTTCCAAGTTTATTTAAATTCTAATTTCTACATATGTATGTATATTTATCTGTAGGTGGTAGGTAGTTATAGTTAGGAATGCTTTTCTATAGAAGGAGAATTTTTTTGGTGTGCTAAGAGCTTTGGCCTCATTTGCCATTCATCCACCTCAGCTCCTTCCTAGAAAGTTTTAGGGTGACCCGTCAAGTGGGGAATGAGCAAAAGGGGTGGTCTCAAAACTAAAAGTCCCCATGTATTTTCCATAGTCTTCTTTATTCATGGCTGCAGGAAAAACTGTTGTATGGAATTACACCAAATTCAGCAGGAAACTAAATTGTGGTACGCATAGTGTAAGTTTTTTGTGTAAATCTGTTCAGTAGTTTTTGAGAAATGAAGGGGCTGATTTAAGAGCTCTAGTGCCTCTTTGCTCCACATTAGCATCATTTTTTATGATGCTAGTGTTGCCCAATGAGGCCAAAATTGCAGCACCAGATTTAGAAAGTGATTCAATTAATGCACTGCAACACTTTTTAACCCTTTGCTCTACATTATGCCTCCAGCAGGCATAATGTATGCAAAGGGGGCGTGCCCCCATTAGGGGGGGGGGCTGAAAAAAATGACACAAAGAAATCTAAGAAATTTCTTTGTGTCATTTTCTTCTGCACTTTTCATGCCTGCTCAGACCAGGCATTAAAAGGACGCACACCATTGTTTTCAATGGGCCTCAAAGGACTTTGCAGGATTATCATCAAAGTTTTTGACACTAGTCCTGCAAAGCTTAGAACTAGCCTAAAACATGTTGATGCTAGTTTTCTTAAGTATCTTAGTTACGGCACACACACATGGTGGCAATAGTGGGACGCTAAGGAGTGCAAGGAATGTGGTGCTGCATTGGGCGCAGCACCACTTTCCTTAAATCAGGCCGTAAGGGTGAAAAATTATTGTATATTTGGATGGTTGGGCTTAAGCGTATATTTAAGAATGGAGGACTGTGATTGGTCAAGAAGCCTGTTTTTTCGTGAACATTCTGATTGGCTGGCTGTTGGATTGGAAATGAAATTGCGTCCATTACTGTTTACTGTGAAACATTCAAGGTGTTGTGGAAATGAAATAAAAAAGGTAGATAAGGAGCAGCAGAAAGGCATGCTGGCCCCTTAAGTTTAGAGAGGAGGTGTCTAAAGGATAACTACTGTGAAACTTATAAATGTAAATTGTTTTTAACTAACTCTAATTTTTATGATCTTGCAATACTGTTGGGGACCAAAAATAGTAAAAAGGGGTAGATAGGTTCTGAATATACTCCATTAGTAGGAATGTATATTGAGGTCATTTTCTTTTGAGAGGAAGTGTGTAGGAAATAGTTACTGTGAGGAGTAGATGGTTAATACCTATTTTCTCAAAAAAGTATGACCTTGTGAGACTCTCGCAGGATCGTGAACAGTAGAAAGGAGCAGGTGATCTTTGAATACAAAGTAGGATGTACACCTGCTACTGTAGGAAGTAGTATTAATGGAGATGGTGTTTGTCAGATTGTACTATTTATGCCCATCAACTTTGTAAGAGTTGTGAACAAGATATAAGCCCTCATAATGAAAATGATGGTCTGGACCGCCATGCCGGCGGTCGCGGTAATTGCTGCCAAAGGCATGGCGGTCCAGACCACCATATTACGAACGTGGCTGGACCGCCGTGTTGTAACGCCACCGCCACCAGACTCCCGCCACCAGGCAGCCTGGAGGTGGTGGTGTTTCAGATCCGAATAATGAGTCAAATTCCACCAGCCTAAACCGCCAGTGACTCGGGCCCCCACTGGGCACCCCTGCACTGCCCATGCACTTCTGTCCATGTACATCTGTCATCTGAGAGAGAGATCTCAGCAAAGAGGCTAGTCTCTTTCCACATACCCTACTGTACACACTCATCATCTGAGAGAGAGGTCTGAAAGGAGAGCCCAGGCTGTGCACAAACATTTCTATGCTAACCTTCCATCTGAGAGAGAGATCTAACAGAAGAGGCCAGGCCATGTGCACACCCTAATACGCACACGTGTCATGTAAGAGATAGTTCAGACAGGAAAGGTCAGTCCCTCCCTGCACACTACTACACACAACTTCCATCTGCCATAGAAGTCTGAAAGGTCAGGCTTGTCTTTCTCCCCACAGTACTAGGCACACCTGTCATCTGAGACAGAGGTCTGAAAGAAAAGGTCAGTACACCCACACATCTTACTATGAACACCTGTCAACAGAAAGAGAGGTCTGACAGGACAGGCCAGTCCATGTACGTACCTTAATATGCACACTTGTTATTTGAGAGAAAGGTCTAACAGGAAAGGGCACTCACTAGTTTACATACCTGTCATCAGCGAGAGAGCTCTCAGTGGCATGGCCAGTCTCTTTCCACACACCATAGTATGCACACTTGTCATCAGAGAGAGGTCTGAAAGGAAAGGCTAGTCCATGCAAAATGGTAACTTGTCATTTGATAGAAAGGTCTGATATGAGAGGTCAGTCCATGTAAACACCCTAATATGCACACCTGTCATCTGAGATAAAGGTCTGACAGGAGGGATAGTCCATGTACGCACCCTACTATGTGCAACCATCATGTGAGACAGAGGTCTGACAGAAGAGTCTAGTGCATGTACACACCCCAATACCTATACCCATCGAATTTCTCCATACCCTTTGCACTTCCATTATCTGAGAAAAGGTGTGGAAAGAGGGGGCAGTCCATGCAGACAACCTACTATACACAGCTTTCACGTAAGAGAGAGTCTGAGGGAAGAGGCCAGTCTCTCCTCACACCCTACCACGCACACCCATCATCCAACAGAGGGGTCTCACTGGAGAGGCCAGTTACTCCATACACACTATTACATTCATATGCCACCTGAGACAGAGGTCTGTGTGGAGTGGCTAGCCTCTCCTCACATCCTAGTACATATACCTGTTGTTAGAAATTGGGTTTTTGGTTGGCAGTCAGGTTACCCTCTGTCCAAGCAAAATCCCTCACTCTAGTCAGGGTAAGTCACACACTATCCAAGATTATCCTGTGCCCACCCTCTGGTAGCTTGGCACGAGCAGTCAGGCTTAACTCAGAAGGCAATGTGTAAAGTATTTGTGCAATAAATCATACAATACCACCATATAGCACCACAAAAATACACCACACAGTGTTTAGAAAAATATATAATATTTATCAGGATAATTGTAGAAATATCACAGGGAAGTGATATAAAGTGTCTTAAGTCTTTAGAATGCAATAAAGTGTCTTTCAAGCACAAAGTACCTGGTTTCTGGTGGAAAATCTCCTCAGAGGGCCACAGGAAAAGAGATGCGTGGAAAAAGGGTGTGTGCGTCGATTTCTCCTCAGCACACAAAGACTTGCGTCGTTCTTTTCCACGCGGAGAAGTCGGGCGTCGTTTTCCGGCGCGCAGACAGTCTCTTTTCGTGGATCGCGGGGACTACCAGATGTCCCGGGTCTGTGCGTGGATTCTCCTACTTGTTTTCCGGCTGCGCGTCGTTCTGCGGGACTGCGCGTCGAAGTTTCGATCTCACGGTAGGCGTCGCGTCGATTTCTCCTTGGAAGTCGGGCGGCGTTGGCCTTGCGAGGCCGTGCGTCGAAATTTTGGTCTCACGGCAGGCGTCGCGTCGATTTCTCCTCGGAAGTCGGGCGGCGTTGTCCTTGCGAGGCCGTGCGTCAAAGTTTCGCGTTCACGATAGGCGTCGCGTCGATTTCTCCTGGAAAGTCGGGCGGCGTTGTCCTTGCGAGGTTGTGCGTCGAAGTCTCGATCGTCCCGAGAGCGTCGCGTTGATCAGCGTCGATGTGCGGCGTTTTTCTCGCCGCGAAACAAGCTGTGCGTCGAAATTTTCGGCGCACGGAGCGTCCAAGTGAAAGGAAGAAGTCTTTTTGGTCCTGAGACTTCAAGGAACAGGAGGCAAGCTCTATCCAAGCCCTTGGAGAGCACTTTCACAGCCAGACAAGAGTTCAGCAAGGCAGCAGGGCAACAGCAAGACAGCAGTCCTTTGTAGAAAGCAGACAGGTGAGTCCTTTGAGCAGCCAGGCAGTTCTTCTTGGCAGGATGTAGTTTCTGGTTCAGGTTTCTTCTCCAGCAAGTGTCTGATGAGGTAGGGCAGAGGCCCTGTTTTATACCCAAATGTGCCTTTGAAGTGGGGGAGACTTCAAAGAGTGGCTAAGAAGTGCACCAGATCCCCTTTCAGTTTACTCCTGTCTGCCAGGGTCCCAGTAGGGGGTGTGGCAGTCCTTTGTGTGAGAGCAGACCCTCCACCCTCCCAGCCCAGGAAGACCCATTCAAAATGCAGATGTATGCAAGTGAGGCTGAGTACCCTGTGTTTGGGGTGTGTCTGAGTGAATGCACAAGGAGCTGTCAACCAAGCCCAGCCAGACGTGGATTGTAAGGCACAGAAGGATTTAAGTGCAAAGAAATGCTCACTTTCTAAAAGTGGCATTTCTAGAATAGTAATATTAAATCCGACTTCACCAGTCAGTAGGACTTTGTATTACCATTCTGGCCATACTAAATATGACCTCCCTGCTCCTTTCAGATCAGCAGCTGCCACTTCAACAGTGTATGAGGGCAGCCCTAATGTTAGCCTATGAAGGGAGCAGGCCTCTCAGTAGTGTGAAACCGAATTTAGGAGTTTTACACTACCAGGACATATAACTACACAGGTACATGTCCTGCCTTTTACCTACACAGCACCCTGCCCTAGGGGTTACCTAGGGCACACCTTAAGGGTGACTTATATGTAGAAAAAGGGGAGTTCTAGGCTTGGCAAGTACTTTTAAATGCCAAGTCGAGGTGGCAGTGAAACTGCACACACAGGCCTTGCAATGGCAGGCCTGAGACAAGGAAAAAGGGGCTACTTAAGTGGGTGGCACAACCAGTGCTGCAGGCCCACTAGTAGCATTTAATTTACCAGCCCTATGCACATAAAGTGCACCTTACTAGGGACTTATAAGTAAATTAATAGTCCAATCAGGTAGGATTCCAGGTTACCATGTTTTAAGGGAGAGAGCATATGCACTTTAGCACTGGTTAGCAGTGGTAAAGTGCGCAGAGTCTATAAACCAGCAAAAACAGTGTCCAAAAAAATGGAGGGAGGCAGGCAAAAAGTTAGGGGTGACTACCCTAAGGCTGTCAGGTCTAACATGTGTCCCCCCCAGCTGAAAGTGGGGAGAGCTACCCGACCTCCTGGGAGCTCTCATCGCTAAGGCGGAAGTACCTGGAGAGACCATCAGCATTGGCGTGGTCAACCCCTGGGCGATGTTCCACCGTAAAGTCCATCCCCTGTAGGGAAATGGACCACCTCAAGAGTTTTGGATTCTCACCCCTCATCTGCATGAGCCATCTGAGGGGCCTGTGGTCTGTCTGAACCAGGAAGTGAGTCCCAAACAGGTAGGGTCTTAGCTTCTTCAGTGCCCAGACCACAGCAAAAGCTTCTCGTTCAATAGCACTCCACCTCTGTTCCCGTGGTAATGTCCTTCTGCTAATAAAGACTACCGGTTGATCTCTGCCCTCCTCATTCAGCTGTGCTAGGACTGCCCCTATGCCATGCTCTGAAGCGTCTGTCTGCACGATAAATTCCTGGGAGTAGTCAGGGGCCATGAGTACGGGGGCCGTGCACATGGCTTCCTTCAGGGCGTCAAAGGCTTTCTGACAAGCCTCTGTCCAATTCACCAACTTAGGTTGCTTCTTGGAAGTGAGTTCTGTCAAGGGTGTTACAATGGTACCATAGCCCTTGACAAATCGGCGGTAGTATCCTGTGAGGCCTAGAAAGGCTCTCACCTCCGTCTGTGTTCGGGGTGGTTGCCAGTCCTTGATAGTTTCAATCTTGGCCTGGAGTGGCTGCACCTTGCCACCACCCACTAGGTGTCCTAAGTACACCACGGAACCCTGCCCAATCTGGCACTTACTGGCCTTGATGGTCAGGCCTGCCTGTTGCAGGGCCTGAAGCACCTCTTTGAGGTGAAGCAGGTGTTCCTCCCAGCTGGAACTGTAGACAGCTATGTCATCCAGGTAGGCTGCACAGAAGGCATCCTTGCCAGCTAGGACCCCGTTAACCAACCGTTGGAAGGTAGCGGGGGCATTTTTCAACCCAAACGGCATCACCCGGAACTGGTAATGGCCATCCGGGGTTGAAAAGGCGGATCTTTCCTTGGCCCCCTCAGTTAGGCCGATCTGCCAGTACCCTGAAGTAAGATCAAACGTACTCAGGAACTTGGCAGCGCCTAGCCTGTCCACGAGCTCATCAGCTCGGGGGATGGGGTGAGCATCAGTCCGTGTGACTGAGTTGAGACCCCGGTAGTCCACACAGAACCGGAGTTCTGGCTTCGCACCTGGGGCAGTAGCCTTAGGGACCAATACCACTGGGCTGGCCCAGGGACTACTGGATTTCTCAATGACCCCTAGAGTCAACATCTTGGAGACCTCCTCCTTGATGCTGGCCTTCACCTTATCCGACAACCTGTAAATTTTGTTTTTCACAGGGAGACTGTCACCGGTGTCAATATCATGATCACAGAGGTGGGTCAGCCCAGGAGTAAGGGAGAACAGGGGGGAGAACTGCTCCAACAGCTCATAACAGTCTCCTTTCTGATTTAGAGTCAGGGAGTCAGACAGAATGACCCCGCTTACTGACCCATCACCTTCTTGGGCAGAGAGGAGGTCGGGGAGAGGTTCACTCTCCTCTTCCGTTCCTTCATCTGTGACCAGAAGCATGTTGATCTCCGACCTCTCAAAATGAGCTTTTAGTCGGTTCACATGGAGCACCCTTAGGGGATTCCTAGGGGTTTTGAGGTCCACTAGGTAAGTGGCCTCCCCTTTCCGCTCCTTTATTTCAAATGGGCCAGACCAGCGGTCCTGGAGAGCTCTGGGCTCTACTGGCTCCATTACCCACACTTTGTCTCCAGGTTGAAACTCTACCAGGGTGGCCTTCTGGTCATACCATTGTTTCATCACCTCTTGACTGGCCTCAAGGTTATCTTGGGCTTCTTTCCAGAAGCGGGTCATCTGGTTGCGGAGGGCCAACATATAGCTGACCACATCCTGAGGGGGTGTCTTTGGAGCTTTCTCCAATCCCTCCTGGACAATGCTTAAGGGTCCCCTGACAGGGTACCCATAGAGAAGTTCAAAGGGACTGAACCCTACCCCTCTCTGGGGGACCTCTCTGTAAGCAAAGAGAAGGCATGGTAAGAGGACGTCCCACTTACGCCTCATGGCCTCAGGGAGGCCACCAATCATGCCTTTCAGGGTCTTGTTGAATCTCGCCACAAGACCGTTCGTCTGGGGGTGATAGGGTGTGGTGAACTTGTAAGTTACACCACACGCATCCCACAGAGACTTCATGTATGCAGACATGAAGTTAGTGCCTCTGTCAGACACTATTTCCTTGGGGAATCCCACACGGGTAAATATCCCCATCAGGGTTCTGGCCACCACCGGTGCAGTTACTGTCCTTAGAGGGATTGCCTCTGGGTAACGGGTGGCATGGTCCACCAAAACCAGGATGAACCTGTTGCCTATGGCAGCATTGGGGTCCAAGGGACCAACAATTTCGATGCCCACCCTTTCAAAGGGGGTGCCAACGACAGGAAGTGGAATCAGGGGGGTTTTAACCCTTTTTCCTGCTTTACCACTGGCCTGGCAGGTAGGACAGGATCTGCAGAACTTGTCTGAGTGTGTCCTCATTTTGGGCCAATAAAAGTGGGTGACAAGCCTGTTAAAGGTCTTGCCCTGCCCCAAATGTCCTGCCAGGGGAATGTCGTGAGCCAGACCCAGTAGGAAGGTTCGGTAACATTGGGGGACCACCAGCATACGTGCTGCCCCAAAGCCCGGAACCTTAGGCTCACTGTAGAGGAGATCATTCTCCCAATATAGGTGGTGATCGCCAGAGGCGTCGCCGGATGCCTGGTTTGAGGCTTGTTTCCTCAAACCTTCTAGAGTGGGACATTCTTTCTGCGCCTTGCAGAATTCCTCCCTGGTGGGTCCACCCTCAACTTGCCAGCCAGCAAGCTCAGGTAAGTCACCTAGGGCGGCGATGTCTTCCCCAGTTGGCTCGGAAGCCTCCTCCTCAGGAGCCCCGTCAGCCACTGTGGGAACAGCGGGGCCGGTTTCCCGCACCCCTGGTCCCTCCTCCTGGCAGCTCTCTGGGCCATCGTTCCAGGCTCCAGATGCCCTTGACTTCCCTCTCGGTCAGCCATGGACCGTGTGGTCATGCAGACCCACTCAGGTAACCCTAACATCTCCAGGTGAGACCTGAGCTCCACTTCTTTCCAAGCAGTGTGCTCAAGGTCATTGCCTAACAGACAATCTACAGGCATGGCAGGACTCACAGCTACTTTCAGAGTACCAGAGACCCCCCCCCACTCAAAGGGAACCAGAGCCACCGGTAGGTGACTCTCGCGATTGTCAGCGACTCTGACCTGGTGGAATGTATTAGGTACTATCTGCTCTGCTGACACCAGCCGACTCTTGATAGTAGTCATACTGGCTCCTGTGTCACGCAGAGCCTCCACCCTCTGCCCATCAATGGTGACCCACTGCCGGTACTTGGAAGTATTTCTGGGCATGTGGGCCTTGGGCACCATTTCTCCTTCTCCCAGGGACACTAGGGAAATCTCTACCTGCTCCCCAAAGCTAGTTGGGTCCATCTCCCCCCCGAGTGCTACACTAGTCAACCCAGGTGCCTGTCCGGTAGTGGACGGTGCCCTCTTGGGGCACTGTGGATCGCCTTTGTAGTGACCATATTGGTAACACTCCATGCATTTGGGGCTAGATTTTCCTGACCTGTCAAATGTCCCTGGCTTTTTCCCAAATTTGGAAAAGGAAGGGTTGCCACCCCCTCCCTGGGAATTCTTTTGGGGGCCTTTAGAGAGTTCCTTATCTGTAAGTTTATCTCCCCCCTCTTTCTTCTGTTGGGAACCCTGACCACCTTTGTGGGAGTCCCCCCCAGGTACCTTTTTGGACACTCTGGTGCTAACCCAGAGGTCCGCCTCCTCAGCAAGCTTCCTGGGATCAGTCAGCTTACTATCCACTAGGTGCTGGCGCAAATCGGTATAAGTAACATTAAGCATATGCCCTCTCAGGATCAAGTCATATAAACCTTTATAATCTGCTACTTTGTTGCCCCGCACCCATCCATTCAGTGCCTTACTAGAGAAATCAAAGAAATCTACCCATGTTTGTGTGGTTTGTTTGGTGCTGTCCCTGAACCTCTGACGGTATCCCTCAGGGGTCAGCCCAAACTTGGCAAGTAAAGTGGCTTTCTGGAGTGCGTATGTGTTTTGATCCGGTGGATCCAATGTGAGAAGTGTGTCCCTCCCCAATGGCGGCACATAACCCCACATAGCTACCCCCCATTGCCCTTCAGGAACCTCATGAGCCCTTAGTGCAACTTCATAAGCAGCTAACCATTTATCTATGTCATCTCCCACCACAAAACTGGGCACCACATTTTTGGGTATACAAACCTTCTTTTCTCCAGCAGGTCCTGTCTGTATGCTGCCACCATTATTGCTGGATTCAGACTGTCTTGCCTTGATCTCCAGCTCCTTGAGACTCAGTTCATGAGCCAACAATAGTTTCTTTTCAGCCAAAGCTCTTTCAGCTTCCACTTGTTTGGCTGCTCTTTCAGCTTCTGCTTGTTTGGCTGCCCTTTCAGCTTCTGCTTGAATCTGTTTGGCTGTCCTTTCAGCTTCAATCTGTTTGGCTGCTCTTTCAGCCTCAGCTTGTTTGGCTTCTCTTTCTGCCCTCCTCTCCTCCTGTTGCGCCTCAATTTTCAGTTTTGCCATTTGCAATTGGAACTCCCTTTCCTCTCTCCTTTCCTCTGCGGTCAGGCTTTGCATGGAGACACTGCTCCCTGGTCTGGAAGGGTGCACAATTGCCGTGGTAACACCATCCATAGATAGTGAAAATCCTTCTGAGGGGCCATTTTCTGGCTCCCCTTCCTCATCATCCTCTAAATGGGCTTCTGCCCAGGCCCTCAGCGCCACTTGAAAGTCCTCCTTTCTGGAGGCCCCTTGGGTGGGTACCCTTAATGCCCTGCAGAATCCTCTTAGTTGTTTGACCGTGTATGCATCCAACTGGACTAGGTCAAAGTCCCCTGTCTGAGACCCAGTTAGAGACATGTTGAGTGAGGATTTAGTTTTTGAAAATTGTCAGGAAAAAACGGATTTTCAAAAAGAGATAAAAACCAAGTTGACCTTCAACTGTGGGTAGGTAGTGAGATACTTAGCTACTGTATGTCACTGCACAAATACAAGTCCTATCCTCACCGCTGATCACCAATGTTAGAAATGGGGTTTTTGGTTGGCAGTCAGGTTACCCTCTGTCCAAGCAAAATCCCTCACTCTAGTCAGGGTAAGTAACACACTATCCAAGATTATCCTGTGCCCACCCTCTGGTAGCTTGGCACGAGCAGTCAGGCTTAACTCAGAAGGCAATGTGTAAAGTATTTGTGCAATAAATCATACAATACCACCATATAGCACCACAAAAATACACCACACAGTGTTTAGAAAAATATATAATATTTATCAGGATAATTGTAGAAATATCACAGGGAAGTGATATAAAGTGTCTTAAGTCTTTAGAATGCAATAAAGTGTCTTTCAAGCACAAAGTACCTGGTTTCTGGTGGAAAATCTCCTCAGAGGGCCACAGGAAAAGAGATGCGTGGAAAAAGGGTGTGTGCGTCGATTTCTCCTCAGCACACAAAGACTTGCGTCGTTCTTTTCCACGCGGGGAAGTCGGGCGTCGTTTTCCGGCGCGCAGACAGTCTCTTTTCGTGGATCGCGGGGACTACCAGATGTCCCGGGTCTGTGCGTGGATTCTCCTACTTGTTTTCCGGCTGCGCCTCGTTCTGCGGGACTGCGCGTCGAAGTTTCGATCTCACGGTAGGCGTCGCGTCGATTTCTCCTTGGAAGTCGGGCGGCGTTGGCCTTGCGAGGCCGTGCGTCGAAATTTTGGTCTCACGGCAGGCGTCGCGTCGATTTCTCCTCGGAAGTCGGGCGGCGTTGTCCTTGCGAGGCCGTGCGTCAAAGTTTCGCGTTCACGATAGGCGTTGCGTCGATTTCTCCTGGAAAGTCGGGCGGCGTTGTCCTTGCGAGGTTGTGCGTCGAAGTCTCGATCGTCCCGAGAGCGTCGCCTTGATCAGCGTCGGTGTGCGGCGTTTTTCTCGCCGCGAAACAAGCTGTGCGTCGAACTTTTCGGCGCACGGAGCGTCCAAGTGAAAGGAAGAAGTCTTTTTGGTCCTGAGACTTCAAGGAACAGGAGGCAAGCTCTATCCAAGCCCTTGGAGAGCACTTTCACAGCCAGTCAAGAGTTCAGCAAGGCAGCAGGGCAACAGCAAGACAGCAGTCCTTTGTAGAAAGCAGACAGGTGAGTCCTTTGAGCAGCCAGGCAGTTCTTCTTGGCAGGATGTAGTTTCTGGTTCAGGTTTCTTCTCCAGCAAGTGTCTGATGAGGTAGGGCAGAGGCCCTGTTTTATACCCAAATGTGCCTTTGAAGTGGGGGAGACTTCAAAGAGTGGCTAAGAAGTGCACCAGATCCCCTTTCAGTTTACTCCTGTCTGCCAGGGTCCCAGTAGGGGGTGTGGCAGTCCTTTGTGTGAGAGCAGACCCTCCACCCTCCCAGCCCAGGAAGACCCATTCAAAATGCAGATGTATGCAAGTGAGGCTGAGTACCCTGTGTTTGGGGTGTGTCTGAGTGAATGCACAAGGAGCTGTTAACCAAGCCCAGCCAGACGTGGATTGTAAGGCACAGAAGGATTTAAGTGCAAAGAAATGCTCACTTTCTAAAAGTGGCATTTCTAGAATAGTAATATTAAATCCGACTTCACCAGTCAGTAGGACTTTGTATTACCATTCTGGCCATACTAAATATGACCTCCCTGCTCCTTTCAGATCAGCAGCTGCCACTTCAACAGTGTATGAGGGCAGCCCTAATGTTAGCCTATGAAGGGAGCAGGCCTCTCAGTAGTGTGAAACCAAATTTAGGAGTTTTACACTACCAGGACATATAACTACACAGGTACATGTCCTGCCTTTTACCTACACAGCACCCTGCCCTAGGGGTTACCTAGGGCACACCTTAAGGGTGACTTATATGTAGAAAAAGGGGAGTTCTAGGCTTGGCAAGTACTTTTAAATGCCAAGTCGAGGTTGCAGTGAAACTGCACACACAGGCCTTGCAATGGCAGGCCTGAGACAAGGAAAAAGGGGCTACTTAAGTGGGTGGCACAACCAGTGCTGCAGGCCCACTAGTAGCATTTAATTTACCAGCCCTATGCACATAAAGTGCACCTTACTAGGGACTTATAAGTAAATTAATAGTCCAATCAGGTAGGATTCCAGGTTACCATGTTTTAAGGGAGAGAGCATATGCACTTTAGCACTGGTTAGCAGTGGTAAAGTGCGCAGAGTCTATAAACCAGCAAAAACAGTGTCCAAAAAAATGGAGGGAGGCAGGCAAAAAGTTAGGGGTGACTACCCTAAGGCTGTCAGGTCTAACACCTGTCATGAAAGAGTAAGGTCTAAGTGGCCCTGTTACTCCATCCCACATACTACTATTTCCCTACAATTTTGTTGTGATTCCGTGACATTCTCAGAGCTTAGCTCACACGCTTTAGGAACTGAAGCGTGCTTCATGTATATGTGCAATCTTGTGAGAGGCTTGCAGTACTTGAGGGGAAATACTGAGCTAGCCATGAGGTATTATACAATCCCACAAGCATCTCGCGAGATGCGCATGGAAAATTCCTGGACCTGCCATGAGGTGTTTTACAATCCTACAAGCGTCTATCGAGATCATATCGGAGGAGGGAAAAAAAGAGCTAAGGCTCAACCAATTAGTTACCATTCTTATTGCATGGTTGTTGAAATGCTGTAATGTGATTGGCTGTAGAACCACATGTCGATCAGATTTTCTTGGTGATTTAGAGGAGAAGGAATCCAGTTGGAGTTGTGCTCAGAAGAAGTGACTGAATTTGGAAGTGAGACAGACTGGTGTGTTTAACTGTACATACGGAACTGCCTATAATTTCAGATAACTATGAATATACTGAATGAACTTTGTTGAGAAGTGTCAGTAATTGCACTACTGCTGTTAAGCTGATTCTATACAAGGTTTAGTGAGTAGAAAGCTGTTTGTAAAGGTGCATGGTTATTAATATATGTTTTGAGAGGTAGACTTTAGAACGTGGAGAGATATCACCAAGTATTGAATGCTGTGTTAAAAATGAAATGTTCAATCTGTATGTAGCTGTAGGTTTAAGAGGCAGTGGTTCTGAAATTATAAAACAAAGCACCTGCAATCTGCCACTACAAGGCCTAGGTTTTTTTTAACATTACTGTGCACACATTTTACCACTATGAGATGTTTGAGTGGAGATATTGCAAGGTGAGTATAGAGAAATGTGTTATTTTATAAACTATTATGGAACCAGGTTGGATGGCATGATATACTTTATTCATGAAACGATGCACTGGCTGAGGATATTGAGAAAGGAATTTGAAAATAGCGGTACAGTACATATAGCTATGTGATTGTGGATAAAAAATGTAAGGAAGGTTTAGAGTATATGGTGATGTACCACTACAGTCAATTATTGATCATTATTTGCCTTTAACTTTTTGATGTTCTAGTCTGTACTTAGGTGGAAAATGGTAAACAGAAGTTTTAAAAAACATAACTATCCTAACAAAATATAAGGAGGAGAAAAAGCAAAAAGTGTCCACTTTGGAAGAAAGAGGGAAAAGTAACTGTGTGGAAATTCAGGAAAAATGAACCCTTTTTGTATTATTTTTTTAAACGGGTATAGCATAAATAAGAAACTGGGAGTAATAAACAACATCTCCTTCCCCTACTCTGCATGCCCTTCACTCAAGAGAGAGAGATCTAACGATAGGGACAAGTCCCCCCTGACACCCTACTACATGCACCCAACATCCCAGAAAGAGCTCTCAGCGGAGAAGCCAATACCTCCCCACTACACCCACTTGTGATCTGAGAGAGGTCTCAGTGTCAAGGCCAGTTTTTTCCTACACCCTGGCACGCACACCTTTCATCCAAGAGAAGATTCTCACTATTGAGCCCAGTCTTTCCCCACACTGTATTTTGCACTGGAATGGCCAGTCCCTATTCTAGTCTAATATGTAGAGTGGTTATTCTGTGGTGAGGTGTTTTTAAAGAGTTGATTCGTGAAATATTGCTTGTTCTAGCTGCCCCTTCTGAACTCTTTTTGGCCTATGCCACAAATTACATATTTAGCGGACACTTTTTTCCCACTAGGCCCCATCTGAAAATATTGCAGGCCCGAGGACTCCCTGTGTGGCTGATGTAGCTGACTTGCAGAAACAAGAGTAGGGTTCTCATTTCAATCAGATGATGACATTCTGATCACAGAAAATCAGCAAAGTCAGAGAGGTACCCAGAAAGGTGTAATCAGAGAAAAACCCAATAGGCAAATGATGCAGCAAAGAAGGAATCTAAATAAAAACATCCATATGAACCAATCACAATTCTTCCTTGAAATGTTTTCCCCTCCCAGGTTTTTTTGCGGATGTCTTGTGAGAAGGCTGCAAGGTGATAACATACCGGAATCTTTCTTGATTTCTCAAATGCATTAATGCATCAACTGTTTTTGTACTTTAAACAACCGTTTCTAAGTCTTAACTTCATCTAGATGACAAAAATATACCTTATACACTTAATTCAAATGTCCGATCTAGTCAGCGGATGGCTAGAGCCAGACAGGAAGTACAACCCTCTCGTAGTGCACGCAGGCAATTGTGTGTTCGGCTCCGGCGATCGTTTCAGGGGAGTCGTAAGTTTGTAAACAAAATAATTAATAAAATATACATACTATACCGACTTTATTATTGAATATTAGCATTAAAAAATAACTGCTCAGGTGAAAAAGAGCACTGTACAACAGATTAGAACAAAATGTATAAAGCTGCAATTTTGCGAGCTTCACGCGAGAGTGATCACACACCTTAAAAATAGATGTACAAAGTGAAGACACATAGTTTACCGTATAGGAAAAGCTGATCAGTTTCTTTAAAAAATATAAATATGAAGTTAATGTAAAGATTCACACAAAGACTAGGAAAACTATGCTGGGAATATTTCTGTATATGTGAGTTACAAAAACTAAGAAGTTGAACATTCTCAGAGCAAACACTGTTGAAGCGCTTAGTTGCTATGTATTTTCAAATATATTTAAAAAAAAAATTAAACTCTAGAACTTCACTGAAAAAAACTAAATTTAAAATAACGTTATAGTTAAGTGTAATATCAATATGAGTTTTCAAGTTATAAAAAAAAACCTTAGAAATTCACTGAAAAAAACAAAGTTTAAAGTAACGACACAGTTAGTTAAATTTCAAGGTTTAAAGATTTAAAAAAAAACACATACATTTAGCAGTTATAGTTAGCACTGCTTGTGATCTCACATATGACATCTCTCATGATATGTTCTATGACATCATTGATGAGATCACTAATGACACCATCCAAACATTGTTCTCTGGCATATTGCTGCATAAAGTGCTACGGCTTTCCACAAACTATAGTTCACATTCACAATCAACTTCAGATATAATGGAAACCCTCAATGGGTATGGTGTTCAATCTGTATACAACTGTTTAGAGAAAGCCAAAGTAGTGAATGCCAATTCCAAAACAAATCCCCTACTATGTGTAGCTTTTACCTGTATCAAATCCCTGACACTCACTCAACCTACATTAAGAAATAAAGTTGATATCTATAGAGAACTGAGTACTGTACATATTGTTTACTATATGGAGAGAGTTCTCTCTATACCACACTGTTTGTAAACAGTGAAATTCTCATGCGGAAAACAGACCACGGATTATTGAAAATAATCTACTAAAAACAGAATACATTCTATGCAACAGTTGTCTAAAAAGACTATTTGCTAAAAATAATCAAGATTTGAAAGTGCTAAAGTTCATACTATCTCCTGCCCTAATACTGTAATGAAAACTTTACAGATAGCCCTTCTTATAAAGAAAAATAAGGACACATTCATAGATTAGTGCCTGGTGCAGACACTCTTCCAAGTTAACTATAAATTATCATGCTGACACAGTTCCGTTTTTATCTGCTATGTAAAATCTTTCTCCTGTTGGAAACAATTTTGTAGAACCAAAAGGTTGTGTGGAGCATAATCAAAACAAATATAATGTCACTTGCACACATAGACAGTCTTAAAAGTAAACTTTTATAACATGTTCAATACCTTTACACAGCTATGGTGCTTGAGGAGCACACATGCATCATAAAATGTTACACCCTACAAAATTAGGTAATATGGTATTTACCTGCCACTATGTAAACTATAAAAGAAACTAGCACATACATTAGATGATGTAATTAGTGAGGAAATTATGTTGAGAGAACATGTCATGAGTGATGGCATATGAGACCATATGCGGTGCAGGGCATAGGCACAAGTTACAGTTAGCACTGCTGACTATAACTGGTGAATTTCTGGGTTTTTATTTAGTTCAAAGGGTTGGCATTGTCAGTGAGAAATTCACCTATGACGTTATGTTAGCCTCTTCTTTTATCAGTACATTTCTAATTTAAAAACAATTAAAACAGATATTACATCTAACTATACGATTATTTTAACCATTGTTTTTTTTCAGTGAATTCCTAGAATTTATTCAAGTAACCTATAATAGAGAAGAGAAAAAAACATGGTTAGATATTTATTTAATAATTTTTTAAAGTGATGGCTCTTCCAAACTGTTCATAGGAGCCAGATGCACAATCCCCTGGGTGGACTCCGAGAGGCCTGTACTTCATCTTCAGCTCTCGCAAACTACTCACAAGGTGGGACATTTAGAATTAATTTAATTGCTCTATTTTACTTTAGTTTTGTACAAAATAGAATATTACACATTTTGTTTAAGGCAGAAAAATGAATTGTATACTGTTCTATAGAAGATATAAAGGAAGGGTGTATACATAGACTGGCCTCTCCTTTAAGACCTCTCTCTGAGATGACAGGTGTGCATAGGAGGATTTGTGCTTGGACTGGCTTCTCCTGTCAGACTGCTTTCTCAGATAATGGCTGAGTGTAGTGGTGTGTGGAAAGAGAGTGACCTCTCCACTAAGACCTCTCTCTCAGATGATCAATGAGCATGGGAATGAGTGAAGAGGGAAGGCCCTTTCCTCTCAGACCTCTCCCTGACATGACAAGTGTGTGTATAATGGTGTGCACATGGACTGGCGTCTCATGTCAGACCTCTCTCTCAGCTGACAGCTGTGCACAGTAGGGTGTGTGTAAAGAGCCTACCCTCTCCACTAAGACCTCTCTCTCAGATGGCAGGCATGTATAGTAGTGGGAGTAGAGGGACTGCCCTTTCCTCTCACCCCTCTATCTGACATGACTAGTGTGTATATTAGGGTGTATACTTAGACTGGCCTCTCCTGTCAGACCTCTCTCTGGGATAATGAGCATGTGTAGTGGGGTGTGTAGAGAGAGACTGGCCTCTCCCCTCTCTTTCAGATGACAAGTGTGCTTAGTAGTCAGTAGAGAGGGGCTTCCCTTTCCTCTCAGATCTCTCTCTGAGATGACAGTTGTGCATAGGAGGATGTGGGAACAAGCACTGGCCTCTCTGCTGAGACATCTCTCTCAGGTGAGAGGTGTGCACAGTAGTGAGTGGAGAGGAACTGCCCTTTTCTTTCAGACATCTCTCTGAGATGACAGGTGTGCATAGCAGTGAGTGGAGTGGGACGGCCATTTCATCTCATTCCTCACTCTGAGATGATGGGTGTGCACAGTAGGTTGTGCTAAGAGAGACTGCTCTCTCTGCTGAGACATCTTTCGGAGATGACGGATGTGCATATTCAAATGTGTTGATGGTCTGGCGTTTCCTGGGAGAGCTTTATGTCAGATGGCAGGTGTGCTTATTAGGGGGTGGACATGAACTGGCCTCTCCTGTTAGATCTCATTCTCAGATGGTTGGTGTACATAGTGGGGCATGAACATCTCCTTCCAGAACTCTCTCAGATGACTGGTGTGTGTAGCAGGGTGTGTGGAGAGAGTCTGGCCTCTCAACTGAGACCTCTGTCTCAGACGATGGGTGTGCATAGTAGGATGTGAGAAGAGAGACCTGCCGTTCTGCTTTGACATCTCTCTGATGGGTGTGTCTATTAGAATATGTACATGGAATGTCCTCTCCAGGCAGACCTGTTTCTCAGATGGCTGGTGTGTGCATTAGGATGTGTGCCTGGCCTGGCCTTTTCTGTCAGAACTCTCTCTCAAATAATGGGTGTACATTTCAGGGTGTGTACACGGACTAGCCTCTCTTTCTGAGGAGAGGTGTGTGTAGTAGTGTGTGTGGAGAGACACTGGTCTCTCCTTTGAGACATTCCTCTCAGATCATGGGGGTATGTAGTAGTGAATGGAGAGGGACTCCCCTTTCATCTCAGTCTTCTTTCTCAGATGGCAGGTGTGTATAGTAGAGTCTGTATGTGGAGTGGCCTCTCCTTCCTGACCTCTCTCAGATGAAGGGTGTGCATAGTAGGGTGTAAGGAGGGAGACTGGCCTATCCAGTGAGAACTCTGACCCTGATTTATACTTTTTGCCGCAAAACAGCGCTAACGCAGTTTTGTGTCAAAACGTTTAGAGATGACTAGCACCACTTTTTTACACTACCCGGGCGTCAGATTTACACTATGAGGCTGGGTGATGCTAAAAATAGCTTAGGGTCATTTTTCCTGATGTTAATCATTGGGCCTTGTAGTACGGCAAAATGAGGGTAATGGACGAAAAATGACTCTTATCCGTTTTACGACATGTAAATACGTTGCAAAACAGAAATGTACCATTTTTGCCCGCAATAGCGTCAAATACAGATGCAAACAGAGAAAACAGTGCAAAGGAGAGCCAGGAGAGACCCCAGGGAGTCCCCATTCAATTAGGAACCAGCCAAGAGGGCACAGACAAGACCAAAGGGATGGAGAAGAAAAACAGAAAGTGTTGTTTCAGTGCAGAGGAGCATGAAATACTGGTGAGAGAGGTGACGGAGTATAAGCATCAACTCTTTGTCATCTCAAAATTGCCAATTGGAGGGAGAGAGGCTATTTGGCAGCAGATAGTGGAAAAGATTAACAGTGTGGCAGAGGTCAGGAGAACCGTAACTGAGTGCAAGAAACTCTGACATGACTGCAAGCGATGCACAAAGGAAATAAATGGCAAGGAACAGGAAGGTAGCACTGCAAACTGGAGGTGGGAGTCCAACACCACAAGAGGATTTGGATGAGATCGAGGAGATGGTTGCAGCGGTCATCCCAGAGGAAATTGTCACAGGAATCGCAGGACAGCGTAGACTACCAGGAAACAGCACAAATGCAGGGTAAGTTGCGTGGGGGAAAATTATGTTAAAATGTCAAGTGCAAGAAGGGGGAGGCCCATAGGACGAACACAATGCATGCCAAAGGAGTGCAGAGGACACTATGCACATTAAGCAAGTTGAATTATGCTGACATAAGCTACACATGTACCTTTGCCTTGGCAGTGCCATACAACATACCACAAACACAACTTGGACATATGTTGAACACCAGGAATAAATACCTACATGTACATATGCAGCACAAAGGATGGATGGCATATATAATCACTGTGCCACTAGTTGTGTCATCACAACATCCCTTGCATATAGTCATATCAACACTACCAAAACGACCAAGACCTCTGAGACTAGGTAGTCAATCAATATCATTCCTGGGGTAATGTCATGGTGGTGCCCTTTGCAGTAACACCTTGCAACTGCCTTGCCTCATTGCCCAAGTGCATGTGTGCTGCATCTCACAGCACACAAACCATTGCAGCTGTCCCAACAGTACTCAGATGTGTGCTGGTAGCACTACCACACCACACATTGACAACACATCCACATGAGGTAGCCACCACTCAATGACGCTGTCAGGGTGCCCCCTGGGTGCAGGGAACTTAAACTGTACAGGTGCCGGGGGAATAGCAGGCTGGTCCTGTATAATTGGTAACATGCCACTACCCAGACCAATTAAACTGCAGTAGTGTTGAACCACACATCTTGATGCTGAACTGACATGTGCCACTACAGAAAATATGAACCACAGGTAGCAAACAGTAGGTCACTAAAGTCATAGGCTGAGGCCACAACTACTCTGACACAACCATGTCAGACACATATGAATGGGGAAATAAACACACACATACAACACATGGGGTATGACTGTGAACACAATTTATGCCAAACGGAATTTTAGTTTTTAGTCTGATAATGTATCTGGACTCCAAACGTCTCAGTTTCTGTACTCTATCACCTCCCCGTTCATGTTTTCGTATCATAGCAATACCATAATATTTCATAGACAACCAATCTAATTCTGGATGACTTTTCAAATGCTTAGCCATGGCAGAGGTATCATCATCATTCCGCACTGCTCTGATGTGTTCCAAGATACGCTATTTTAAGGGACATATAGTACTCCCAACGTATCTGAGACCACACCCGCATTCTAAGACATATACCACAAAAGTTGTTTCACATCTGATTCTTTCTCTAATCTTAATCTCTTTACCCCTAAAATCGGTTATAGTCTTTTTGTTGCAGCCAATTTTGCACGCTTTGCATTTTCTACAACAACAAAAAAAACCTTATTCCCTTCTGCTAGCCAATTGGGAATTTTAGAGGTCTCAAAATGACTTTTCACTAACATATCTTTTAATGATAGTACTTTTCTATATGTAATTGAGGGATGAATCCCCACTTTCTGCCCAATATCACTATCTCTTTGGATCAAATACCAATACCTGTTTACTATGTTCACTATCTGTCGATTCTCTTTACTATAGTCCAAAATAAGTCTTATCTCATTCTCTTCCACCTTTGACTGCTCTGGTACTTTTTTGTTCTTAACCAATACCTGTGCTCGTGTCTTTTCCCTAGCTTTCATCTCACCTTGTTGTATTGCCTTCAATTTATAACCCCTATTCAAGAATCTCTGTCTCGTCTCACCAAATCTATCATTCATGTCTTTCTCATTTGAACAATTTCTTTTAATACGAATAAACTCCCCATATGGAATGCTTTTTATCAATGATCTCGGGTGAAAACTAGTACCATATAAGATATTGTTGGTTGCAGTGGGTTTTCTATGTAGTGTGGTATGTAGTTCTCCGGCTTTGATATACACTAATACATCTAAAAATTCAATGGAGCTCTTACTTGTCTTATAAGTGAATAGCAATCCAACATAATTTCTATTCAATTTACAAAAAAATTTCCTGAATGATTCCTCAGTTCCATGCCAGATCACAAATAAGTCATCTATATATCGCAACCACATCACCACTTTATCCATGTACTGGTCGTTCTCTTGTCTCCAAGGACACTTCCATGGCTGTCCCGCAGATTTGCTTATATATCTGATGATTGAACAAAAAGATATTATTGTTGAGACATAATTCTATCATCTCCAATAACATCTCAGAGTGTTTTAAGAAATGGATACTTTTTTGCTTCAAAAAGAATTTCACTGCATTTACACCCACTTGATGTGAGATTGAGGTAAATAATGCTACCACATATATAGCCACTAGCAAATAATCTGATTGCCAAACTACTCCATCCAATGACCTCAAGAAATCACCAGAATCTTGCATATATGAATTCAGATCTTTAACCATTGGGGCCAAATAATGATCTACATAATTCGACACACCCTCATATAATGAGCCAAGGCTTGATATTATAGGTCTTCCTGGTGGCTTCTCTGAAGATTTATGGATCTTCGGCAAGAAATATATAGTTGGCATAATTGGGTTTTCATTCATCATAAATAGCTTTTCATCAAAGCTGATCAATCCTTCTGAATACCACTTCTCTAATCTCAAATTTAAATCCAGTACTAATTAATTGATAGGATTGTTAGTCAATTTACAGTAGTTCAAGTCCATATTCAATTGGCTATACGCCTCCTCTATATAATCATTCTTATCCCAAATCACAATATTGCCTCCTTTATCTGCAGGTTTAATTACTATTGATTGATTATCCATCAAACCCTTCAATGCATCTCGTTGATTTTTCGTCAAATTTTCTTTCTTTTGCTTATAAGAAGGCTGTAATTTTTCTAAATCATTAATCACAAGATCATGAAATAAATCAATTTTGTGCCCTGGAAAAGAACTGGGCAAAATTTGGACTTGGGTTTGAACTTTGTTATTTCTTTTTGCCCTATATCAATGCCCAGTGAGGTTAATATTTGTGTTTCAGTCATGTCGTCATCTCTAAAATTCTGGGTCAAATCATATATTGTTTTCTAATCAGTGCCCTGTTCTATAGTTAGATCTACATCACACATACTAGAAACTTCTTCAGACATTGTTCTAGGGCCTATTTTAGAAAAATACTTAGGCAATTTTAATTTCCATACACATTTGTATAGATCAATTCTTATTTGAGCAAAATCTTGATGTTCCTCCAAACAAAAGCTCAAACATTTCTGTAAAACAGATTCTTCCACCTTATTAAGTTCATAATTTGATAAATTGACAATCAGATTTTCTGATTGTCCCGATGGTATGTTAGAATTTATTGTTCCTTCCGATTGCGTAGCATGTAGTACTTTCCTTTTTCCCATTCTCGTCTTCCTCTTCCTTTGGGGTCTCTCCAACCCTGGCCGCTGCCTCTTCCTCCTCTTCCTCTGTTTTTCGGTGTTGTTTGACCCAGATAAACTAATTTCATTTCCTCTAAAAAAGTTGTTCTCCTTGTCCTATTACTGGTGCCTTCACCTTCACTCAGGTCTGTTTCAGATCCACTCGTTTCTGTGTTCTTTGTCTGTTCCAAATCAATCTGTCCTGAATAAATCTGTTGTTTCAATATGTCAAATCTTTTTGCAAAGGTTAGAATATGTCCTGTCTCATAATCTTGAGCATCTCTAAGGAACTTCCTTTTCTTCCATTCCTCTAATTGATTTTCATATTTGTCCAGAAAAATTTTCATAGTTTTTTTACATTTCTCTTTTTCTTCTTCCTGATCTAACATCCAAATCTGTTCCTCCAATTCTTTAATGCTCTGCCTCAATTTCTCAATATCTTTCTTGGCATATTTAATTATGATCTCCATCATTCGTTTGGAACATTCCATAGTATTCATTCCCCATTCCTCAAGCATCTCTGGACTTGTATCCGAGTGATTAGGCAGAGTGAAGATTCTCAATCCTCTTGTGACTCTGCCCACTTGTACATACTTCTGTATTGCCATAACTTCCCAACTTTTTGAGATCTCTTTTTTCATAAGATGTTCTAATTGCAAATATAAATGCTTAACATTGTTCTTTGGTGCCATTTCCACATTTGTTGAAGATTGCCCATGAATTTGGGTACCACTTACTAGACCAAAAGCTGTTTCTGCTCTCTAAATACGTTTGGCCAATCTTTCTTCCATAATATCACCAGATAAGTTCAGATTATAACTGCAAAAATTTCTTATATCCTGATCGTAGAGTAATACCAAAAACATCTTTGTAAGGTATCATTATCATATATATATATATATTTTGTTTATACACCACATAAATGCAGCAACATTACCCCCCACTCACCCACAAAGCAACATATAAAAAGTAGAAAACCCACCCCCTAACCTACTTGTCCTAACTAAAGTACTAACCTAATCTAACCTGACACTAACCCCAAAAAACCCTCTATAAAACATTAAAACAAATGAGGAGGGACGGAACGGAACTGGGGGTGACAGTCATTAAACCAATTACAGATTGGCCCTCTTGAGTTTCCTTTTGATGAACTTCAGTCTCTTGGAGTTCTACTCTACCTCCTTCTCCAGACTGTCCAGCTCTTTAAGGGACAGTATCACATCACTCTGTAGCTCCTTTATTGCATTCATGTCCATGGCAGCATTTGGGATGGGCTGTGGCACAGATGTTGAGGGTGTAGCAGCTGGGGTTGTTGTTATGGTGGCAGCTGTGCCCTCTGCACAGCTGTGGTGCTTGGTCTTCTCTGTGTGGCTTGTGTGGGTCCCCCTTAGGTGAATGCTGCATTTCCCCATTGGATCGCTCCCTTTGATGGCAGTGTGTCATCCTTCAGAACCCAGATTCCACTGCCAGGATCTGCCTATAGTGGACTGCCCTCTTCTGAAATGCCCGCAGTTCCTCATTGTTCATGTTGGCAGTTGTTAAATTGAGACAGGCAACCATCAGTGTCAGCATTGTGTGGAGTATAAACAAATTATTAGCTTACACTCTACATATAATTGCACATGGACTCCAAGTTACATTCTGGACAAAACAATGGCCCTGATAAATCAAACGGAAACACTGCCTTAGCATCATTATTGACACCAAAGTGACACACAACAAGATTAGGAACCAAACCAAATTAGGTGTGCATTGATTTTGTGCCATGAGTAACAATGCAAAGGCAGCGTCGATTTCACATAGACCAGGGCCAATATTCCTCATCATCTGTGTCAATATTCAACCATATATCACCAATAACTTGAATCTGGTATTTGGAGTATGGGATGCAGTTGGTAACCAAAAGGGGTCAGTGTTTATAGGTACACCTGCAAGCCTGATCAAAATGACTGTCACCTACACTGTGAGCATGGCATCTACCTGCAAATTTGTTGTTCCTTTCCCCCTGTGGCTCTGGGGGGATGGCCATGCAATCCATCATCTCAACTGTCCAGGTCATCCACTAAGGCATGCCCACTCATACATGGAGTTAGGGTGTACGTAAGACACCCACAAATTGACAGGCACACCACGTGAAGGACAGGTGCAGACATTTACCCTTTGCTAACAGAAGAACTACACAGATCACTGCAAGTGCCCACAGGTTGCCTACTACGTATACTTCACACACAGTACACCAAACAATGAATAGCACAGCCATGTCAATGGCATACACCATGCCCAGGTCATGTAAGTTCCATATAGGCACAGATCCCTTAAGTCATGCCGTGAAAATCATTGCCAGAACAAACATCAAAGACCAGACCAACTGCTGCCTATACCAACTACATCTCATCAACACATACCTGACTTACCTGTAGTGTGCATTGGCTCATACACATAGCAATACGAGATCAATGCCCATCACATACCATGTGCCAGATGTGTGATAAGTGGTATCACATCTACTGTAGTGCCACCTCACATGCAAAACTTACTGACCCACAACACAATTATGTCTGTACCAGATACAACAAATGTCCCACCATGGGGCAGAGTCACTGTCAGACATTGCAGATCATGGATGCATAGTGGGACCCTGTAGGAGAATACAGGACATTACTGACCTCACATGCGTTGTGCCAAGGGACACAATTGCTAAGTATCTGAGCTCCATCCCATAGCCTGCACTGCATGTGTTGACAGTATAAATGTTGATTCATGTGTTGAAAGATAGAAGAGACACTGGTAGTTAAGTTGATCATCCTGTAACAATGGGATACATACACTTGGACACCTCCTGTCTGCCACAAACATTAGCTGCCACTCTGGATCACCAAAGGACCTATGTAAAAGCCCAACAGTCCCATTGTCACAGCCTGTACTGTATGTATAACTTGGTAGATTTCCATTTTATAATGATGTAAAGCCACATTGTAAATTGGCCACCCTCTCATGCTGTATGTAGTGTGGAAGGGGTGTGCAATGTGTGTTACAACAGGTCTGTCACCACAGGATACATAACATGATGATGCTGACTCAAATGTAGGTGTCACCTAAAACCCGAGGCAGTGCCAACAACAAATACTACCCCAGGGGTGCTGTTTGCAGGATGCAATAAGGAAGTAGACTGTACTTTGAACTCAGATGATTGTGCCATCAATGCATGCTGCATACTGCTGCACACACAGGAGAGCCAATTGGCCATAAAAACAGCATCAGTTTAGAATTCAAATCATAAGTCCTAGGTCCTTGAGCCAAACACAAGTTTGTCATGTCCAACAACCCAGTGCTGAGGAGACATTACACAAGGATAGGAACTCACAGCATACCACACACACATATGAGTCACAACCAACTCAAAATATCAACTGCCATGCTACATGACAAACCTGTTGCAAGCATTAACAACAACTTACTCATTTAATATTTTGCTGTGGATCAGTGTTATGGCACAAAGCCATGGATAATGACCCCATTTCCCAACCCGAACACAGCAGCAGAGCGTGCACATAATGGGGGGCATCGGAGGACACAGAATATTGTGGAGAGGACATTTGGCATCCTGAAGGCAGCCTCCTAAATGACCCACACATCGTCTGCAAGATCATAATGACATGTGCTAAAAAAGGAGACAAGAGCCCCCCCACCCCCGGGAATTATAGGCCTATTAGTCTATTAGACAACTTGCAGAATTTTTTTTCGTACCAGTTGCTAACTAGATTAAAACAATGGATAACGAAAAATCAGGTCTTAAGCCATCTCCAGGCAGGATTTAGGGACAAGATCAGCACTATCGATCAGATCTTCCGATTTACCACCATCAACTGGAAGACCGTAGATGCAGACAAAGGCCACTTATTTGTGGCCTTTGTTGATTTGAAGTCTGCGTTTGACCTGGTCCCGCGTGCCAAGCTTTGGGAGGTCCTTAGTACCACCGGTGTTCCGGGTTCCATGATTAATATTATCAAGGATCTTTATTCTGATAATTGTGCTAAAGTCCGCTGGGGCGCTATTGGCGATTTGACTCCTGCTTTTCCAACTGCACGGGGCGTGAGGCAAGGCTGTGTCTTGGCGCCCACCCTATTTCTCTTGTTTATTAATGCCTGTTTGCCATATTTTTTAGACTGTCAAAGTGATGCCCCTGGGCGGGCAGAAGATTCCCTGTCTTCTGTTTGCAGATGATACCCTATTGTTATCACGTACTGCTATGGGCCTTTCTAGGTTGCTCTCCAGATTCCTGGAGTTTTGCACTGACCATGGGTTATCAATGAATTCAGCAAAAACAAAATACATGGTCTTTGGAGATATTAGGCAAAAAATTAAGAGGCCTGTATACTTAGATGATGTCCCCTTGGAAAGGGTGGGTACCTTTGACTATCTAGGTATTAAAGTGGAAGATTCACATCTTTGGCATGCCCAGCGCCATAAATCTGAAGCAGAGGGCGGGTGAAATTTGCAATATCTCCTGCACTGGAAATATACAAAGCTCAAGCTAGGGGGGCCGCCTTATATGGAGCTGAACTTTGGGTCCATTGTAATTTGGCGAATCTGGCTAGGGCGGAAAATCAGTTTCTAAAAATGATGCTAAAGGTTCCATCAAGTACCCCATCCTTGCCCATTCACCTGGATCTAAATCTTTTCTCAATCTCACAGATTGCTGCCCTAAGGCCCCTGCTGTTTTGGATTCGGTTGTGGACGACAGATGCCCTAACCCCTTTTCGGTGTGGCCTTCTCAATGCGGTGGGCCGCGATTCTAGTATTAAATCTAAATGGTGCGTTTTTGTTGAACAATCCTTTTCTCGACTTGGCTTAGGTTCCTATTGGCATGATCCTACTTCTATTCCTAAAAATGCTGCACAGCTGTTAAAGGATGCTTATTGGCATAATGTTCAGGTTGGACAATTTGCTAGTTCTATTCCATTGTCTATGTCCGACAATTTTTTACTTGTTAAATGTCATTACGAATTTGAGCCCTTTTTGGATGCAAAGTTATCTCCATTTGCTCGTGCCCTTTTTATCAGGTTTAGGATCGGGTCTCTCCATCTGTGCTGCTTTACGTACAAATGGTCCAGTTCAGCTAATAGATCTAAAGGTTGCCCGATGGGTTGTAAAAGTGAAGAAACTGTTTCACACGTTTTCTTCCACTGTCAAGCATATCACAAACAAAGAGCACTTTGGCTCATCCCGCTTTGCAAACAATTAGGGGTTAAATCCTGTCTCCACGTTGAGAGAATTTTAAAATGCGACCCGTCCGTCCAGATAGCTCTACCAGTGGCAAGATTTCTCGAGTCTATCTGGCGGTTGAGATTAGTAAGTTTAAGGGATAAAACTGTGTAGTTATTGTTTAGTTTTATCTATGTATATTTACTCAACTTGGATGTATGATTGCAGTTTTTGTTGTACAGGACATAGACCTTGGTTTGGTTTATTATGGATTATCTATAGACCTATGGAACTGAACCCTCATTTTATGTCGTGAGAATTTTAAAACGAAATTCATCCACCCAGATAGTTTTATTAATGGGGAAAAAAATAAAAAAAATAAAAACATTTTTGTATTATTCTGACATCTGAGATTGGCAATTTTAAGGAGCAAGAGTGGGGAATTAATTTTTAGACTTATTTATGTATATTTATCAAATTGGATGTGTGATTGCTCCACAGGATATAGATATTGGTGTATTATATTTCTAACCAGTGCTGATTCATGGAACTATTCTCATTATTGAGTACACCCTTTCATTATATTAAGTGATGTTTATCTGGCTGCTTATTTCCTGTTTGTTTTTTAAACTTGTCTTGTCCCTTTAAACTGTGCTTTTACCTTATTCTTTTAGTACCCCCCTGCTTTTAAGAAGCCCTCTTTCTTTTTGTTGTGTATTGTACTTTAATGGTTTGTTTTTTACTTACCGAAATAAAGTTAATGAATGGACATGTGCTATCCTTCACAATATATGTGTGCGGATGAACGTCCCCTTATATGGGCAGGTTGATGACCTGCCTGAGGAGGAGGAGGAGGAGGATGGTGGAGAGGAAAATGAGGGGGAACAGCACAACACAGCTGCTGGGATACACTGTAGACTGCACATCGTTGAGAACTTCTTCACTTAATAATCACATAACTTACCTTGTATATTTTGTCAATAAACACCTCACTCATTCACACAATCTGGTTCTAGCCTCTTCAATCTCCACAACATATACCTCAGGATTGGGGGTCTAACCTCAGGGAGCATGTTACAAACACTAATCTGAAAAGTTCTCTAGCAACATCACATGTAATGCGTAAGATTGAACTTCTACCATCACACACATCACAAATAGCCTCAACACTTGAATGTGACAACTGAAGGACATAATCTATGGACCACAACATATTAATTACATCCACTTTGCCAACTTGTACAACAATAGCTCATCACACACAACTGCAAGATATCCAAATAGGAGGTTAACAAGTGCCCCACACATGAGGCTGTGTATGTCAAAAGATGGTGAGACTGTAATGTTTGAACAGACCACTGACACAACTCAGTGTGAGAATTGCAATGACTGCATGGAGCATGTGTGACAAGGGGGGTACATCATTGGTGACAATGGTCATCATGATTAGACCAGGTATGACAAGCTATGGAAGAAGTTGGGCCTGCGCAGTACATCCATGGAAATCAGTCCTGCCACTGCCATAGGGCCCAATCCTGACACAGGGTACACATGACCTCACACTTTGCATGGACACATCTGTGGAATGCGCATCAGAATGGATGAGAACATATGCAGCAAGTGCTGCAGGTCCACCACACAAAAAAAGAACCAGTGCTAAATGAAATGAGTTTAATCTGACATTTGTGTTCAAAACATGATATGGGTGGAATGTAGACAGAGTGTGTCAATCACAGAATGTACCAAATATGTACACATGTCAAACACATGTGTAGTCCACACAAGTCAACATATACTCAAGAGCAACATATAGAGACAGTTGTTGGGTAACATTTCCTAGATAGCATTCATCAGCCATCATCAACAATGCCTGAGCTGTGTATGTCGTCTAATATGTTATGCTTTGTAAGACAACTACACACTTCACATAAGTAAATACAACTCACAATCACATACTATAACTGTTGCATAGTACTGACTGCCATATATATGTGGGCACACTATTGTCATACATGCATACATATGCACAATGTGCAAATATTTGCATGCTGTTTACTCTGCAACACACACATCGGTGTAACAGACCAATCACACCCAAATCACATTGTTACATGGACTATCACATGAGGCCGAACACAAAATGCCACACCGTCCATTTGTATGTTGATGCAGGGTGCCTCCATAGACAATGGAACAAAATCACGCAATCAGAAACAGAGTAAAACAAATGTACGCAAATGCGTCAAAAACATCCGTAAATGCAAAGTATGTTACCCATGGGCTATTAGTGTGAATTCCACCTTCGCACTAGTTTCAATGCTGATTTTCTGTTAATTCGACGCATAAATGCATCAAAATAGATGCATGTAGGTCATGAGTCTGAAATACTCACACAAATATCACATGCATCAAATAAATACACGCATATCCGAAAACTTGAGGCATGGGGACAGGAAGTGATAGGAAATCCTGTTCACAGGCATGGTACAGTGGGTGTACTTTCACTTTCTCTTTACAGTCTGTTCATCTTTTGACTGTGTGGTTGTGTTCTTGCTCTGTATTGTGGCATCTCTCCTGTTGTGTTTTTTGTATTTTTCACTGTACTTTGTCCCAGTGTTTGTAAATTTGTGTCTTTTTTGTGACTATCATTGTATTTGTAGTGTGGGGTGTCTGTCCGGGATAGTTGATAAGTTGGGTTAGTTGGGATAAATCTTTGGGCCTTAAGTTTCCTTTATATTCATTTTGTTTATATTCATTATTGTCGTCAACCTGTACCTGATAAATATGTCTGGTAGGGGGAGGTTGACAAGGATGGGGGAGGAGGAGCTGGGAGGCTTTGTGTGGCTGGTAGCCCACTACCTGCCATTAATGTTGGAGATGGGGGGGCCGTGTGATCCAGGGCTACGGGGTGGAGGCGAGGCGGCTGCAGTGGGGCGAGGTGCACCACCACCTGAAGAGGGTGTTTCGCAGCAGCCACAACGAGCACCAGCTCAACACCGCTGGGCAGATCTGGTGGCCAGGAAGCAGGATCTGCTTAACCATCTTGGTGTGGTGATCGGTGCCCTTGTTGGTGAGTCTCCCATTGGCATACTAGTTACTGTTCACCGCTCTTGAATGACCTTAGCAGATGTGTTGGAGTGCTGCATGCAATGCTTGTGGACAGGTTGCATGCAACTAGAATGTATTCTAACTAAGCCATTCTAGACATGGAGTTCACATGTCCTACCATTTTATCAATGGAAGTCAGATGTTTGGTGAGTCATGCACAACCATCAGTAAGTTGCACATTTCCGGGGCCATGGCAACACCTATGCCCCAGCATAGTGTCATGTATGATAAGCCAAGACACAGTCAGCATATCATATTTAACTGGATTGTGACAACAAAGTAGGGCAATCCATGTATGGGGATACATTGTCATCATTTCACGCACATGATCCATGCCATTATGTTAGCAAAGGGGGCATACCTGCCTTATGGGGGCACACTCAATGAGTATTTGATACCATCAGACAACCTTGCCACATCAGTCAGGGATTACTCAATACATGATCATTGCAGATTAAAAATTGAGCCACATGTCCATCACAAAGTGCCCCTGGGTGTCTTGCAGGACAAGCCAGAAATACCTGTGTCTGTTGGCTTGCACCAGGGTAGTGCCAGGTATTTGTCACCCAACTCCCCCTCATACCATGGACTTCCATCTTTTATCGATTGGCCACATATGTTTGTTGCAGGGTGTAGCACTACATGAGTCTCAGGCCCAGTGTATGTGTGCAGATGTGCGGCTCTCACTCACCTGATTGTCAGTGTCATTGTGAGTTTGCAAGGGTGTGTCTGTTGCACTGTATTACACCAGGACAACTAGCTCACTCCTCTAAAATAGTACACACTGTAATATGTTGTCCACTAGTAGGGACACTGATATGACACTAAGCATGATTTTCCTTTCAGATCTTACAGGTGGACCTGCCCCCTACACCATCGGCGCAGTGGCAAGATTAGAGGACCAAGATGTATCCAGTAAGTATGATAATGTCTGTCCTGTGTAGTGATTGAGGGTTTTGTGTGAGTGAGTCATGTGTGTTGCAAACAGTGCTAGAAGTGATGAGCTGTCAAATGATCATATATCAAAGTAGGGTGGATGGTGACATTGTGTCCCATTTAAAGGTTCCCCATGCACGAGCAGAGAGTCATATCTTGTGAGGCTTGCGGTGCTCAATGGGCAACATTGTGTAAACAAGGTGATGACAAGCCACATGTAGGCCCACATGTGATTAAGAAGTGCACCGCTGTGAGAATATTAGCACCGGGACACACCATTATTCTCGCAACACAGTGATGCAACATTTGAACACAAATTGGTGCATCCCTGTATTGTAATGTACATGTAGGACTGGGTGGGCAATTGTCCCCCAGCATGATGCCCCATATTTTGTACTCCATTTACATGACACTTATGTGGAATGTAATAGGTATGCATGCAGGTCAAGGCCAGACGGGTGCTGGCATGGATATAGGTGTGTAACGAATAGTATTAGCAGATCAGGTATTGATGGGTGTCTACACCTGGACACATGAATGTAGATGTGATAGACCTATGGATATCAGCTTCCTAGTTGGCAGCCCTCCTAACATATGGTCCATATGTGTTGTTAAGTGCACATCTGTGTTACCCTGGCCATGTGGTAATGTAGTGGTGTATGTCTCGTGTGTCCTACAGTGTTGATGTGTAATGTGTATATTGCTAAGTTTGTTGACCTACCCAAAAGTAGGTCTTTCCATGTTGTCCATCCTGGAATTGTTCATTGATCCTGCTGGGCCGGAATATGAAGGCATCATGGACACTCCCAGGATAGTTGGCCAAGATCCCTGTTTGTTTTCCTGCTGCTTTTGCTGGGTGTTGGGGAAGCTGATGTGGTGGTGGGGTGTCAGGGAGATAATAGCATCTAACACCTTTGGTAGGAATGCAGAGAACAACGGCTGTGAGACACCACCAACCAGGGCACCCGTTGTTTGGAATGAGCTACTTGCCAGCATGTGCAGCACAGCTAGCAGGTTTGTCACAGGTGGCATGTTGTGTGGGGTCTGCAGGCTAGCTGTGATTTGTGGTTCAGTATGGTGCAGCAGGTGTAGTATGGCTTGCCGGTTCAGTCTGTAGCTCCTAATGATGACCTGGTCCCTGAGGCCAAGAGGGTTGTCCTGGTTCTGAAGACCCTCTTCTGCCTTCTGCGTTGCCTTTGTGGGGCGTATTGTAGTGGTGTTGATTGCTGAAGTTTTTGCTTTTCTCTGCATCGTCTCGCAAGCTGGATCAGTATCACCTCCATCTTCTCCTGTGGGTTGGTAATGTTGCTTCTGTGTAGTCCCTTTAAGTAGTGATAGCTTACCTCATTTTAACGCCTGCCCTGACCCAGGCATTACATTTTAATACAAATCGGTGTTAACATAATTTTTTGGTCCGTCTCCCACCCGTGCGTCATTTTTGCCCGGTGGATAAATATGGCGCTAGGGGGTTTGAGCCACTTTTAGGACGGGAACGCCGACCTTGCATCTCATTGATGCAAGGAGGTTTCACGCGACCGAAAAACAATGTTAACACCAATATTTTTTGACGCTAGACTAGTCTAGCGTCAACATATAAATATGGCGCTGAGTTTGCGCTGTATTAGGGTAAAAACAAATGTTGATAATTCAGCACAGAGTATAAATATGCCCCTCTGTTTCTAATGATGGGTGTGTATAGTAGGGTATGCTAAGAGAGACTGCTGTTTCTGCTGAGACAGCTCGCTGAATGATGAGTGTGCATATTAGAATGTGTATATGGACTGGCCTCTCCTGTCAGACCTGTCTCTCAGTTGGTGGGTGTGCATATTAAGGTGTGTACACAGCCTACCCTACCCTTCCAGATCTGTTTTTCAAATGACAGGTTTGCATAGTAGGATTTATGGAAAGAGACTGGCCTCTCTACTAAGACCTCTCTTTCAGATGGCGGGTGTTCGCATTAATCTTTAATCTTTAGGGTGGGTATATGGACTGGTCTCTTCTGTCAGACAACTGTCTCGAGGATGACTGTGCATAGTAGGGTGTGTACATGACTAGCCTCTCATATCAGGCCACTCTCTCAGATGACAGATGTTTGTAATAGGGTGTGTGCAAGAACTGGCCTCATCTGTCAAACCTCTGTCTCAGATTACAGATTTGCGTAATAGGCTATATGGAGAGAGATTGGCCTTTCCACTGAAACCTCTCTCTTGGATTTCATTTGTGCATAGTATGCTCTGTCCAGGGTTTGTCCTCTCTTTGATAATGAGTGTGCATAGTAGGCTGTGGGAAGATACAATGTTCAACTCACTAGTCTTTCAAAGCAGATGATCAAAAATAGTAGCTAAACACCATCTCCAGTAACACTCCTTCCCACAGTAGCAAGTCTGCATATTTCAGTGCAGTCAAATATCCCCTACTCCTTTCTACTTTTCATGCTCCTATAAGAGTCTTGTGTGATAATAAGTTTTTTTTAAATAAGAATTAAGCATCTACTTTTCACAGTACTTATTGCTTACACATTTCCTCTCAAAAACAAGGGTCACAATATGTATCCCTTCCAGTGTATTGAAAACTCATCTTCCCCCCATTTTACTATTTGCGATCCTGCGGGAGTCCCACAAGATCGAAAAATTAGTGCATGACGGTGGATCAAGTTATGGTTAACAATTTTCATTATTTTTAAAAATTAGTTTGTATCTAATTTCAACATTTAAAAATAAGCTTGTTTTAACTTTTCAGTGAATGTCTGTTTTTTTAATGTAAGCAAAGATTTTATTTCCACGCCTAACTATAACATCACTTTAAATTCTGGGGGTTTTCTTCAGTTAACTGTGTAGTTATATGTTAAGTCACAGTTTCCATTGAAACATTGTTTTTTGGTTTGATAATAAATTTGGCACTGATTGCAGGATTTTCCAAAAACCCATCCCCAAAAATGTTCATCCACCTCAGCTCCCTCCTGGATCTTTTTTGGGATGATCCATCAAGTGGTGACTGAAAGAAGGGAGTCCAAAATGTATTTTCTCTTGTAAGTTCCCTGGGAAGTGATTCAGATAAACATTTGAACAAATCTACACCAAATTTGAAAGAAAGCTTGATCAGAAAGCCTGCTTTTTGTGAGTTGTTGTAAATTTGTTTGCGATTATTGAGAAATTAAATTTCAAATTATTGTGATTTTAGGGCAGTTGGTCCCACAGATGGATTGTGGTACTCATGTGTTAAAGCAAATAAATAAAATAAAGCACACTGATGAGGTGAGAGGGATTCTTTTCCAATTTGCCCTCTCAGTCCTGCTGCACCATCATAGTCCCGCAGGATTCAGCGATCTGATTGGCTATCCACAACATGAAGAAAAAAATTTCAGCTGCCATTTCAGGACTCAAGGTGCACACTTGAGTTTAGGCGTTGGACCTGCCACATGCTGTGGCTAGGATCCAAAAATATGCTCAGTTAGTGAGTTGGGTGAATATGGTATAAAAACAGAAACTCTTTGAAAAAAACATGGTTTAAATCTATGTTATAGCTAGGCATGGCAGTAAGATCTTACTTTATGGTAAAAAAACAACCCTGTAAATTTACTGATAAATACAAAGGTTAAAGTAAAGACAGCACGCACAATTAGAGAGTATGGTGGTCATTACAACCCTGGCGGACAGTGTTAAAGAGGCGGTAAAAACGCCAACAGGCCGGCGGTAAAAAAATTGCAATTAAGACCGTGGCGGAAACCGCCAACAAAGACAGCCACTTTAACACTCCGACTGCCACGGCGGTACAAACAAACAGCGCGGCGGTCATCGCCAACAGACAGGCGGGAGACAATGTACCGCCCACACTATTATGACAGGCCAATCCTCCACCTTTTCCGGGGCGGATTCACTCCGGATAAAAACACAGCGGACACAGGAATTTCGAAGGGAAAACGATCACCTCTACACACCCCATAAGGAACGAGGACACCATGGACCCAGAACTCCAAATTCTCCCTGCGATAGTCTTCCCTGCTCCTCTACCAGGAGCACGAACGCCGGCGGTGAAGGCCACGGTGGGTACTGCACCTACGACATAGGGGAGGCAAAAAACAGGGACACACACACGTAACAACCCCACCCTCACCCACTACAACACACACAAATGCATATCAATACATCACAGTAACACCGCCCAAACCCCCCGGAAGAATGCAAAAACAATAGAAAATTAGTGTAACCATTGTAATATATTAAAAACAAGTAGGCAGAAATATATATATACACCATGTACAAAATAAATACCAAGCATAGAAGTCCAGGTAGTGCACTAAGATAGTCCGTGGAACACTGGGACCACACGGTATGGGCGAGGCCCACACAAGATCCCAGGGCATGACGGAGAGAACACTGCAGGGGCATCAGAAACCAAGAAAACAGGCACCTCAGGGGGAGGGAAAGGGGGGCACCTCAGCCGCTTGAATGCACAACGCCAAATCCACGAGGGGGCCACATGCCCACTGTTCCATCCTGGGGAGTGCAAAGCCACAGTCTCTCAAGTCTCTACAGTGGGTGGTCTGCCCACTGTTCAATCCTGGGGAGTGCAAAGCCACAGTCTCTCAAGTCTCTTCAGTGGGTGGTCTGCCCACTGTTCAATCCTGGGGAGTGCAAAGCCACAGTCTCTCAAGTGGATGTCAGTCTCCACTGGTTCTGGAGGGGGCATGGTGCCCAGAGTGCTTCATCCCGTTAAGGACAGAGGTAGTGGATGACAGTCTCCACTGGTTCTGGAGGGGGCATGGTGCCCAGAGTGCTTCATCCTGTTAAGGACAGAGGTAGTGGATGACAGTCTCCACTGGTTCTGGAGGGGGCATGGTGCCAAGAGTGCTTCATCCTGTTAAGGTCAGAGGTAGTGGATGACAGTCTCCACTGGTTCTGGAGGGGGTATGGTGCCCAGAGTGCATCATTCACCCTGTGACGGACTCAGTTGCGTCAGTGTCCCTGCCGCTCATGGGCTAGCGGTGCTTGAGATGGCGGTGCCCTGTTCAGCGGTGCTTGAGATGGCGGTGCCCTGTTCAGCTGTGCTTCAGATGGCGGTGCTCTGTTCAGCGGTGCTTGAGATGGTGGTGCCCTGTTCAGCGGTGCTTCAGATGGCGATCTCCATTGCAGGGTCTCAGCTGCTGGTGGTCCTTCATGGGCCAGCGGGTCTTTTTCTGGCGGTCCTTCATGGCCCAGCTGGGCTTGTGCTGGCGGTGGCCTCCTGGTCAGCTGGGCTTGTGCTGGCGGTGGCCTCCTTGGCAGCTGGGCTTGTGTAGGCGGTGGCCTCCTGGGAAGCTGGGCTTGTGCCGGCGGTGGCCTCCTGGGCAGCTGGGCTGGTGCTGGCGGTGGCCTCCTGGGCAGCTAGGGTTGTGCCGGCGGTGGCCTCTTGGGCATCTGGGCTTGTGCTGGCGGTGGCCTCCTGGGCAGCTGGGCTGGTGCTTGCCTCCTGGGCAGCGGGGATGATGGTGGTCTTCTCTGCCGTGCAGCTCTTCCCGGACTTGCCGGGTTTCTTGTGGCCCTTCCCCACCTTGGAAGGTGTCACAGCTGACTCCACACTCCCAACGGGAGCCCTGGGAGTGGCTTTGGTGGCTGGAGTCTTCACCCTCTCCTGCCTGGCACTGGCCAACTTCTGATGCTTCACAGGTGTGGGACTGTCTGTGCTGTGGCTCCGTGCCACACTGACTGCCCTGGTGGCCGGTGCACTCCGGATTCCGGTGACTACAGGCACCACTGGTTCCGGAGATGTTGTGGCTGAGGTGCTAGTTCGGTACCTATGAGACGGACGGGGTGGGGGAGGCATGGGAAAGAGGTCAAGGTTGGACAGGAAAAGTTTTTTGGACACACTGGGACGGGTAGCTGAAGGGGGTTTGGGAGTGGAGGAAGAGGTGGTGGTTGTAGGAGGTGTACGTTTGGTGACTTTGGGTTAAAGTGCATGACTGTTGGGTGGGTGTGTGCCTGCGTTTGTGTATCTTGGGAGGGGGCATCACAGACACACTGGGAGAGGACACAAGGGACGTGTGAATGGTATTGGGGGTGGTGACTGCACGTGAGCGGGGTGTGGTGGTGGGTGTGATGGAGAGGGACGTATTGGCTGTAGAGGTAGTGCATGCAGGTGTGAGTGTAGACGAGACTGGGAGGGAGGAGGGAGACGAGGAGGAGGGGGACACAGTGGAGGCAGTGGATGTTGGTGTGTCTGCATGTGTGTGATGCTTGCGTGAGTGCCTGTGGGATGTGTGGTGCTTATGTTTGCCTGAGCTTCCCTTGGGTGTTGACATGTGTGCATGTTGGTCTGTAGGTGTGCTTGGGATAGGCTGAGGTACAGGGGATTTGGTCGTGGTTGAGGAAGTTGGAGGGGGGAGGCTAGAGACGGGGACAATGGCTGCCATCAGTGCTGAGGCCAGAGTCTGAAAAGCTCGGTGAAGGGCCGCCTGACCAGAATGAATGCCCTCCAGGAATGCATTGGTTTGTTGCAACTGCCTCTCTACACCCTGGATGGCATTGAAAATGGTAGACTGCCCAACAGTGAGGGACCTGAGGAGGTCAATGGCCTCCTCACTGAGGGCAGCAGGGGTGACGGGGGCAGGGGCTGAGGTGCCTGGGGCGAAGGTGATACCCACCCTCCTTGGTGAGCGGGCACGGGGCAAAGGCTGAGGGGCTGCTGGGAGGGCGGTGCTGGTGGGGGGGTGGCAGCTGTACCTGTAGATGCGGGGGCACAGATGTTGCCGCCACCACAAGGGAGCTCCCACCAGAGGACGAGTCTGTGTCGCTGGTGTCAGCTCCTGTCCCCGCCGTGGAGCTCCCCTCGCACTCCGTCCCACTGGTGAATTCAGACTCCGTAGTGTCACCCTCCAGGGCCATGTGGGATGCAGCTCCCTTGGGCTCCCTTGCCACTGCTCCTCCGCCTGATGATGCTGATGGACACAAGAACAGGGAGACCACAAAAAGGGGGGGGAACGACAGAAGAAAGACATGTTGAGTGTATGCATTACCGCTACCATTGGCGGACACGACAGACACAGAAGCCCCCTGCACTACTCCGCGCTCTTGGGCTCCACTGTTCAACTTATGGGTTATGGCCTACAAGGCTATGGACGACATCTGCACACATAGATGACACAGGGGCATGACTAGCTATACTTGGCACTCTACAGAGGTGGACTGGGGTGCCACATGGCCTGACATACGGAGGGGCCTTGCCTACGGAACTCGTCCTGGCCTAGGGAAACCCACAGCCCTCCTCCCCCACCCAGACACCTCCACTGTGGGCAAAGTCAGCAGAATGAGAGTGTACTCACCCCCTTGTGGCTGCTGTGATGCCCTCAAGCGCCCATCCAACTCTGGGTAGGCCACCGCCAGGATCCTGAACATCAGGGGGGTCATGGTGTGATGGGCACCCCTCCCACGTTGGGAGGCTATCCCCAGCTGAGCCTCTGCCGTCTTCTTGCTCCAGCGCCGAATGTCCTCCCATCTTTTCCGGCAGTGGGTGCTCCGTCTGTGGTACACCCCCAGTGTCCGGACGTCCTTGGCGATGGCACGCCAAATATCTTTCTTCTGGTGTGCGCTGACCTACATGAAATGTACAGGGAAAAAAGAGAAGTTATTACCAACTGCACCATCGAAGTTATTGGCCCCCATCCGTACCTTTGCCATGTGGCACACGCATTCACCGTCTTTCATGCATGCAGCACTCTCCCCCCTTCCTTCTTACATCCAGCCCTCTCCACTCAGGCATAGCCCATACAGCATGCTCCCAGTGTACTTACCTGTTTGTCTGGAGGACCATAGAGTAGCGTGTACTGGGGCAGGACCCCATCCATGAGTTTCTCCAACTCTACGATGTGAAGGCAGGGGCCCTTTCCCCAGACACTTGAGCCATTGTCTCTTCCAGACCGAGGTCACAGCAGCACTTGCAGTGTAGATCCTCTCCTGTCGAAGATCAGGTATCGAGTGATTGAAGTGATAGAAAATGGCGGTCACGTCCGCGGCGGTGCGTACCGTCACCGCAGGCGTACATCACCATTGGCTCCTGGTACCCATAGGGTCCAATGTTAACCAATGCAGCATTGTGCCGCGGTCTTCGACCGCGTACCGCAACGTTGTACAACGCCAGCGCAGTTACCTCACATCCCATTGTCCCACTTTACAGGTCAGCCAGCCGCCATTTCAGGGGCCCACATGGCTTCATTTCCAACTGCGTCACTCATACCCAGGCCTAGACTCAACACACATACAGGCCACCTTTTGTCTATGATAGGTGTTCTGTGTAAACTGTGGTTAAGTACCTCTGAGTTGTTTGACTCTGTGCTCGCTGTTGTCCTTCATAGCACCATCCACTGGGACATGTGAGGAGATGACGGCATCCTCCGGTGTACTGACCATTGATGTACCTGTTGACAATGGAGGAGCGACATTTGATTATCACATACAGGCTTGACCGTGCCACAATCCAGGAACTGTGTACCCAGTTGGAGCCAGACCTGATGTCAGCAATCCGCCATCCCACAGGAATCCCCCCTCAAGTGCAGGAGCTGTCAGTGCTCCATTTCCTTGCAAGTGGTTCCTTTCAGACAACAGTGGCCATGGCATCAGGGATGTCCCAGCCTATGTTTTCCAACGTATTGTCCAGAGTGTTGTCTGCCCTTCTGAAACACATGCGGATCTACATCGTTTTCCCTCAGGTGGAGGATTTGCCTATAGTGAAAGGGGATTTCTATGCCCTGGGACATATCCCCAACATCATAGGTGCCATTGATGGGACACATGTGGCTTTGGTACCCCCCCACAGGAGTGAACAGTTGTAGAGAAACCGGAAGGGATATCATTCTATGAATGTACAGATGGTATGTTTGGCAGACCAGTACATCTCCCATGTGAATGCCAAGTTCCCTGGCTCAGTGCATGACGCCTACAACCTGCGGAATAGCAGCATCCCTTATGTGATGGGTCAACTCCAGAGGCACCGTGTGTGGCTATTAGGTGAGCACCTGGAAGCAAGTCATTGGGAATGGTTGTCTGGGTCTGGGGACATCCCTCAGGTTAGTGCGTGTCTAACAGTTGTCCCTCACCATTTGCAGGTGACTCTGGTTACCCCAACCTGTCATGGCTACTGACCCCAGTGAGGAATCCCAGGACAAGATCAGAGGAACGCTACAATGAGGCCCATGGGCGAACTAGGAGGGTGATCTAGCGGACCTTCGGCCTCCTGAAGGCCAGGTTCAGGTGCCTCCATATGACAGGTGGATCCCTATTCTACTCACCAAAGAAGGTGTGCCAGATCATCATGGCCTGCTATATGCTTCATAACTTGGCTTTGCGATGACAGGTGCCTTTTCTGCAGGAAGGTGGTCCAGATGGCGGTGTTGTTGCAGCTGTGGAGCCAGTGGACAGTGAAGACGAGGAAGCAGGGGAAGAAGACCTGCACAACAGGGACTCAGTGATCCAGCAATATTTCCAGTGGGACACAGGTAAGAATACAAACCTGCCTACTACATGTACTTTAACACTACTACCTCTCTACTGTGTGTCGTTTTCACCCAGTGTATGGTCCCTGAATTGTCACTTTCCCTTACAATTTCACAGATGTTGGTCCCACTGTGTAACATCTGCTTAGATTCCTCATGGATTCTAGAGCTGTGTGACATAGGTATGTTTGCATTAAACTTGAAAGAGCATTTTGTCACTGTAATTGCTAATACACTATTTCGAAATCACAGACAGACTGCTTTAAGTGTGTTTATTTAAGTGCTCAATATTGGAGGGGGTAGTGAAATGGGGAGGGTTGATGGCGTAGGAATGTCCATGGCAGAGTCCAGTCTATTAGTCTCACAGGTGCATTGCCCATATGGGCATAGGAAGTGGAGCTGGGGCAGTTTCAGTATGGACAGGGTGACAAAGTGGGACATTAGGATGACAATCAGGGTGCTCTTATTTCTTGGCGGGGGTCTTGGCATCGTGCTCTGTCTTTGACCTGGATCTCAGGGACCGTTTGCGGGGTGGTTCTCCCTCTGCAGGGGGTGGGGTGCTGGTGTGGTGGTCCTGTGGCGGGGCGTCCTGTCCACTAGCGCCGGCGGAGGTGGTGGGCAGTTCATCGTCCATGTTAGTGTCAGGGGCTCCTTGTAGTGCCACAGTATCCCTCCTGGTGTTCACAAGTTCCTTCAGCACCCTACAATGGTGGCCAGGGTGGAGCTGATGGTTCTGAGTTCCTCCCTGAAGCCCATATACTGTTCCTCCTGCAGGCGCTGGGTCTCCTGAAACTTGGCCAGTTCCGTTGCCATCGTCTCCTGGGAGTGGTGGTAGGCTCCCATGATGAAGGAGAGGGCCTCGTGGAGAGTGGGTTCCCTTGGCCTGTCTGCCCCCTGTCGCACAGCAGCCCTCCCAGTTCCCCTGTGTTCCTGGGCCTCCGTCCCCTGGACCGTGTGCCCACTAACACTGCCCTCAGGTCCCTGTTGTTGTTGGGGTGGTGGGTAATCCTGGTTTCCCTGTAGTGGTGGACACACAGCTGATTGATGTGTCCTGGGGACGGAGGTGTGGACCCGCTGGGTGGGTGCTGTGCTGGTGTTTCCAGAGTGTGGAAGGTCTGTAGTGGCCTGTGACTGAGTGATGGTAACCGACTGTCTCGAGGTCCCCGATGGGCCGGGCTGTTCATCTAGATCCAGTTGGACAGAGGTGCTGTCATCACTGTGGGCCTCTTCTGTTGGTGGTGTGGACATGTGTGGACCCTCCTGTCCGGTGACGTTGGGTAGGGGTCCTGCAGGGGTATAAAAGGATCGTTATTACATCTGTGTGTGTCATGGTGTGCAATGGGTGGGTGACGGTGTACCCCAGTGCTTGCATTCCTGTGTGAGACCTTGTGTGAGGATGGTTTAGGGGGTTGTATGGGTATGTGCAGTGGCCATGCTTTAGTGATGGGTGTCCATGCTTTGTTGTTGCATGCAAGGCTTGGTGTTGGGATGGGTGGTTTGTGATATTGGCACATATGTGAGGAGTTGGGGTGCTGGGGGAGAGGGTGAGGGTAGGGGTATGTGATAGCATGCAGGTAGGGTGGGGGTTGTAATAGTTAAGATTTGACTTACCAGAATCCATTCCTCCACCTACTCCTGCGAGGCCCTCAGGATGCAGAATCTCCAAGACCTGCTCCTCCCATGTTGTTAGTTGTGGGGGAGGAGGTGGGGGTCTGCTGCCAGTCCGCTGAACCGCCAGGTGGTGTCTTGAGACCACGGAAGGTACCTTCCCCCGTAGGTCGTTCCACCTCTTCCTGATGTCCTCTCGATTTCTTGGGTGCTGTTCCACTGCGTTGACCCTGTCCACTATTCCTCGCCATAGCTCCATCTTCCTTGCAATGGAGGTGTGCTGCACCTGTGATCCGAATAGCTGTGGCTCTACCCGGACGATTTCCTCCACCATGACCCTGAGCTCCTCCTCCGAGAACCTGGGGTGTCTTTGCCGTGCCATGCGGTGGTGTAGGTGATGTGTGGGGTGGAGTGTGTGGTGATATGTGTGCTGATATGTAGTGGTGTGTTGTGTGAGGTGCGTGGAAGTTCTGTGGGTGATTGTTTTGTGTGCCTGTGGTTGCTATTGTTCTTCATGGTGCTCTCTCTCAGGCCTTCTTTTGGAATTTTTTGTTGTGGGGGTTTGTGGGTGATGTGGGTGTGTGTTTTATGGTTGTGTGGGAATGGTGTGTGTATGTGTATCAGGTGTGTGTATTTGGAATTGTCCAATGTGGTAGTGTTTTGTAAATGTGTGTGTATTTTGAGCGCGGCGGTGTGTACCTCCAATGGAATACCGCGGGTGAAAGACTGTCGCGTGGATTCGTGTGTCGTGATAGTGTGGGCGTATTTCTGTTGGCGTGACGGTGGAGGTTTTGTTTTCGCCAGTTTATCACTGACCTTTGGTGTGGCCGAGTTGTTTGGGTGTCTGAATTTTGGCAGATTCCGAAATGTGGGTCATAATAGCTGTGGCGGAATTCCGCAGCCGCGGCAGTGTGTTGACGGTCTTCTGTACGGCGGTAATCGGCTTTTACCGCCAATGTTGTAATGAGGGCCTATGTCTTTTTCCATTAAAAGGTGGTAGCACCACTGCCAATGTGATTTTTTTCTTCTCTTGCACAAAGTGATGTCTAGCCCCAAGCATGAAAGGAAATCCAGTTGAATTTTGTGCTCCCAAACACAGCAAACCTTTTAACTTTTTTAAATAAGGTTTATGTATGTATATACAGTAATTTATATAGTGTTATTCTAGTTAGATAGCAAAGAGCACTGAATGTAGGAGACGGAAAGCTCTGAGAGAAGGAAGAGCTTTGGAAGGAGAGGCCCATTACATCGCTAATTCTAGAGACAGTTATAACAAAGACCTATTTCTCCAATGTAATAAACTGACAGGATCATTATGAATCAGCATGGTGAGTTTATTGAAATCAGAAATACAGTTGTATCTTCCTTATGAAGACTAGTTCATAAGGTGGTAACTAGAAAAGAAAATGAAAACTCTGATATTTTAATTTTAGGAAAGTGTGGGCCTTACTGAATGAACAATATTTAAATCAGTTAATCTTGCAATTGAAGATAAATTATTAGATCAGTGAGATAATTCCAGTCTAGCACCTTTGGTGGCTTACATTTGTTGGAAAATGGGTTATTGGTAAGGGCAGGTAAGTACCTATACTTAGCAATAGGCCACTAACCTCCACTTAGGTCCAGTTAGGTCTCAGTAAATTAAACCCAGCTCAACCCTTGGTAGCTTGGCAATGAGCGACAATGCTTAACTCAGGAGACAGAGTGTAAAGCATTCAAATATAAAAAAACAGTAATTAAATAAAACACAGGAAACAGTTTAAAAATCCAAAATCAATTTATAGAAATAGGACATATTTTTAGCTTTAAAATGACACAAAAATGAATAAAGTCAGATAAGGGGAACTGGCGATATTAATTTTTAAAGAATTATTGCTTTCTAGCGCCTTGAAACAAAAAGCGCCAATCTGGTCATCTGGTTGCACCTCAACCGGGGCAAAGTCAAAGTTTAAGGCCGACCGCGATGGAGCCTGTTTCTGCTACAGCCCGCGGGAGGCCTCGGTCAAACGTTTACCTTAGGACTTAGTCGTTTTCTGAAGATTTTCTTCAGTAGAACGAACCTGTCAGTCCAATCCGACCTCCTGGAACTCTTCCTCGGATACGCGTCGTGGGAGCCCTCGGTGGAGACTTCTACCTTCGGACTTGGAAGTTTTTTTCAAGGTGAAAATCCTTCGACCGGGCCAAACCTGGATCTTGTTCCGACGTCCTTGGAGCCTTCCTCGGATATCCTGGCTGGGAGGTTCCGGTCAACTTCCTACGTTCGGACTTAGGGCCTCATTACAACGCTGGTGTTCAAAGACCGCCAGGGTTGTTTTGGCGATTGTACCGCCAACAGGCTGGTGGTACAATCTGCTGTATTATGACCGCAGCAGTAGCGCCGCGGTTGCACCGACGGGACCGGCGGTTTCCCGCCATGGTTGTCCCGACGGTTTTAATCCGCAGGGCAGCGCTGCTTGCAGCGCTGCCCAGGGGATTATGAATCCCCTTCCCGCCAGCCTGTCCATGGCGGTAGAGACTGCCATGGAAAGGCTGGCGTGAAGGGGAGTCGCGGGGCCCCAGGCACAGCCCCACCCTGCTTTTCACTGTCTGCACAGCAGCCAGTGAAAAGCGCAACGGGTGCAGCTGCACCCCTCGCACAGTGCAACATCGCCGGCTCCATTGGGAGCCGGCTCCAATGTTACGGCCGACATCCCCGCTGGGCCGGCGGGCGGAAACTCTGTTTCCGCCCACCGGCCCAGCGGGGATGTTGTAATGTGGTCGGAGGGATTGCGGCCGCATAGACACCCGCTCGGCGGGCCAACCTTGGCGGGTGGCCTCTGCCACCCGCTAAGGTTGTTATGAGGGCCTTAGTCTCTTTTTTGGAGATTTCTTCACCGGGACGAACCTGCAAGTCAGGCCGGGTCACGGTTGAGGCTAGCCGGCTAGAGTTGCCGCGAAAGGTAAGTCCCTCTATGGAGCTTTTTTCCAAAAGTTCTCCAAAGTTCTCCAAACTTCTGGATCTTCTTCCAGATGTTCTTTTAAGGTTCTTTTGGGGTCCACAGCTCACCCCAAAGTTCTAGAAGCTCTGAGATGCTCCTTGGGGGGTGTGGACTACAACTCCCAGAATGCACCTGGCGCAAACTCCTTTTTGGCCACTGGACAGTGGTCAGCTGGTTGGTTTCTTCAGGAGTTGGTGCAGGGGACTCTGGTTAGCAAGTTTTCACCTGTAGCAAACAGGGAGTCCCTCCTTGAACCAGTTGAAGCCAGCAAAGCCTTTCTTGTGGTGAAGCCCAAGTGTGCAGCTGGTGCAGTCCTTCAGAGTTCAGGGTCCAGGTGCAGGCCAGGTGTCCAGCAGGGATGTCCTTATTCTCCTATAGTTCTTTCTTGTTGGAATCTGATGGGGATCTGAGGTGTGGGTGCAGGTCCTGGTTCTCCAATCAGGTGCAAGGTCCTTCCCCCTGTGATGACCACTTCCTGGGAAGTGTGGCAAAAATCTATCCCAGGGAGCAACATTCCTCAAAAATCCATCATGGCTGAAAGTGATTTTTGGAGGTTACACCGGGCTGAGCCCACCTACTGGTGTGGCTAAAAATCCTAAACACACCCCTCTCTTGCCCTCTCCTAATCTAATCAAGGGGGCACCTAATTGTCTGGGTTTGCAGGATGTGAGGGTGTTGCTGGGTTGCTCCAAATGTCCTTCCCTGCCTTTGAAGACCAGATTGGCAGCCCTCCCCGTTGCTGCTTCACCATCTGCTGAGTGGAGATCTCCTCCCCCCCCGGGCACATCTCTTTGTGTGGAGCCAGGCCACTTCACACCTCATCAAGGCAGCCTGGCCAGGCTGCCATAGGCTGGCCAATCAGAGCACAGCAGTAAAAACACTTCAGGGCTGAAGTTGGCAACTTTGCAGGTTAAGTTTAAAACTCTTTACCTGAACAAGTTATATTAAATCCCACAACTGGAAGTTGTGGGATTTATTATAACAATTAATTTGATACCAAACTTCTGGTATCTGTTACTTAAGGGGTCTTTAAAAATTAAAATAAATTCTCCCCATTTTAGCCTCTGGAGGCCATTCACTACAATGAGAGAAAAACACATTTGCCTGTTTTACCTCACCAGGGCTTATAAAACTATTTTTATAAGGTCCCTGCTTATAGTTACATGGCACCCAGCCCTAGGGGCACATAGGGCACACCTTAGGGGTTACTTATATGTAAACATACGGTAGTTTAAAACTTTGGAACTGCTTTTAATTCCAAAGTCCAATTTGCATGTAACTTTCATTTAAAAGCAGCCAGCAAGGCAGGCCTGCCTTTAAAATGACACTGGGCACCTCAGCAGTGCACCTTTGGGGGCACTATCTATGCTGGCGTCCCTAAACCTCCATGCCCTACCACATACTAGCGACTTATAGGTAGGTTGAGTTATCCAACTATAATTAACTGAATTTACATACTGATTTTACACAGATCACAGCCCCTGGGACTGGTTAGCAGTACCCAGGGCACCATCAGAGTCAGGAAAACACCAGTAAAAAAGTGGAAAATAGGGGTAAAAAGTTAGGGGGCCTCTGCAATCAGCCCTGTTCTCCCACATCATTCCACTGTAATATCACATCACCACATGTATTTGTAAAGTGCACATTTACTCCTGGGATCAACTTGCTGCTGAAAAATAGATGTTTCTCGCTACCCAACTCAATAGTACGTATGTTTTCAACCTAGGAAGGATGAAAGTTTGAGTGGGAGCACTAAAATTCAATTATGGGCAATAGGTCAAAGATCTCTCATGTGGATACATTAGTCCACTAATCTGCCGGACTAATACTATCTGTTTGGGGTCTTCAACATAACTATAATCGCACACTAGCAATGTGCAGAATGGAACATGACTATAATCAGATATTGTCACTGCAGGAACTTGAACATAACTCTAATAACACTCTATCTCAAGGGGAACTTGAATATAACTATAATCACACACTATCACTGTAGGTAACTCAGTACCTCTATAGTTACAAACCAACTCTTTGGGGACCTAGACATCCCTATAATCACATACTATCTCATGAGACATGGTTATCCAGACAATCTGACACTATCTCTATGGAGATATTGACATCCATATAAACACACATTGGGGGTCATTCTGACCCTGGCGGTAATTACCGCCATGGCGGAGGTCGGCGGTAGCACCGCCAACAGGCTGGCGGTGCACCGCTGGGCATTCTGACCGCGGCGGTTCAGCCGCGGCCAGAAACGGAAAGTCGGCGGTGTCCCGCCGACTTTCCGCTGCCCTTGAGAATCCTCCATGGCGGCGGAGCGCGCTCCGCCGCCATGGGGATTCTGACACCCCCTACCGCCATCCAGTTCCTGGCGGTTCTCCCGCCGGGAACAGGATGGCGGTAGGGGGTGCCGCGGGGCCCCTGGGGGCCCCTGCAGTGCCCATGCCAATGGCATGGGCACTGCAGGGGCCCCCGTAAGAGGGCCCCAAAAAGAATTTCAGTGTCTGCCTAGCAGACACTGAAATTCGCGACGGGTGCAACTGCACCCGTCGCACCTTCCTACACCGCCGGCTCAATTCTGAGCCGGCGTCCTCGTGGGAAGGGTGTTTCCCGCTGGGCTGGCGGGCGGACTTTCGGCGGTCGCCCGCCAGCCCAGTGGGAAAGCCAGAATGACCGCCGCGGTCTTTCGGCGGGAACCGCGTGGCGGGCGGCGACCGCCGTCCGCCGCGGTCAGAATGACCCCCATTATCTCTTTGGGTTCCTGAGAATCTCCATATTGACTCACTATCTCTGTGGGGACCTGAACATCCTTATAATCAGACACTATCTCTGTGTGGACCTGTACATCCCAATAATCACACAATACCTCTGCCTAAACCTGGACTTCCATATAATCATACATTGTCTGTTCAGGACCTGGACCTCCCTATAAACACACACTATCTTTATGGGCACCACTAAATTAATGCGCTATCTCAGTGGGAATCAGGCCATGTCTATAATCACACACTATATCTGTGGGGAACTAGTCATTACTATTATCGATCACACATTACCTTTGCAGGTACTTAAACCTCACTGCCATTAAACACTATCTCTACAGGGACCTCTATCACAAAAGGCTATCCCCACAGAGACTTGAAATTGACAGTCATCGCACACTTTCACTACAGGTCTATCACCACTATCTCTGTTCGGATCTGAGCATCCCAATATTAACACACTAGCTTTGTGGGAATCACAAAATATCTCTAAAGGACTTGAGCATGACTGTATTCACACACCCTATCAGTGCAGGTCCCTATATAGTATCCCTATAATCACATACTATTTCTGCAGGGACCTGAGCATGAATGTGGTAATACACCATCTCTCTAGAAACTTGAACATGACTATCATAACATGACTATAATCACACACTATCTCTGGGGAGACTTGAGCATCTCTATAATCGTATACTATCTCTGTGACGAAGTGGGTATTACTATAATAACATACTGTTTGTGCATGAAGTTCAGCATGACTATTATCCTACACTATCTTTAGGGGGACTTGAACATGACCATAACCAAACACTACATCTGTGGGGACCTGGGCATGACTATAATATCACATAATCTTTTGGGGGATTTCAACATAACTATAATCACACAATTGGTGTGGCGACATGAGCGTCACCCTAATGACACACTGTTGTATATGACATCAACATACCTATCATCACATACTCTTTGGGAACTTGAACTTTACTATAATCACACACTATGGCCCTAATTATGAGTTTGGCGAACTGGAAAGCCCATATGCCAAACTCGCAACAGGGTGGTTGCCGCCCCAGTGGCGACCACTCCACTGGACATATTAGGAATTTCCTGCTAGGCCACCAGGTGGAAACCTCTGTGTCTACCTGCCAACCTGGTGGGAAATAGGCTACAGCATTATTACCAGGTTGTAATCGAGCCAGTGACAATGCTATAACCCGCAGGGTGCCCCAGCACTCTCGCAATGTTCTCTGTCTACACAGCAGACTGTGAAAATTGCGATGGTGCTGGGAAGGGGGGCCCCTGCACTGCCCATGCTAAATACATAGGCAGTGCAGCCCCCCCGTGGTCCCCTGCACCTGTTCTCCACCATCTTTTTCATGGTAGTGAAATTGCCATGAAAAGGCTGGTGGAGAACGAGGTCGTACTCCTCAGGACAGCACTGCATGCAGCACAGCCCTGGCCATTACGATCTCTTCCAGGATATCGGGATCACCAATCCCGGCGGTGATGGTGGAACCCTGGCGGTTTAATCGGGAAGGTCTTTACATTGTAGTCAGACTATGACAGCAACGACGGTCCTGACCACCACTGCCAGTCTTGTAATGGGGCCCTATCTGTGCCGGAACTTGACATAACTATACTCACACACTGTATATGGGGACTTGAGAGTGACTATGATTAAACTCTATCTCGATGGGGACCTGGGTATCATTATAATCATGTAATAACTTTGTGTGAACTTAAACATGACTATCATCATACACTCCCTCAGTCAGCTCTAGAACATTACTATAAGCATATGTCTTATAAAGTAATATGAAAAAGATGATGCCTAATGGTCAAGGTGATGAAACAGAACCAAATAGTCTCAATCTAGCATTCCCATCTGCCCACAAGACAGACTTTCTGGTCTGTTTACTAATTTAACCATATGTTGTTTCTTTATCCCTTAATGTTTGTGAGCAATAGGGTATACACTGTGAATCCCTTTCCTTGAACTTGATATCTCAGGGTTGATTGCTGAGAAATGCATAATAGTCAAATTACATTTTATGTGTGCCCCTAGGACACATGGAACTATTCATCAATGGCTACATTATCATGTTGTTTAGGCAAAGCAGTGAAAGATAAAATGTAGCCATTTGTTCATTAATGTATTCAATCACAAATGATAATTTTGTTGTAAGTCCTCACAGGGTTAGTTAAACATGTTCAAGTCCCCATAAGTATGGCCCTGTGTGTGTTATTAAATAAAGCTATATTTGTAAATTTGAAGCATAATCCTGGATCCTGACTTTTTCTTAAATTGTTTCTGTAATTATATTTATTTTCAGAGCATTGGGAAAGGTAAGTCCCCACAAGGCAGGTATTTACACATAGTCCCCCCAAGGATGGCAACATTTGTGTGTGTGTGTTAGTGGATGTATTGGTGTGTGAGTGGGTTTGTGAGTGTCTGTGTCAGTGTTTGTGTCAGTGTGTCATTGGGTATTTGAATGGCTGTATTGGTGTGTGAATGTCTGTCAGTGTTTGACCGGGTGTATGAGTGGCTATATCAGTGTCCAAGTGGGTGTGTGAGTGGCTGTATGCGTGTATCAGTGGGTGTGTGTGACTGTATCGATGTGTGAGTGCATGTCTGAATGCCTCTATGGGTAATGACCGGGTGTGTGAGTGTCTGTATAAGTGTGTGTGTGGGTGTGTAAGTGTCTGTATCAGTGTGCTAGGGGTGTGTGAATGGCTGTTTGAATGGTTGTATGCTTGCCTGAGTGTGTCTGTGAGTTTCTGTGGGACTGGGTGTCTGAGTGTATTAGTGTGTGAGTGGGTGTGTGAGTGGCTGTTTGGGAGTATAGGTGGGTGTCTGACTTTATATGTGTGTGTATGATTTTTACTTGTAATTAGTTACACCCTGACAATGTAATCTTATGGAACAACACTAAGGGCCAGATGTATGAAATATTTTTGCACTCGCAAACGGTGCGAATCGGTAAATTCGGCCGTTTGCGAGTGCAAAAACGTGGTCTGCGATGCATGAAAGGCATTCGCAGACCAAAAATAGGAAATCGCAAAATTTGCGAATTTGTGCGGTGCGACCTGGTTTTGTGAGTCGCATTTTGCGATTCGGTATTTCCAGTAGGAAATTGCGAGGTGCAAAATGCGAATCGCAAAATCCAGATGCATAAAAAAATCGCAAATACCGATTTTTCACAGAATGGCATTTTGCACATGCAAAATACCACTAAGTGAAAGCAGGTGGTAACCAGGTGCAATCTATATAAAGAGGCTCAGAATGCCTCAGACTCTGTTCCACAATGACTGCACTCTACGTCATGGCGAGGAGGATGAGGATCCTGGCAGGTTTGAGGAGAGGGAGGAGGAGACAGTAGTGCATTTTCAGAGTGCGCATTACACTTTTTGACCTGACAGAGGAGGAAATATATGAGAGGTATAGGTTGAACTCAGCCATGATACTTGACTTGATAGCTGAGCTACAACCTCTACTGCAGCGCAGAACACTAAGGACACATAGGGGGTCATTACGACCTCGGCGGTCTTTTTGCAAGACCGCCGAGGGACCGCCGTGCGGAAGACCGCTTGTGCAGGCGGTTTGCCACTCGGCGTATTATGACTGTTGGCTGCTCTCCGTCGTTATTCTGACGGAGAGCCGCCAACAGCCATACTTGCGGGCGGTGGGGAAGTGGAGGTTGCTCCACCTCCACCGCCACACCAACAGAACACCGCCCAGCGAATCACGTCCTGTGATTCGCCGTGGCGGTGTTCTGTTGGCAGTGTGGTGTCGGTGGAGCTGCCCCCATGGCTCCCGTCCCCTCCCGGAGGATCGACGGAACAGGTAAGTCGATCGTCCGTTAGGGGAGGGGGGTGGGGGGTTTTTGTGTGTTTGCATGGGGGTGTGCGTCTGTGTATGTAGAGGGGGTGTGTGAGTGCGTGTATGCTTGCGGGGGTGTTGTGTGTATGGGAATGAGTGCGTGTATGGCTGTGGGTGTGTCTGTATGGATGTGTGCGTGTACGTTTGAATGTGGGTGTGCGTGTCTGACTGTGTGTGTGGATGTTGGCATGTATGTCGGGGTGTGTGCGTGTGTGTGTTGGTGGTGCCTGCATGCGTGTCGGGTGTGTGTGAGTAATGTTATGTTGGGGGTCGGGGTGGGGAGGGGGGCCCTGCCACCTTTGGGGGGTGGCAGGGATGGTGGGGGGTGTAGAGGAGGGAGTCGGGTTGGGGGATGGGGGAGACCCCTATTAGTGCCAGGGAAGGAATTCCCTGGCACTGATAGTGCTTACCGCCATGGATTTCATGGCGGTTCAAACCGCTGGAAATCCACGGCCGTAAGCCGGGTCCAAATACCGCCGGCGGTATACTGACAGCTGCGGAGCTGGAGACCCAGGTCTCCAGCCCGGTGGTCGTCTCCGCCCTGGCGGGCGGGACGGAGAACCAGCGGATGACCATGGCTGTAACCGCCATGGTCATAATTCACCAAGGTAAGACCACCTGCCTTTTGGCGGTCTTACCGCCGGTTCTCCGCCATCCGCCAGGGTTGTAATGACCCCCATAGTATCCCCACCCATGTGCAGGTATTATGCTCCTTACACCTACTCGCCTCAGGAAGCCATCAAGGGGTCATAGCAGCAGCTGGAGGGGTCTCACAGAGTACCCTCTCCAGATTTTTCAATGCATTCATCGACGCCATGCTGAGCAAACTACACCAGTACATCAGATTCCCCCACACACCACAGCAAATACAGCAGACAAAAATTGAGTTTTATCAGATAGCACAGTTCCCCCACGTCCTAGGTGCCATAGATGGCACACATGTGGCAATATGTCCACCATCAGTCACAGAGTATGTGTACCGAAACCGTAAACACCAACATTCCATGAATATACAATGGAGCACACATGATTCATACATCTTTCGTCACAGCAGCATTCACACAAGACTGCTAGCTGGGGAGTTTGGTGAAGGATATCTACTAGGTAATGTCACTCTTTACACTGGCGCATAGATAACAAACCCATGACAGATGGCTGAGTTACTCATCAGACCTTCTGTCCCTTCCAGGAGACAGTGCCTACGCAGTGCGCACCTACATGATGACGCCCTACCTCAATCCCACAACACCAGCAGAACGGAGATACAATGCAGAACACAGGGCAACCCGCAACGTGGTGAAGCGCACATTTGGCCTCCTGAAGAGTCGCTTCTGTTGCCTCCACAAGAGTGGAGGGGCACTACAGTACAGTCGAGAAACCACATGTAGAATAGTAGCTACTTGTGCAATCTTGCACAATATAGCTACAACCAGGGGCATACCTATAGAAATCAGTGACACTGAATCAGATGAGGATGACGATTCCATACCACCTCTACAGCCAGCAGACAGGACCAGTGTAGCAGAGGGAAGGCAAAGGCGTGCTGACATCACACACAACCATTTCAGACGTGAGTATGAATGACAAAACTCCACTGACAACTGTACCTGTAGTAATAGAAATGTATTTCCTTACGTCAGGTAATGAATGGTGAAAAATGAAGTAAACAGGTGAGGGCAAAAACTAAAATAAACACAAGAACTGAGTCCCGCACTATTACATCATAGTGGGAACACCAGTGTCAATGCGGCAAGAGTCACTTCCTCCTCCTACGCACACCACTCGGGTGCCCAGTTAACTCACTGGCACCCTGAATGTCACCCTCAGTGGCAGTGCTGCTCCTGGCACTGCGCCGTCTGGTGTCTGATGCAGGTACTGCCACTCTACTGAGGCTCGAACTGTCCACAGTGTCCCCCAAGGCTACCTCACTGGGAGTGGCAGATCTCTGTCCCATGACTAGTTCAATCACATTAGTGATTTGTACAAGGCCCTGGACCACATCCCTGCTGGTGAGTGCAGCCTCCACTTGGGCCGCCACAGCATGACGGGCGATGAGTGCTGTGGAGTTTGCCATCCTGTTTGAGGACCTGCAGTAGTTTGCAAACATTGTCCTGAAGCGGTGTTCATGTCTGCATCGGCTCACCCTTTCGTGGCGCAGCTCCTCACAGAGGTCACGCACTGCACTAGTAAGCTCCCTAGTGTCCTCAGAGGCCTGCACCTGTCCCTCACGCAGCTGGGTGATGTTGCTGTTCAGTGTGTCAAGTTGCCGATGCAGGCCCATCATATGTCTATTGTGGACTCTCAGGTTCCGATCCAAACTCAATATTCTCTGGTTTTGCAGGTGCTGTTGCTGCAACATAGCAGCCTCAAGTCCCCAGAACAAGGATGGACCCTAACCTGCCTCATGCGGTTACTGCTGGGACACTGTGGCACTCCTGCTTTGTGCTGCATGACCCCTGTCCTCCGGTATCTGGCTGCGCCTGTCTGGTGCAGACAGTGTGCTTGGCCCCTCCTGCTGCACATCCGAGTTGCCACTGAGGTCTGGCAGTGGTAGTGGCCTGGACCTGCGGCGCACAGTGGAGATGTGGAGGGACCCACTGTTGGTGTCAGAGGGCTGCTGGGTGCCCGTCTCCCCTACACAAGGACTGTGTGTGGGTGCTGGGCTAGGCCCGCCTGCAACAACAATATGCAGCATGACAGTTCTGTATGTTACATTATCTGTCCGAAAATGGCAATAAAGGTACAGGTACTGCTCTACGTGGTGTTGTGTGTGTTGTGTTACCTTGGGGGTCACTATGCTTCCTTACATTGACATGCTACTGTCTGTACTAGTTTGTGGACCGCAACTCCCATTATGCATTGTTGTGCTGCTTCTCAGATTTGGACTGGACTACTTCACACACTACTTCACATTACATGCTAATTCCTAAGGGGCTTTTATGCATGCACATATTGGGCTCACACAACAACATTGCATTTACCTTGGCTGGTACTCGGTTGAGCGGAGGTGCCGATATCTGTGACCCCTGTCACTGCTTCAGGGAGGAGTGTGGATTCCACCAGGTCCTCCAGTGGTGTGTAAGGTGGTTCGGTTGGTGGTCCGCCACCTGTGCCCCTGGCCTCTGCAAGTCTCCTTGCCACCCTCTCCTTTGCCCGGGACCGCAGGTCGTACCACCTTTTCTTAATCTCCTCAATGGAGCGCTGTGCCACTCCAATGGCGCAGATTTTACTCTGGATGTCAAGCCATAGCCTTCTTTTCTCGCTCTCAGGAACCTGGAGTGATGATTTACCAAACAGGCGGTCATGGCTCCTCAAAACTTCTTCTGTCAGTACCTCCAGCTCCTGTTCACTGAACTTGAGTTTGCGCTTCCTCTCCTGCTTCTCCTGTGATGCACCTTGGGACTCCATTCTGCCTCAGGTGTTGCTGCTCCTGCTGAGTGCTGCTCTATGTGGCTGGGCTGCTCTCTCTCAGGATGCTGGTTTGGGTGTGGCACCTGAAACTGCCTGGGATGACTCATTTCCTGCTGGTGATGTCAGCAGGCTCCTCCAAGTGTGCATTCTCGAACTTTCTTGCATTTTGCGATTTTTTACTGAATCTCAAAAAAATCGCAAATTGCTAGAATGCAAATTGCGATTCGGTAAATGGGCCTCGCAAACCACAAATAGTGATTTTTAAGAAATCGCTAATTCCGAATTGCAATTTTGTTACATAGCCAATTGCGACTCGGAAATAGCGATTTCTTAATAATCGCATTTTGCGATTCGCAGACCCCAGTTTTCATACATATGGCCCCAGAAGAACTAATTAGTAAATTGCATTAGTCTAATAAATGGTAGCATTGATCTGAGTAGAAGGACAAATTAATTTTAATTAGTACTGAAATGTATACAAATATAAATTAAACAGACATTTTAACAATGCATAACTTCATAATAGGAACAAATCACTCCACATTTCTCATGATGTGATGCTATGTTATTATAAAAATAAGCATTTAATGCTCCCTTTTTTACTATTCTCAGCCTTTATATTTACACACCATAAATGAAGTACTGTAAAAGGAATCATCTCTAAACAGTGGGGAAAAACAATCATATAGATTTTATTAATAAAAACAGAATCACACACTATGGGGGTCATTCTGACCCTGGCGGTCCAAGACCGCCAGGGTCGCGAATGACGGAAGCACTGCCAACAGGCTGGCGGTGCTTCCAAGCCCATTCTGACCGCGGCGGTAAAGCTGCGGTCAGAAAACCGGGGTCGGTGGTTTCCCGCCGTTTTTGCCCCGGCTGGGCGAATCCGCCATGGCAGCGCTGCAAGCAGCGCTGCCATGGGGATTCTGACCCCCTTACCGCCAGCCTGTTTCTGGCGGTTTTCACCGCCAGGAAGAGGCTGGTGGTAACGGGTGTCCTGGGGCCCCTGGGGGCCCCTGCACTGCCCATGCCACTGGCATGGGCAGTGCAGGGGCCCCCCTAACAGGGCCCCATGAAGCTTTTCACTGTCTGCCTAGCAGACAGTGAAAAGCGTGACGGGCGCAACTGCACCCGTCGCACGCCCGCAACACCGCCGGCTACATTCGGAGCCGGCTTCTGTGTTGCAGGCCTCCTTCCCGCTGGGCCGGCGGGCGCTAACATGGTTAGCGCCCGCCGGCCCAGCGGGAAGGTTGGAATGCCGGAAGCGCTATTTTGGCCGCGTGGGGCCAAATGGCGGTTCCCGCCTGGCGGGCGGCTAGCGCCGCCCGCCAGACTTGGAATGACCCCCTATGTCACTGTAAATATGTGACCCTGTGCATTGCACTCACTTCCATTTTTTAAACAATCATTTTACCCTTACTTGCTTTACTCTTCTAAAGAAACATATGCTGAAAATGGGACCTTCATCACTGGAACTACTACTAGATATATAAGGCACATGAACATTTGCAAAGGCTTATAAAAACATCACCCCTGGTAAGTCACATGATGTCATAAATACTGATAGTACATGTACTACAACTAAACTATTCCACTTTTACAACTGTAATCCTCCTTAGAACGTTGGTTCCAGTAACAATGGATAGGAATTTGGTAACTTAAAAGGCAATTTAATATTTGCTTGAATTTTAGGTTCCTATCGTTACATTCTGTCAATCCACTTTAAATTTTTAGATAGACAGTGTAGTGACCAGATGTAATACTATCTCCTTCATGAAAAATTATATTAACAGCACTATGGGGCAGATTTAATACATTCAATGCATTCAATGCAGTGCCACATTTCTTGCACCCCTTAGCAACCCCCTAACGTCAGCATGTGTGCGCCGTATTTAAGATATGGCGCACCATGGCGGTAGTTAGGGAACTAGCATTAAAATGTTTGACCTGTTTTGGCACTTTGCAGGATTAGTGCCAAAAATGTTGATGCTAATCCTGCAAAGCACATTGAGGCCCATTATAAGTAATGGTTTGCCTATTTTTAATGCCTGTTCTGTGCAGGCGTTAAAAATGCCACGCAAAATTTCACAAAGAAATCTTTTAGATATCTTTGTGCCATTTTTTCAGCCCACCTAACAGAGGAACACCCACCTACATACATCATGCGTGGCACAGGCATAATGTGGCGCAAGGGGATACAAAGTGCCACAATGCATGTATTAGCCACTTTGTGAATCTGGTGCAGCAACACTAATATGGTGCTAGAGCTTTTAAATCTGGACCAATATGTTATTCCAGAAATAGACATTTGTCCTACTTTAAAGTTTGTGATCTCAGTTTCTAACGTATTGCCATCTGCTCTGCATTGTTGTAGCATTAAAATTGAATACTTGCCACTTCAAGTTCTGTTCAGCAATTTGGCCATATATTACTTTGTGGCGCTTGTCTCACCAATCTGTCAAAACTCACACTTTTGCAATCTGTGAAGGTAAAATAAATAAAACACTCCAAATATATTTCTGAAGTTGATGTGTGTAAGCAATCTTCACATTCATGTTTTCTTGAGTGAATAAAGGGTGCTGTGCATCCTCCTGAGTATTTCGAGTAAACTGTACATGTCCATTTCATAAATCTACAAGGTCTTGAATTTGTGAAACACAATGGGGGTAATTTTGACCTCGGCGTTCATTTTCCAAGACCGCCGAGGGACTGCTGTGCGGAAGACCGCCAGTGGTGGCGGTTTGCCGCTCGGCCTATTATGACCGTTGGCAGCACTCCGTCCTTTTGCGGACGGAGAGCCGCCAACGGCCATACTGGTGGGAGGCGGGAAAGTGGAGGTTGCTCCACCTCCACCGCCACACCAACAGAACACCGCCCAGCGAATCACGTCCTGTGATTCGCCATGGCGGTGTTTTGTTGGCAGTCTGGTGTCGGCGGAGCTGCCCCCATGGCTCCCGTCCCCTCCCAGAGGATCGGCGGAAGAGGTAAGTCGATCGTCCGTTAGGGGAAGGGGGGTGGGGGGGTGTTGTGTGTTGTGTGGGTGCATCGGGGTGTGCGTCTGTGTATGTAGAGGGGGTGTGTGAGTGTGTGTATGCTTGTGGGGGTGTTGCATGTTTTGGGAATGAGTGCGTGTATGTCTGTGGGTATGTCAGTATGGATGTGTGCGTGTATGTTTGTATGTGGGTGTGTGTGTCTGACTGTGTGTGTGGATGTTGGCATGTATGTCGGTGTGTGTGCGTGTAAGTGTGTAGGTGGTGCCTGCGTGCGTGTTGTGTGGGTATGGGTGATGTGATGTTGGGGGTCGGGGTGGGGAGGGGGCCCTGCCACCTTTGGGAGTTGGCAGGGGTGTTGGGGGGTGTAGGGGAGGGAGTCGGGGTGGGGGGTGGGGGAGACCCCTATCAGTGCCAGGGAAGGAATTCCCTGGCACTGATAGTGCTTACCGCCATGGATTTCATGGCGGTTCAAACCGCTGGAAATCCACGGCAGTAAGCCGGGTCAAAATACCGCTGGCGGTATAGTGATGGCCGCCGGGCTGGAGACCAGGTCTCCAGCCCGGCAGGCGGAACGGAGAACCGGCGGATGACCATGGCGGTAACCGCCATTGTCATAATACTACAAACAAAGTCTGCCAGCCTTGTGGCAGTCTTACCGCCGCTTCTCCGCCTTCCGCCAACGTCATAATGACCCCCAATGTGTTTTAGTTATGTCACTACACAGATGTTGCAATAAAACACACAATGCCTTCTATTGTTTCTCTTCAACTGCATATCCTGCACGAGGTAATGTAACCAGTACGTTTAGCACAAAATTAGCATGGTAGTTGACAGCAACCTGGTAACCAACAGTATCTCCCTCATTTTTGAGCGTTTTGTTTCTTTACAACTTTCTTCTTCTCTTTCATTTCCTAATATTCAACAACATCACTATACTGCTTTGAAAGATTATGCATTGGACAGATGAAGCATTTTTCATAAGGTGGCTACTTTTCTAAATGAGGAGCATAAAGACTTCTTAAACAGTTGTATTCTTTTAAGCAACTTGGATCTGCATTTACTTTGCTATTATCAAAAACAACTGAATACAGATGATGACAAGGCAACATATGACATACGTTCCTTAAACACTGCACTAACCACATTAATAAATGGTGCATGTACACTTAAACCATGTTATTTATTAATAGTCACAACATTCTAGAGAAACTGGAAACTGTTTCAGTCCAACCTATTTCTTTCACAGGCAGAAAATGTGCCCTAGATTGTCCAATTTGCTTTTCGTTCTCAACCTGCTCAAATTGAATGATAATGCATTCTGTCTTATTCCTATATGGACAACTATTAAAAGCAACAACTTCACCCATAACACGATTAAGGAAACCTTCTTCAACTTTTACATTTTGGTGCAAAATTACTCTACAGTTTTTGCATAAACAAACATTTCTCCGATCCTGGAGTTCATGAAACAGATTTCTCTAATGAATCCAATTTTCCTTGTAACTTTTGATTTTTCAATATAGTGGTACCATTTTATCTGTTGACTTCAGTTGCACAATTTTATGACTCTCCAATCCCAGCAATTCATTGCTGAAACGTGCATACTCCTCCAGAGTAGGCATTAGACACACAATGGCCCTCATTACAACATTGGCGGGGAATGGCGCTTACCGACGTGCAGAAGACCGCCAACACACTGCCACGCCCACGGAATTCCGCTACAGCTATTAGGACCCACAGCTCGGAATCCTCCAAAATTCAGACACCCACACAAGTCTGCCACACCAAAGGTCAGTGATAAACTGGCAATAACAAAACCTTCACCGTCATGCCAACAGGAATACGCCCACACTATCACGACCCACAAATCCACGTGGCGGTCTTTCAACCGTGGTAAACCATTGGCGGTACACACCGCTGCGCTCAAAATACACACACATTTACAAAACACAACCACATTGGACAATTCAAAATACACACACCTGATACACATACACACACCACTCCCAGACACTCAATACAATATAAAACACACACCCACATCACCCACAAACCCTTACGACCAGATTTGCGACAGAAGGCCAGAGAGAGACACCACTATCACCAAACTAGCATCCACAGGCACTCAACACCATCAATCACACAACACCCACGCACCTCACACAACACACACAAACACATCCCCTCAAACATCACAACACACACCACCTCACACATCACCAACACCACCCCATGGCACCGCAAAGAAACCCCAGGTTTTCTGAGGAAGAGCTCAGGGTCATGGTGGAGGAAATCATCCGGGTAGAGCCACAGCTCTTCGGATCACAGGTACAGCACACCTCCATAGCTAGGAAGATGGAGCTATGGCGCAGAATCGTGGACAGGGTCACTGCAGGGGGACAGCATCCAAGAGCACAGGATGAAATCAGGAAGAGGTGGAACGACCTACGGGGGAAGGTGCGTTCCGTGGTCTCAAGACACCACATTGCAGTACAGAGGACTGGCGGCGGACCCCCACCTCCTCCCCCACAACTAACAACATGGGAGTAGCAGGTCTTGGCTATACTGCATCCTGAGGGCCTTGGAGGAGTAGCAGGAGGAATGGACTCTGGTAAGTCAAATCTTAACTACCATATCGCCCACCCTTCCTGCATGCTATCACAAACCCCACCCTCACCCTCACCACCATCACTCCAACTCCTCACATCTGTCCCATTATCACAAACCACACATCCCAACATCAAGCCCTGCATGCAACAACAAAGAATGGACACCCATCACCAAAGCATGTCCACTAAAGATACCCACACAGACCCCAAAACCATCATCACACAAGGTCCCACACAAGAATGTAAGCACAGGGGTACAGGGTCACCAACCCATTGCACACCATGGCACACACAGATGCAATAATCATGCCTTTACACCCCTGCAGGACCCCTACCTAACTTCACCGGACAGGAGGTTCCAGACATGTCCACCCCCCCTACAGAAGAGGCCCACAGTGATGATAGCAGCTCTGTCCAACTGGATCTAGATGACCAGCCCGGCCCATCTGGGACCTCGGGACAGTCGGTTCCCCTGACACAGGCTACCACAGAGCCTCCCCCCTCAGGAAACACCAGGACAGCACCCACCCAGGGGGCCCATACCTCTGTCCCCAGGACACGTCAAGCAGCAGTGTGTCCACCACTACAGGGAACCCAGGCAAACCCACCAACCTAAGAACGGCAGGGACCTGGGGACAGTGGCAGTGGGCACACAGTTCAGGGGACAGAGGCCCAGGAAAACCGGGGAACTGGGAGGTCTGCTGTGCGACAGGGGGAGGATAGGCCCAGGGAACCCACGCTCCATGAGGCCCTCTCCAACATCATGGGAGCATACCATAATCCCCAGGAGACGATGGCAACGGTACTGGCCAAGTTTCAGAAAACCCAGTGCCTGCAGAAGGAACAGTATTTGGGGTTCAGGGAGGAACTCAAGTCCATCAGCACCACCCTGGGCACTATTGTAGGGGTGCTGAAGGACCTTGTGAACACCAGGAGGGACACTGTGGCACAACAAGGGGCCCCTGACACTAGCCTGGACGATGACCTGCCCACCACCTCCGCCGGCGCTAGTGGACAGGAGGCACCGCCACAGGACCACTACACCAGCATCCCCACCCCCTGCAGTTGGAAAACCACCCGCAAGCATTCGCTGAAATCCAGGACAAAGAAAGAGAACAATGCCAAGACCCCCGCCAAGAAATGAGACCTCCCTAAATGTCATCCTTCTGTCCCACTTTGTCACCCTGTCCATCCTGGAACTGCCCTAGCTCCACTTCCTATGTCCCTTTGAACAATGCACCTGTGAGACAAATAACTGGACTCTGCCATGGACATTCCTCCACCATCACCCTGACCATTTTACAACCCCCTCCACTATTTTGCAGTTAAATAAACACCCTTGAATCACAAAACAATATAGAGTCAGTCTGTGCTTTCACAAATGTGTATTTGCAATAACTGAGGAAAATACCAATGTCCATTCTATATGCAACATACCTATGTCACACAGCTCTAGTCCATGAGGTAACTTAGCAGAGGTCACACAGTGGTAACCACATCTGTGAAATGGAAAGGCAAAGTGAAAATTCAGGGTCCATACACTGGGTGAAAGTGACAGCCAGATGATAGGTCTAACAATTTTATCAGATGTAGGAGGCAGTGATGTCTTCTTACCTGTGTTTCACTGGAAGTATTGCTGGATCACGTTGTTTCTGTTGTCTATGCCTTCTTCTTCTTCTGCCTCCTCTTCTTCACTGTCCACAGGCTCTACAGCTGCCACAAGACCTCCTTTTGGACCATCCTCCTGCAGAAAAGGCGCCTGTCATCGCAAAGCCAAGTTGTGCAACATACAGCAGGCCACGATGATCTGGCACACCTTCTTTGGTGAGTAGTAGAGGGAACCACCTGTCATATGGAGGCACCGGAACCTGGCCTTCAGGAGGCCGAAGGTCCTCTCTATCACTCTCCTAGTTCGTCCATGTGCCTCATTATAGCGTTCCTCTGCCCTTGTCCTGGGATTTCTCACTGAAGTCAGTAGCCACGACAGGTTATGGTAGCCAGAGTCACCTGCAAATGTTGAGGGAAAGCTGTTAGACACATACCAACCTGTAGGGACAACCCCAGACCCAGACAACTATTCACAGGGTATTGGGTCCTTTTCCTCACCTGTTAGCCACACACGGTGCCTCTAAACTTGCCCCATCACATAAGGTATGCTGCTATTCCTCAGAATGTAAGCGTCATGCACTGAGCCAGGAAACTTGGCATTCACATGGGAGATGTACTGGTCGGCCAAACACACCATCTGCACATTCATTGAATGATAGCTCTTCTGGTTTCTGTACACCTGTTCACTCCTGCGGGGGTACCAAGGCAACATTTGTCCCATCAATGGCACCAATGATGTTGGGGATATGTCCCAGGGCATAGAAGTCACCTTTCACTGTAGGCAAATCCTCCACCTGAGGGAACACGATGTAGCTGCGCATATGTTACAGCAGGGCAGACAACACTCTGGACAACACGTTTGAGAACATAGGCTGGGACATCCCTGATGCTATGGCCACTGTTGTTAGAAAAGATCAATTTGCCAGGAAATGGAGTACTGACAGGACCTGCACTAGATGGGGTATCCCTGTGGGATGGCGGATAGCTGACATCAGGTCTGGCTCCAACTGGGCACACAGTTCCTGGATTGTGACACGATCAAGTCGGTAGGTGACTATTACATGTCTCTCTTCTATTGTCGACAGGTCCACCAGCGGTCTGTACACCGGAGGATGCCGCCATCTCCTCACCTGCCCCAGCAGACGTGCCTTATGGATGAGAACAGCGAGCACAGAGTCAGCCACCACTGAGGTAGTAAAAAAACAAATCTATAGCACACATTTGTCAATATGCTATGTGCCTGTCTCTGTGTATATGCAAGGCCTAGATATGTGTGACGCATTTAAAATTAATGCCATGTGGCCCCCTGAAATGGTGGCTGCCTGACCTGAAATGTGGGATAAGGGGATATGAGGTAACTGCGCTGGCACTGTACACCATAGCGGTAGGCGGCCGAAGACCGCAGAGCAATCCTGCATTGGCTAACATTGGGCCCTATGGGTTCCAGGAGCCAATGATGATGTACGCTGGCAGTGACGGTACACACCACCGCAGACGTGACCACCATTTTCTGTCTGTTCACTCACTTGATACCTGATATTCGACAAGAGAGGACCTACACTGCAAGTGCTGCTTTGGCCTCAATCTGGAAGCAACGATGACTCATGTGTCTGGGGAAAGGGCCCCTGCTTTCACATCTGAGGAGTTGGAGAAACTAGTGGATGGGGTCCTCCCCGAGAACACGCTACTCTACGGTCCACCAGACAAACAGGTGAGTACACTGTGAGCATCCTGTATGGGCAATGCCTATTTGGAGTGGTGTGGATGGAAGATATGGGGGGGATGAGGCCTGCATGATCGGACGGTGAGTGTATGTGCGTCAGGGCAAGGGTGGGAACGTGGGCAATGACTGTGATGGTCCGGACGGTTAAAGTTTTTCTTTTTCCCCTTTACTATTCCTCTAGGTCAGCGCCCACCAGAAGAAGGATATTTGGCGTGCCATCACCAAGGACGTCCGGACCCTGGGGGTCCATCACAGACGCAGCACCCACTGCCGGAAAAGATGGGAGGACATTCGCCGCTGGAGCAAGAAGACGGCGTAGTCCAAGCTGGGGATGGCCTCCCACCATGGGAGGAGTGCCCTTCGCACCATGACCCCCCTGATGTTCCGGATCCTGGCAGTGGCGTATCCAGAGTTGGATGTGCGCTTGAGGGCATCAGCCATAAGGGGGTGAGTACTATCACATCCCTCTGACTCTGCGCGCATTGGAGGTGTCTGGGTGGGGGAGCTGGGCAGTGGGTTCCCCTAGGCTAAGGCGAGCTTTGTAGGCAAGGACCCTTTGTGAGGCAGGCTAAGTGGCACCCCAACCCCACCAGTGGTAAGAGACATCTACACCTAGTCAGACTCCTGTGACCTCCAGGTGTGCAGCAATCAGGCATAGGCCATGTATCCCATGTCCCTGTAATCAATTAGGGAACTCTAAATGCATGGCGTAGTGCAGGGGGCTGCTGTGTCTGTAGTGTCCGCCAATGGTAGCGGTATTGTATGCACTGAACATGTCTTTCTTCATTCTCCCACCCACTTTTTTGTGGTCTCCCTGTTCTTGTGTGCATTAGCATCATCAAGCGGAGGAGCTGTGCCACCGGAGCAGGAGGGACCTGCATCCGACATGGCCCTGGAGAGCGAGACAACGGAGTCTGAAGTCACCAGTGGGACAGAGGACGAGGGGAGCTCCACGGCGGGGACAGGAGCTGAGACCGTTGACACTGACTCTTCCTCTTATGGGAGCTCCCTTGCGGTGGCTGGCCCCTCTGTGCCCACCGCATCTACAGGTACAGCCCCCACCCCCCCAACCAGCACCGCCCTCCCAGCAGCCCCTCAGCGTGTGTCCCGTGGCCGCTCACCCAGAAGGGTGGGCATCTCCTTTGCCCCAGGCACCTCAGGCCCTGCCCCAGTCAGCCCTGCTGCCCTCAGTGAGGAGGCTATTGACCTCCTGAGATCCCTCACTGTTGGGCAGTCTACCATTATGAATGCCAGCCAGGGTGTTGAGAGGCAGTTGCAACAGACATATGCATACCTGGAGGGCATTCATTCTGGCCAGGCATCCCAACAGCGAGCATTTCAGGCTCTGGCCTCAGCACTGATGGCAGCCATTGTCCCTGTGTCCAGCCTCCCCCTCCAACTTCCTCCACCCAGACCCAATCCCCTGTACCTCAGCCTATCCCAAGCACACCATCAGACTAGCATGCACACACCTCAACACACAAGGGTGGTTCTGGCAAACATAAGCACCACATATCCCACAAGCACTCACACAAGCATCATACCCATGCACACATACCAACATCCACTGCATCGACTGTGTCCCCCTCCTCCACGTCTCCCTCCTCTCTACCTGTCACGTCTCCGCTCACACCTGCATGCACTACATCTTTAGCCACTACCTCCATCACCAGCACGCCCATCACCACACACCGCTCTTGTGTACTCACCACCCCCACTACCATTCACACATCCTCTGTGTCCTCTCCCAGTGTGTCTGTGAGCCCTCCTCCCAAACTACACAAATGCAGTCACACACCCACCCAACAGCCATCCACCTCAAGACAGCCTCCAGCCCATGTACCTTCATCCAAAGTCAGCATACATACACCTCCTACAACCGCTAACTCTTCCTTCACTCCCAAACCCCCTCCATCTACCCATCCCAATGTGTCTAAAAAGCTTTTCATATCAAATCTTGACCTCTTCCCTACACCTCCCCACCCCGTCCGTCCCCTAGGGCCCGCCTTTCGAGGTCCCAACCCAGCACCTCAGCCCAACATCACCGGGCACAGTGGTGCCAGCTATTCATGGATTCTGGAGGGTGCCAAGCAACAGGGCTGCCAGTGTCCCAAGGAGCAAGGCCAAGGACATTCCCCCACCTTCAAAACAGATGAAGTTGCCCACATCCCGGAGGGAGAAGGCCAAAACACCTGACACCAAGGGCTCATCCAAGACAATAGTTGGGAGTGGAAAGACAGCTGTGCCACCATCAAAGGTGGAGAAGGGCCTGAAAAAGAAAGGGAAGTCAACGTCGCCGCCAACCTGCACGGTGGACAAGACCCCCACCAGCACCGCCACATGCACCGCTGCCATGGACACCGCCGCCAGCACCCCAGATACTGAGCCCTTCACCAGCACTGCAGACACTGTGCCCTTCAGCAGCACCGCAGTCATTGAGGGCGCCACCAGCACCGCCACTCATGACACCGCCGCCAGCACCGCGGTCAGTGAGCCCGCCACCAGCACCGCTGCTCATGACACCGCCGCCAGCACGTCTGTCAGTGAACAAGCCACCGGCACGCCAGTCAGTGAGCCAGCCACCTGCACCACACTCATTGAGGCCGTCACCAGCACCTCAGACCCAATGACCGCCGCAAGCACTGCCGCTACTGAGCCCGCCGCCAGCACCGCCAGCGGTCACGCCACATCCTGAGCCAGTGGCACCACCACAGACATGTCTGCCATCCCGAGTGGTCATTCGTACAAGGCTGGTGGTCTGTTCCAAGGGCCTGGGCAGCTTCCATGTTGCCCCACCGTCAGTGGAGTATCTCATCCACTGCCTCAGTCCTTGGCAGGATGAAGCACTCTGGGCACCAAGCCCCCTCCAGAACCAGTGGAGAAAGGCATCCACTACCTCAGACCTTGGCAGGATGAAGCACTCTGGGCACCAAGCCCCCTCCAGAACCAGTGGAGAAAGGCATCCACTATCTCAGTCCTTGGCAGGATGAAGCACTCTGGGCACCAAGCCCCCTCCAGAACCAGTGGAGAAAGGCATCCACTATCTCAGTCCTTGGCTGGATGAAGCACTCTGGGCACCATGCCCCCTCCAGAACCAGTGGAGAAAGGCATCCACTACCTCAGTCCTTGGCAGGATGAAGCACTCTGGGCACAAAGCCCCCTTCAGAACCAGTGGAGATTATCCACTTGAGAGACTGTGGCTTTCCACTCCCCAGGATGCAGCAGTGGGCAAACAACCCACTTGTGAGACGTTGGCTTTGCACTCCCCAGGATGCAGCAGTGGGCAAACCACCCACTTGAGAGACTTGTGAGACTGTGGCTTTGCACTCCCCATGATAAAACAATGGGCAAACCACCCACTTGAGAGTCTTGTGAGACTGTGGCTTTGCACTCTCCAGGATGCAGCAGTGGGCAAAGCACACACTGAAAAGACTTGAGAAACTGTGGCTTTGCACTCCCCAGGATGCAGCAGTGGGCAAAGCACCCACTGAAAAGACTTGAGAGACTGTGGCTTTGCATTCCCAGGATGCATCAGTGGGCAAACCACCCACTTTAGGGACTTGTGAGACTGTGGCTTTGCACTCCCCAGGATGCAGCAGTGGGCAATCCACCCACTTGAGAGACTTGTGAGACTGTGGCTTTGCACTCCCCAGGATGCAGCAGTGGGCAAACCACCAACTGAAAAGACTTGAGAGACTGTGGCTTTGCACTCCCCAGGATGCAGCAGTGGGCAAACCACCCACTTGAGAGACTGTGGCTTTGCACTCCCCAGTATACATCAATGGGCATGGAGCCTCCTCGTCGTGCTGTCATCGTGCACTCATCCGGCTGAGGTGCCCCCCCTTCCCTTCTCCCTCAGGTGCTTGTTTTATTTCGATCTGATGCCCCTGCAGTGTTCTCTCTGCTTCAATCGGGTATCGAGTGTGGGCCTCGCCAATGCATTTTGGGCCCAGTGGTCCAAGGACGATATAGGTGCAGTACCTGGACTTGAATTCTTGGTGTACATATTTGTTTATAGTGTATATAACTTTTAGGCAAATGGATTTTTCTTGATTACAATCGTTCAAATCATTTCATTTTGTCCTTGCGTTATTCAAGGGAGGTTTGGGGGGTGTAACTGTAATGTTGCAGCATGTATTTGTGTGTATGGTGTTATGGGTGGGGGTGTAGCGTGTGGCGTGTTTGTGTCACTCTCTTTTCCCTCCCCCCTCCCCTGTGTTGTAGGTGCAGTACTCACTGTGGTCGTCGCCGCCGTCGATCGTGCTCCTGGTAGAGGAGCAGGTAGACAATAGCAGGGAGTATTTGGAGTTCAGGCTCCATGGCGTCCTGGTTCATCGTGGGGTGTGTAGAGGTGAGTGTTTTCCCTTCCGAGTCCTGTTTCCGTTGTGTTTTTGTTCGTGTTGAAACCGCCCCGGAAAAGGTAGCGGATTGGCCTGTCATAATAGTGTGGGCAGTACATTGTCTTCCGCCTATCTGTTGGCGGTTTCCGCCATGGTCATAATTCCATTTTTTTTTCCTCCGGCCTGTTGGCGGCGGTCGGAGTGTTAAAGGTGGCTGTCTATGTTGGCGGTTTCCGCCATGGTCATAATTCCATTTTTTTTTCTGCCGGCCTGTTGGCGGTTTTACCGCTGCTTTACCAGCGACCGCCAGGGTTGTAATGAGGGCCAATATGTTTATCTTCTAGTATGAACCTGAACATTAGTTCTGATGCTGTCTTTGTTATTAGATAATGTTTGTTAAGAAGAAGACTTCCTAGAACATGCCTCTCCTCTTTTGAATGAACACCTACTCAAATATCCTTCTGAATATTTCCTTATTCAATGTCAACTGCTTGTTGCCTACTTCTAATTAATTCTTTGTATTGGAAGTTTAACCAAATATTTACATTTCTGATGCTTCCCAAAAAAACTAGTTTCATCATGTAGCAGTGTTTTGAATACGGGATAATCCTTCATAGGTATAAGTTGCACTAGGTTTACAAAAACAATCAAATGTATTCCCCTAAACAGGACATCATAATCGGTTCTAAAAACTTCTTGCATTCTCAAATGCACAAAGGAGAGCATTCAATTTGAGACCACTCTAACTTCATTGATGATTACACATTTCAACTATTGAAACAATCCTGACACTTCATGACAAGCTTCCACAGATAAACCTGGGTATTCCAGTTTGCTGTCCTATTCCACAGGCAGCATCAAAAGTCAATGCAAAGTAATACCTTTGGTGTTGTGTGCAGCTAAGCCAGTATGGGCCTGATTCTAACTTTGGAGGACGGTGTTAAACCGTCCCAAAAGTGGCGGATATACCACCTACCGTATTACGAGTTCCATAGGATATAATGGACTCGTAATACGGTAGGTGGTATATCCGCCACTTTTGGGACGGTTTAACACCGTCCTCCAAAGTTAGAATCAGGCCCTATGTGTTGTAACCACACTTGATAACTTACAGTCTATAGTCTTCTTCATGAAGACAGTGAGAACTTGAATTAAGAAGCTTTTACCACTACCAGCTTGACAGCTGACATGCAACAGTATAGGCTGAAATGTTGAGCATGCACACTCTTTCTTATCATGAAGCAATCTGTGCTCAACTGCAGCTTTCACCTCCATTTGCTCATCATTTAGCTTTCCAGCCAAATATGCCAAATCTATTGCTTCCTGTCATGCTTTTTATACTGCAGTCTCCACCTCTTTCATTCCAATAGCAACCTAACTTTCAATGAGCGGCTGTCCAAGTGTATCTTGACTTTGAGGACCTGAACTTTGGTGCTTTGCGAACTCTCCTTATCTAAATGATCAGCAACTGTTTCTTTCTGTTCTATTTCATCATTTGATATTATATAAGTAGTTTGGAAATTCTGAGCACTCAATGCCATCCTTTGCAGCATTGGAGGAGTATTCATGGTAATCAAACTCTCCTAGTAATTCTTATTCAGAAAACCAAAGTTTAAATAGCTACAAAAGTGCCAATTAGAAAAATGTTCTTTTTTCAGCAGACTGGCAAATCAGTTTTCTATGGTTAATTAGATGGCCTTTGCTGTGTCTTATCAAACAGACGTCACATTCATCTACAACAAATTTACATTCATCTACATTTTCTGTCACATTGTTTCTACATGTATAGTTTTGGAGTATTTTAGAAAGACAAATATTTTTCAGATATACGCTCCTTTTTGGATAATAAGTGTCCAACATGTTTGTTTTTACAGTGTCTGTATTCTTTGTGTCAAATTCTGCAAGATACTGAGGCCCGTATTTATACTTTTTTAGCGCCGCATTTGCTCCACTTTTTGAAGCAAAAGCGGCGCAAACTTGGAAAATACATTTGTATTTTGCAAGTTTGCGCCGCTTTTGCATCAAAAAATGACGCAAACGCGGCGCTAAAAAAGTATAAATACGGGCCTGAATTTCGGGAAAATATTTCAAAGCTATAGTTCGAGTGCATGCTAGGCCTAGACTCAGCCAAACAACTCATCTCGACTTAGAATATAAACTAGCTGAACTCAACAAATCACAGCATTCATAGGGTCCAATTTCTCTGCGTGAAAGCATCTTTAAACTGAAGCTGTACAATTTTTTTGTTAGATACTTTTCAGCAGAAATCTCTTCCCACACATCTTTTATCTTCACCTTCTCATATTATATTATGTATGAAGTTACATAATGAGGAACAGCTATAGAGCTGTCTGTCATAAACTGGATATCCTAATTGGCATTCCCCATTTTCAAAATGGCAGGATTGCAGTGATCAATATGCTTCGAAGCCTCCGTTCTCCTCAGGTTGTAGGTGTTTTGGGGTGATTTTTGATTAAGTATTTGTTTCACTGCAGGCAAAAGAAAGTTCACTCTTCCTTTTGAAATAACAGGTGTTGGAAATCCAAAATGACATTTTGTATGACATTTTCCTTTAGGTCTGTATTTCCTCCACCAATACTTACCTCATCTATGTGATTGGAAATGTATGACTTACTGCTTGGGCGCTTTTTCCTTAGTGTTTTGGGATATTACATGTAACATAGGGCCGTATGTACAAACACATTTTCCCATAGACACAGAATGGGCAAAACTGCTTGCTACATCTGGCCCATAATGTTCTATTAAAGAAAGTATGGACTCATCTGTGTCTGTTCCAAATTTTGGTGCATTTTTCTTCCACAGCAGCATATGAATATGAGGAGCATCTCTTGCTTGGTACTATTAATGCCAATATAAATTAGTAACTTCTCCCAGATGTGAATGTTTTTTCTTGTAGATGAAGGACGGCATGACTTGAAATCTATGGTTAAACAATATGCAGACATTTGCAGGATCCAAGGAGCAAAGTTCTCCTCTTGTCTTTACTTTGATGCCTTTAATGTTAGAGATTGTTTCACGTAGTCGTAGTCGTGTTTACGAAGGTCACTTACATCACCCTATGTATACTCAGGACAGCTTAGGGTCACAAACCATGTTGGTGCACCAAAACTTTGCAACATACACTTCAGTTCACTATGATGACGATACCAATACTCATTGGTCCCACTAGGATATGCCATCACATTTATTAAATTGTACTACAACTTTCCATCTTTTCCATGAATTTTGTCAACTAAGTATTTTGCAGACATATTTTGTAGATTAACTCAAAATTTAGGAATACGGTTAACAGCAAATGCTAGTTCAGGCAAATCACTTTCAAATAAGAGATGGAACACACATCAAATACTTTGCCAAAATCTAGGATCCTCTGAATATAAACTTGCTGACCTAAACTCAGTTGCAGGTGTTTGTACAGGATAGTCATCATAGTGTCCGCCTATTCCAGTTGGAAGTAGTTAAGGAAAACATCAAGCCTCTAAACTTTTCTCCCACACACTAATTCAAGCTCCTTTAGCTTGTTTCATTTCATACAATTCAATAGCACCCACCATAACCTCATTTGATTGCAGTGGGTAGATGCTGTAATGCTCATATATTTCTTCAGGACTACTTCTATCCACTTTTTTAAACTGTCCCCCTGAAAGCAATACTTCTTACTGTGTACAACTTCCATCTGCGACAATATCTACATCTTTATAGTACACATTATTTTCTTTCAAGTACAAGTAGCTTTCTTCACCTTATTCACAATCATTAGTTCCTTCCCGATTGCTATGTTTTTTGTAGGCACACCATTTGCTAGAATGATAAGTGGTTCTTCCAAATCTCTCTCTACACCCACAGTTTCAATATTGTATTTAAAATCTAAAGGTAAGCACATAACTCTACGTTTAAGGACTATCTGTATCTCAGTCAGCAGTAGTTTCTCACTCTTTGGTTCCATACGAACTATTTCTCAAAAAGGGTGTACAGTTTGTACCAGTATACAGTAGTTTCATAAACATTTAGATGTCAAAGTTCCTCTGGAATTTGAACCACCTCTAACCTATTATGTGTTGCCCTGGCAGGCATTTTGTTGTCCTCTAATTTATTATAGCAAACTTGCAGATAATCTGGCATATTTCCAAATCAAAGCATTCTTCCGTAAATAAATATACTGCAAAGTCCAGCCACTTTTCTCTGTTTTCATGTTCAGTTTTCAAGAACACATCAACATTATCAATGTGTCTTTTCTAGTGAATGCACCAACAACAGATACAAGCACAGTTTGGTTTCTCAGTTAAAATTGCATTAAACTTTGCTATTTCTTAAACATGCCAGTACTAATATCTGAGGTCTGTTCCTCTAAACCTGAACATACCAACTCCTCATTTTGCCCAGACTCTACTTCAGAACCAAAGAAACGTAAATAAATATCTTTACAAACATTTTCAACCTCTGATACTGTACATACAAAAGTGCTTTATTCATTTCTCCTAAACGCAATTCAGGACTTTTTACAAAGTAAAGTCTTCGAACTAAATTTCACATTTTTGAATGATGAACAGCTAACATTAAAAAATGATGAAAGCTGCTTGTCCAAATTTTCATGGATAGACATGCCAAAGAGTGTCCTTGTAAATTAGTGTATTTCCTCACTTTGTAATGCTCTAATACTCGTAACATTGCAACTTTCCACTTCACACTTTTACCTGGAAATTCACATACAAAATCAATTGATTTCTGGTGAACACTATAAATCCTACTGCAATCCCATTTAAATTCAGGGGTATGTCTATGTCTTTCTTGTACTTCTTCAGCTATCTCTTTCTCTACATGTCTAGGAACCATCTCTTTTTTTTGCAATGGGAGTACAATCTTTTAACTTATAGCATCCGCCAGTTGTTTCAACTGCATGAATCAATGTGTTCTCTTGTAAGTAGCTTTCATCATCAAAGAAAGCCTCAGAACTAGACATGTGCTTCCATTCTCCTTTAAAAAGATAGCAAAAAATATTTTTATTGATAAGCTTTTTTAGGCTTTTTCTCTTCAAAGACAACATTGTTTTATCCAGTGTTCTCATTCTGTACAGTATCAAGATAAATAGTTTCTGCTTCAGGGCAAATGCTTTATCAACTACACCCTCAATATGTTTATTTTGGCCTCAAACCTGCCCTTCTTCTCTTACTCTCCCTCATGTTTTGAACAAACGTCTGTATCACCCTACTTTGAAACATTCTCATTCTTATTTCTTTAACCGGTTCTGTGCTGCGGACGTAACGGTTACGTCCTGCGGCACAGTGCTGCTGTGCCGAAGACGTAACCATTACGTCCTCGGCACACAGCTCAGAGGGAGCGCTCTCGCTCCCTCTGTGTGCTTCCCCCCACCCCCCAAAGGCAGGGATGGAAGGGGAAGCCCTTCCCCTTCCACCCCGACCCTCCCCACCCCCCCTGTGACATCAGCACACAAGGGCACGCTGTTTGTCACAGAGCCTCCCCCATCGCGCTGGAAGCTCAGCTTCCAGCGCGATCGGAAGAGAAATGTGGAGGAGGCCGAGAGAGGCTTCAAAGGGAAGGAAATGTATTTCCGTATGTATTGAAAGCAATCCGGCTGTCAAAACGCCCACTAGACACCAGGGATGTCTTTTACAAAATGAAATTGTCATAAGGAAGCAACCCCTTGGGCAAGGGTCGCTCCCAGAGGGGGGCATTTTGTTTGAAGGCCTTTTCTGCCCACCCCGGGGGCAGAAACCTCTAGGCACCAGGGATAATTTTTTTTTTTTTTTTTTTTTTTTGTTTTAGGTGTGGGGAGCGACCCCTTAGGCAAGGGTCGCTCCCATAGGGGGCAAATTATATTTAGGCCATTTCTGCCCCCCTTGGGGGCAGATTGGCCTATTTTTATTAGGCCGATCTGCCCCCAGGGGGGGCAGAAACCTCTAGGCACCAGGGATAATTTCGTTTTTTTTGTTTTAGGTGTGGGGAGCGACCCCTTAGGCAAGGGTCGCTCCCATAGGGGCAAATTATATTTAGGCCATTTCTGCCCCCCTTGGGGGCAGATTGGCCTATTTTTATGAGGCCAATCTGCCCAGGCGCCAGGGCAAAAAAATCTTTTTTTTTTTTTTTCTTTGTTTGTTTTTTTAGAGATGGGGAGCGACCCCTTAGACAAGGGTCGCTCCCCTGGAGGGGCAAATTGTAATTAGACCATTTCTGCCCCCCTTGGGGGCAAATCGCCTGATTTTAGGTGAATCTGCCTCCAAGGGGGGCAGAAACCCCCAAGGGGGGCAGAAACCACTAGGCACTGGGGATCTTTTTTTTTGCTCCGTCACGCAAGGGGAGCGACCCCGTAGGCAAGGGTCGCTCCCCGGGGAGAGTGGGGGGCAAATTTATTTTAGGCAATTTCTGCCCCCCCTGGGGCCGGCTGAGCTAGAGGCCAAAATCCACAGGTAGGCACTTTGCAAAAAACACCTCTGTTTTTTGTGAAAAAATGGGATGTGTCCACGTTGTGTTTTGGGCCATTTCCTTTCGTGGGCGCTAGGCCTACCCACACAAGTGAGGTAGCATTTTTATCGAGAAACTTAGGGGAACGCTGGGTGGAAGGAAATTTGTGGCTCCTCTCAGATTCCAGAACTTTCTGTCACCGAAATATGAGGAAAATGTGTGTTTTTTAGCCAAATTTTGAGGTTTGCAAAGGATTCTGGGTAACAGAGCCCCACAAGTCACCCCATCGTGGATTCCCCTAGGTGTCTAGTTTTCAGTAATGTGCTGGTTTGCTAGGTTTCCCGAGGTGCCGGCTGAGCTAGAGGCCAAAATCCACAGGTAGGCACTGTTTTCTGTGAAAAAATGTGATGTGTCCATGTTGTGTTTTGGGCCATTTCCTTTCGTGCGCGCTAGGCCTACCCACACAAGTGAGGTACTATTTTTATTATCGGGAGACATGGGGGAACACTGGGTGGAAGAAAATTTGTGGCTCCTCTCAGATTCCAAAACTTTCTGTCACCGAAATGTGAGGAAAATTTGTTTTTTAGCCAAATTTTGAGGTTTGCAAAGGATTCTGGGTAACAGAACCTGATCAGAGCCCCACAAGTCACCCCATCTTGGATTCCCCTATGTCTCTATTTTTCAAAAATGTGCTGGATTGGTAGGTTTCCATAGGTGCCGGCTGAGCTAGAGGTCAAAATCCACAGGTAGGCTCTTTGCAAAAAACACCTCTGTTTTCTGTAACAAAATGGGATGTGTCCACGTTGTGTTTTGGGGCATTTCCTGTCACGGGCGCTAGGCCTACCCACACAAGTGAGGTATCATTTTCATCGGGAGACTTGGGGGAACATAGAATAGCAAAACAAGTGTTATTGCCCCTTGTCTTTCTCTACATTTTTTCCTTCCAAATATAAGAGAGTGTGTAAAAAAGACGTCTATTTGAGAAATGCCCTGTAGTTCACATGCTAGTATGGGCACCCCGGAATTCAGAGATGTGCAAATAACCACTGCTCCTCAACCTTATCTTGTGCCCATTTTGGAAATACAAAGGTTTTCTTGATAGCTATTTTTTACTCTTTATATTTCAGCAAATGAATTGCTGTATACCCGATACAGAATGAAAACCCAAGGCAGGGTGCAGGTCATTTATTGGCTCTGGGTACCTAGAGTTCTTGATGAACCTACAAGCCCTATATATCTCCGCAACCAGAAGAGTCCAGCAGACGTAACGGTATATTGCCTTAAAAAATCTGACATTGCAGGAAAAAGTTACAGAGTAAAACGAAGGGATCCAGCATTGGTTTCATGCCCATTTCTGTCACTGACTGGAAGGAGGCTGAAAGCACGAAAAATCATAAAAATGGGGTATGTCCCAGTAAAATGGCAAAATTGTGTTGAAAACTTGGGTTTTATGACTCAAGTCTGCCTGTTCCTGAAAGCTGGGAAGCTGGTGATTTTAGCACCACAAACCCTTTGTTGATGCCATTTTCAGGGGAAAAACCACAAGCCATCTTCAGCAGCCCCTTTTTCCCATTTTTTTGAGAAAAAAAAATGAAATTTTCACTGTATTTTGGCTAATTTCTTGGCCTCCTTCTGGGGACCCCACAAAGTCTGGGTACCTCTAGAATCCCTAGGATGTTGGAAAAAAAGGACGCACGTTTGGCGTGGGTAGCTTATGTGAACAAAAAGGTATAAGGGCCTAAGTGTGAACTGCCCCAAATAGTCAAAAAAAGGCCTGGCACAGGAGGGGGAAAAGGCCTGGCAGCGAAGGGGTTAAATTGTTACTGTCTCCTTGTCAAACTAGCTGTTTTCTTATAAGATTGTTTACTTGCAATGTCACTTACTACTTCTCCTTTCTGAGTTGCTCTCAAACCTTACATATATTTGTAAGTTTTTCCACATGTTGAATTTTTTTCATATACTGGTTTAAGAAACATCTAAGTTCTTTTACCAACAACTGTTTTTTTCCAGCACATTCTTGGCGTCATGTCCCTTTTTACTCTGAGGTTTAAGAAGATAGTACGCTTTCTTCTGTTTTGTTCTTCTTTGTGTCTTTTTCAGCATTTGTAAATCCTCCTCTTTATATACAATTAGATGTCTGAAAAGCAAATAATGAACACATTTACCTTTACATTATATTGTATTACATTATATACTATAAGCAAGTACCTAGCTACATAAGTGGTTATTTCAGTGTGTAACAGACTGTATAAGTCTGTAAGTATGGATGTATAAATGCGTATATGATTTACTGTACAGATGGGTGACTAGGTGTGTCAGTACATGAGTACATTTGTGAGTGAGTGTATCAATGCCACTGTGGGTGGGTCAAGTGATGTATAAGTAACTATGTCAGCAAGTGACTGGTTGTCTTAGTAACTCTATACATCTCTAAATAGGTATATAAGTAGCTATAGGGATTGGTTACTGGCTGTTTTAGTGACTGTTCAGGTATGTAACTGTGGGCCATACTTACAAGGTTCATAGTACAGGGGATCGCAGCAAGTCCTTTGCTGTGCTGCCCTGCGCCACTGGGAAAGGGAAGAAATGTGCTGTATCTACAAGATACAGTGCATTTTTGTCCTCTCCCCCTGTACTGGTACACAAATTTCTGCCATACACCAATGCAGGCACCTTTAGAACATGGTGCAAGGGTGCCTGCGTTGTGGAGATGATTGTTTCTGTGCAGGAAGAAATACCTTCCTAACAAAAGCAATCAATGTAGGTGAAGTGCTCCATCTATGTGAGCTGCACAATGCATCACACATAGAAAGAGAAAAGAGAAAGTGGATTTCTAGGGTAGTAAACAGGTATTTGATTGGTTTTATTGATATCTTCCTGATTGTGTCCTTAACCGTCTGGCTTTATGAGTGGTGGGTACACAAGTGTTTTTCTGATACTGTACCTGGGAGTATGAGTACCTGCCTGACTGTGTGAGTGGGTACAAATTATATACTATTAAATAATATACTGTAATCAATCACCCACATCTAATTCCAAACACGCTTATTCATACTAACTTAATAAAATAACTATATTTTCTCTATAACCATTTCTCTTCCTCCTTTGCTGCTTCCTATGTTTTTAAATAATGTCCTCATTTACCTTCCCTTTTATTTTCTCTTTTACTGTTGTACTGAACCTACACATTTTCTTTCAGCTTATATATACTCATAACTTCTTATTTACATATACTTTTTAAAAGAACACCATAATTCACATACCTGTGAAATTTCTTTGGTATTCTCCAATTTTTATCTCAATATCACTTAATATGTCTTGTCAGTGAAAATCTCAAGTCTGAAATATAGCAAATGTCTTCCCTTCTCAGTACAAAAGTACCAAAAATTGCTACCCTTCCCACTGTGTTTTAACTGATATTCCTGTACTTCCTTCCTTTCTTCTTTCATTTTTTGTTATGCCACTTCTAAAAGGTCACTATATTGTAACCCTTTCTAAAACTCCTATAAAGAAGTCCAATTTGGGATTGTTTGTGGGCTGATTCACTGATCCACCGCTATGCTCAGTGCGGGTCCCTATAAACATTTGTGGCAGATCTGGGATCCACAAGGGTTCCCATAGAAGCTTTTAACAATCTGCTGCTAATGCTTTGCATTTCTATTTTGCTTTGTAAAAGTACTATTTTACAAACCAAATACTCTCTAATGAGTAATGTTTGTACACCACTCTGCTATTTGCAACACTCTATAGCTACCACTAGGTCAAAAGTTCACATTACTTTCTCTAAGCAGCGTACTAGCTTCAAATTAAAATGAAGCAGGTGTGGTTGACTGGTTGCAATTTCAAGCATATCCCAAATCACTTTTTATGTTTTCAAGACAATCACATAAGTAGTTACTTTTTTATCCAAATCACTACTTAATTTTAGTTACCTGCACATCTCCATCTTCCAATCAAATATGTCCTTTTATATTTTGGTGCTGTCCTCCATTTTACTTGCCTTTTATCTTCAAAACTGCCTCATTCACCTGCAGCCTTCTCCTGTGTACTACTCCTGCTTGCCTCCAAAATGGTCAGAGTGTGGGTCATAATTTTGCATTTTGGGCCAGAGAGAATGCTAGAAAGAGTGGCATTGACAGACTTGAGTTTACCTAACGTAGACACCACTTAGGTTGGCCAGAGAGGATTAAAGTGGCGTCAACTGCTGCCTTTGGTTGAAAGCGTTGAGTATTGCCAACATCCAGACCTTATGATTGTGCACTTTGGGGCCATGACCAAGGCACAATTACTGGAGGAGGACTGGAAACCCTAATAAAAGATACCTTTGATAAATTAATGGCACATTTCCCACACACTGCCTTGGTGTTCCCCAACATTTGCCAAATGCAGAAGTGGCAGTGGCCGACAAAATTTCCTCCACAGATAGACAGATCCAGGAACTATGTAAACAAAAACAGTTTCTATATTCCTCAGAAACCACATGTGCCCTATATACCACAACAAGTTATGCTTTGATATAGACAGAATGTATAGAAACAATGGAGTTTATTTCACAGAGAAAAGCAACAGGGTGTTTCTCACCAACTTGAAAGATTGCACCCTGTTACATGTGTAACAATCATCTACACAGAGGTCCAGATGTAAGAGGGCTTAGTGCCATATATTGCCATGTTGATGTCATTTTTTTACGCTAATGTGGCGATATTATGGAAAAAACACCACACAATTTTATAAAGATTGCGCTAATTTGTAACCCTTTGTGCACATTATGCCTGTGCCAAGCATAATGTATGAAAGGGGGCATTCCCCCATTGGGGGGCTGAAAAAATGACATAATAAAATCTAAAAGATTTCTTTGCTCCATTTTTAGCAGCATTTTCAATGCCTGTACAGAGCAAGCGTTAAAAGGAGGCACACCATTGTTTTCAATGGGCCTGAATGTGCTTTGCAGGATCAGCATAAACATTTTTTGTGCTAATCCTGAAAAGCGCCAAACTAGCACCAAAATGTTTGACACTAGTTCCCTAACTACCTCCATGGCGTGCCGTATGTTAAATACGGCGCACACATGGTGGTATTTGGGGGGCACTAAGGGGCATAAGAAAAGTGACGCTACATTGGATACAGCATCACTTTTCTTAAATTTGGCTCAAAGTCTCTTTTCTGAGCCAACCCTATTCTTAAACACTAGTTTGGTATTTTTCTTTTCAACTATTTTTTTTTTATTTTCTAACTCAGAACGAAGGATCCGGGTTGGACCCCAAACCAAAATCATGCATTCAACACAAAACAGCAACGTTCTATAGCTCTGTGACAGATCAGCAAATCTATTCCCAACCAAAAGCATTCATGTAAAAAAACAACACATTTAATACAGAAAGTGTATAGCTGGCTACATGGGTATGTGAGAAAGTGTGCTGGTAGCTGTATAGGTATATATGCGGGTATGAGAGTGTCTGCATGGGTCTCTCATTCAGTGCGTAAGTGATTGTGTGAATCTGTCAGTTAGTGTTTGACTGATTATGTGGGTCTATAACTCTGTGCATCAGTGACTGTATGTGTGCGAGTATGTGTGTGTGTGGCTGTATGCATGTGTCAGTGGGAATGTGACTGTCTGTATGGGTGTGTGAGTGTGTGTGTGTGTGTGTGTGTGTGTTTGTGTCAGTGGCTGTGTAGGTCTGTGAGGGGGTTTGAGAGTGGTCTTCAGAGTAATTGTGTGCATCTATGACTGCATGTGTAAAAGGTGTGTTGGTCTGTCACTTAGGGTGCCAGTGGCTGTATAGGTCTGTGAGTGGGTATGTCACTGCGTAACTGGGTAAGTGAGTGGGTGCGTGACTGGTTGTATGTATGTATTGGTAGGTGTATGAGTGACTGTATAGGTCCATCGGTTGGTGTGTGAGTGGTTTTATAGGTGTGTGAGTGGCATTGTGTCTGTATGGGTGTATGAGTGGATCTGTCAGTACTTTTGAGTGTGTGTGAGTGGGAGCATGAGTGGTTTTGTGGGTCAGTTAGGGGGTGTGTGACTGGCTGTATCTTGCTGGATCTGTCAGTACTTTTGAGTGTGTGTGAGTGGGTGTGTGAGTGTCTCTAGGGGGTGTGAATGTGTTTGTGGAATTTGTTTGAGTGCGTGTCAGAGACTGGTGGGTGTGAGTTTGTCATTGGGTCTGTGAGAGGGTGTACGAGTGGTAAGGTGGGATATAAGAGAGTGTATACATGGATCTGTGAGCGAGTGTATTTTTTTTTCAGGCTGGATCACGGATCCATTGCAAATTTACACAGGGGCGTGCTGAGCCACACAATGGATCTGAATATCTACACAAAGGGAAAAGAAAGGTTTTCAGAAATTTCTTGCCCATCAAAGGTCCCTCAGAGACCCCTCTCCCACAACCATGGGGTCAGGTTACCTCTAGCCTGACCATTTCAATCAGTATAGACTTTTATTTTGTGGCCCCAGGACTGTATCCCAATAGCTAAAATGGCAGCTGAAACTTTACTTTCAGGTTGCGGCATACCAATCACGGCATTGCTGTTGGTGCATGGATCCGTGGATCCACCATGGTGGATCTGCAATGGAGCCGCTTCCCTAAATAAATAACTTTCTCTCTTCTTTAATAACTCCAAAACTACTCAACGGATTTGCACCATGGTACAAAAAGCTCTCTTTTTGGATCAAGATCTAGCTTTCTGCCAAATTTAGTATAATTTCATTCAGCAGTTTGGGCTGTATTCATGTCTAAAATCCCCACAGGAAATTGCATGGGAAAAATGTGTTTGGGACCGCCCCTTTTACTCAGCCCCCACTGATGAATCACCCACAAGCGACATTTCCTGGAGCACATCCACCAAAGTCATGACTCCTGTCTTAGGAAAGACAGGATCCATGCCCACCGCCCCAATGACCAGCACAGGGGACAGGTGTCCCCTGGGCATGGCCATTGCACCCTGTGCCATGCAGGGGGCCCCAAGTTAGTGCCCCCAATGGCACTTTAAAAAATAAAAATAAAATCATACTTACCTATACTTACCCTACCCACCTGGAATGGGGTCCCCCATCCTCTGGTGTCCCTCTTGTGTGGGTGAGGGTGTTCCTGGGACTTGGGGAGGGCACCCGTGGACCCATTCTATGATGTTTAACCATGGAAATATGTCCCTATGTCTCCTAATGCCTGATCCGAGCTTTGCACCATTATTTAGCCCCTCCTCCCACCTGTCATCATTTTAGCACAGGGGATAAATATTGGGGTATGGGGATAGCACCATTTGTTAGGTGGGAATGCCTACCTAAAAGGGGCCACCTCCCCATGGCTTTCAAGTAATGTACAGTGGGGGCCATGCAACCTCATGCAGCCCCGAGGACAGCCACCTCCCCGGGCTTCAATAAAAGAATGAGGGGGGGTCTGTTTCAGACCACTGAGCCCCTGGGACCACCACCTCACAACATCAAAGGCAAACAAAGCCTGCTTTCCGACAGCTGGAGCTGTCAAACAACTCCCCCTGGAAGAAAGCAGAGTTTTCATCAGTTTCCCTGCACACAAATATGAGTGCAGGAAACATTGCTCCTACAAGCAAGGAGCTGCTATTTAAAGAAGCTCTCTGCTTGTGGGAACAATGCCGGCTCACAAATGAGGTTGGGAGCTAGCTAGGACCACGGGGACCTTGAGACTCCCCCCCTGCAGCCCATCACACTCTCTCTCTCTCTCTCTCTCTCTCTCTCTCTCTCTCTCTCTCTCTCTCTCTCTCTCTCTCTCTCTCTCTCTCTTTCTCTTGCTCTCTCTCTCTCTCTCTTCCATGCCATAATGAGATGGAAGAGAGAGCGAGAGATTGTCATTGCAATGATCTCTCCATGCAACGACTTCACAGAGTTAGACTAACAAAATGTGGGGAATTAATGTTATATTTATGTTTAGATACAAAGCAGGACATAGTCAATTCTGGCCTCATGGTCAAGGTCTTGTGCTGTTACTCATTAGGCTGAAGGTTCAAATCCTGGTGTCACTTAGCAGTGTGTTTGTTTATTTAATAGTTTTCCTAGTGGTGGAACATTCACGTTTCTTTCCAATCACATGCATAGGTATGTCTGTAAGCATCACAGTAAGGAGTCACCTATGGCCTCAAGGTTAAGGTCATAAACCCTCACACTGACAGTGGAAGGTTCTGCTCTAGGTGTGCCCATGGTCATTTTCCGTCTTCAGTTTCCACTCACAGACTCACTCAGACTCTCACACACCCACTCACAGACCCACTGAAACTCTCATGCACCCACTCACAAACCCACACAAACACTGACACACCCACTCACAGACCCACTAAGACACTGATGTACCCACTCTCACACCCAGACACTCTCACACCCAGATATACCCTGTGAATTCTATTCTCACATTCAGAGAGACAGGCCACGCCAACTCCCGCTGTGTATGGACAAAGGCAATGCACAGTATGGGGATGGGTGGTTAGTGGGGTTGGATGCAGGAACTGGCCACAAATCAGGCCCTTCAGTCAACCCCGGCTGTGCACAGTTTTTCCGTCAAAAAGTTTACTGCAAATATTTCATTGATATTATCAATGATGTTATTAAAGATGTCATGAGTGCTATAACTTGTGTGGTAATTAGCAGTGTATGATGTGGGTGCACGTTATGGTTACCTTAGATCACAAGATAACTCTAACTATAACTGGTGAATTTCTACAGTTTTGTATGTTTAAAATGTAAGCCGAAGTATAACGTCTCTGTAACCTTTGTTTTTTCAGTGAATTTCTCTGTTTTATTAAAATTCTATTTCCTAACTATGGGGGTGATTCCAACCCTGGCGGGCGGTGATAAAGCGGCGGCCAACCCGCCAACAGGCAGGCGGTAAAAAAAAAGGAATTCTGACCCTGGCGGGAACCGCCAACACAGCCCGCCACTTTAACACTCCGACCGCCACGGCGGGACAGACAAACAGCGCGGCCGTCACCGCCAACAGGCAGGCGGCAGACAATGTACCGCCCACCCTATCACAACTCACCAATCCGCCACCTTTTCCGGGGCGGGAGCCCCGCCGATAAAAACACGGCGGAAACAGACTACGAACGGGAAAACGCTCACCTATACACACTCCACGAGGAACCTGGACAGCATGGAACCCGAATTAAACATCCTACCAGCTATTGTCTACCTGCTCATCTACCACGAGTACGAACGCTGGCGCAGACGACAACGGTGAGTACTGCACCTACGACACAGGGGAGGGGGAGGAGGAAAGCTTACGGGCACACACATACGCGACACACACCCCCCCCCAACTATCTACACACCAATGCAGAGCAACAACTCAGAGTGACACCCCCCAAACCCCCCGGAAAAATGCAAAGACATAATGAAACTGATAATAAAATTTATGTATAAAATAGGTTCATTGAAGTCATGGAAAATCATCTATATGAAATATAAAAAAAAAAAAATGAACAGTGCGAAATCTAAATACATAGGCAATAAGTCCAGCTCATTTTGTTAAAGTTCCACAGTCCATGGGCCAATGTCCACAAACACATGGGCAAAGCCCACACAGGAGACCAGATACCGTTGGAGAGAACACTGCAGGGGCATCAGATGATAAAACTACAGGCACCTCAGGGGGAAGGGAAGGGGGGGCACCTCAGCCACAAGAGTCCACAACGCCAGATCCACGAGGGGCCTCCATGCCCACTGTACCATCCTGGGGAGTGCAAAGCCACAGTCTCTCAAGTCTCTACAGTGGGTGGATTGCCCACTGTGCCATCCTGGGGAGTGCAAAGCCACAGTCTCTCAAGTCTCTACAGTCGGTGGCTTGCCCACTGTGCCATCCTGGGGAGTGCAAAGCCACAGTCCATCAGATGGATAACCGACTCCACTGGTATTGGAGGAGGCAGGGTGCTCAGAGTGCAGCGTGAACACCAGCTCGACACAGAACCGGCACTGTCAATGGGCCAGCGGTGCTTGAGACGGCAGGGCCCAGCGGAGCGGTGCTTGAGATGAAGGGCCCAGCGGAGCGGTGCTTGAGATGAAGGGCCCAGCGGAGTGGTGCTTGAGATGAAGGGCCCAGCGGAGCGGTGCTTGACAGGAAGGGCCCAGCGGAGCGGTGCTTGAGACTGCGGGGCCCAGCGGAGCGGTGCTTGAGATGAAGGGCCCAGCGGAGCGGTGCTTGAGACGGCGGGGCCCAGCGGAGCGGTGCTTGAGATGAAGGGCCCAGCTGAGCGGTGCTTGAGATGAAGGGCCCAGCTGAGCGGTGCTTGACAGGAAGGGCCCAGCGGAGCGGTGCTTGAGATGAAGGGCCCAGCGGAGCGGTGCTTGACAGGAAGGGCCCAGCGGAGCGGTGCTTGAGATGAAGGGCCCAGCGGAGCAGTGCTTGACAGGACGGGCCCAGCGGTGCGGTGCTTGAGACGGCGGGGCCCTGTTCAGCGGTGCTCTTCACGGCGGGGCCCTGTTCAGCGTTGCCTGTCTTGGCGGGGCCCTGTTCAGCGGTGCTCTTCACGGCGGGGCCCTGTTCAGTGTTGCCTGTCTTGGCGGGGCCCTGTTCAGCTGTGCTCTTCACAGCGGGCCCTGTTCAGCGGTGCCTGTCTTGGCGGGGCCCTGTTCAGCGGTGCTCTTCACGGCGGGGCCCTCTTCAGCAGTGCTCTTCACGGCGGGCCCTGTTCAGCAGTGCCTGTCTTGGCGGGGCCCTGTTTAGCGGTGCCTGTCTTGGCGGGGCCCTGTTCAGCGGTGCTCTTCACGGCGGGGCCCTCTTCAGCAGTGCTCTTCACGGCGGGGCCCTGTTCAGCGGTGCCTGTTTTGGCAGGGCCCTCTTCAGCGGTGCCTGTCTTGGCGGGGCCCTCTTCAGCGGTGCTCTTCACGGCGGGGCCCTGTTCAGCGGTGCCTGTCTTGGCGGGGCCCTCTTCAGCGGTGCCTGTCTTGGCGGGGCCCTCTTCAGCGGTGCTTGTCCTGTCTTTCAAGGGAGCCACACCTGGCCAGGACTCCCCGCTTAGTCGCCCTCCGACCGTGCGGTTGCTGGTCCCTCCTGTGATGGAGTCCTGGGCCCGTGGGTGTCCTCCGTCACACCCGGTATGGGGCTGGTGGGGCCCTCCTGGTCCGCGCGCCTGCTGGCTGACTTCTCCACCCTGCTGCCCTTGCCCTCCTTTGATGAAGCTCTCTGGCCCTTGCCTCCCCTTGATGTTGTGGCAGGTGACGGGCCACGACTACGCTCCTTGGTGGCAGCCGTCTCAGCCTTCTCGCGATGGCCCTTTGTTTTTCGGGTTCTCTTCCCAGGGGGTGGGCTGGCTGCCCCCTTGCTGCTGGCCGATGTATCTGCACTCGGAAAAGGTGGACTCCAATACCCGTGCACAATGGTCGCCCTCGATGCAGGGCTGGTGGTGGCTGAGGTGCTCTTAGGACTCTTACCAGATGGAGGGGGTGGGTCAGGTGTTGCAAAGAGGTTAACTTTGGAGAGGAAAAGTTTTTTAGGAGCAATGGGAAGGGTAGGTGCAGTGGGTATTGGAGTGAGGAAGAGGATGTGGTTGTAGGAGAGTCAAGTGTGCTGTCTTTGGGTGCAGGTGCTTGTGACGTAGGCTGTCGTGAGCTGGATGGCTGTTGGGTGGGTGGCTGCCTGCTTTTGTGTGTTTTGGAAGAGGGGGTGACAGACACACTGGGAGAGGACACAGGGGACGTGTAAATGACAGTGGGGGTGGTGACTGCACGTGTGCGGACTGTACTGAGGCTGTGCTGGTGATGGAAGTACTGGCTGATGGTGGTGTGCATGCAGGTGTGAGTGGAGACGTCACAGGGAGGGAGGAGGGAGACGAGGAGGAGGGGGACACAGAGGTGGTAGTGACTGTTGGCATGTCTGCATCTGGATGTTGTTTGTGTGAATGCTTGTGGGATCTGTGGTGCTTATGTCTGGATGAGCTGCCCTTGGGTGTTGAGGTGTGTGCAGGCTGATGGTGTGGATTGGATAGGCAGAGGAACAGGAGACTGGGACTGGGTGGAGGCAGTTAGAAGAGGGAGGCTGGAAACAGGGACAATGGCTGCCGTCAGTGCTGAGGCCAAAGCATTGAACGATCGTTGATGGGCAGCCTGACCCGAATGAATGCCCTCCAGGTATGCATTGCTCCGATGCACCTCCCTTTCTACACCCTGGATGGCATTCAAGAGGGTAGACTGCCCAACAATGAGTGTCCTGAGGAGGTCAATGACCTCCTCACTGAGGGCAGCAGGGGTAACTGGGGCAGGGCCTGAGGTGCCTGGGGCGAAGGAGATGCCCGCCTTCCTGGGCGAGCGGGCACAGAGCGAAGGCTGAGGGGCTGCTGGGAGGGCGGGGCTGGTGCGCTGGGTGGCGGCTGTACCTGTTATGGCGGTGGGCACGGATGTTGCCGCCACAGCTAGGGAGCTCCCTTCCGAGGACGTGTCGGTGTCGCTGACGTCTCCACGGGTCCCCGTTGTGGAGCTCCCCTCGCCCTCCGTATCACTGGTGAACTCGGTGTCTGTAGCATGGCCCTCCGGGGCCATGTGAGTTGCAGCTCCCTCGTGCTCCGATGCCAATTCTCCTCCGCCTGATGATGCTAATGCACACATGCACAGAAAATGGGTGGGGGGAGAAATAAAGACAGGTTGAGTGCATGCATTGGCAACACCGTTGGTGGAGAGGACAGACACAGAAGCCCCCTGCACTACGCCGCGCAATCGGGGTACACTACTCAGTACTTGTGACTAGGCCTACAGGTCTATGGACAACAAATGCACACATGGGTGATGCAGAACCATGGATAGCTCTACTTGGCACCCTACAGAGGTGGGGGGAGGGGGCACAGGGCCATGCCTAAAGGAGGGGACTAGCCTACAGAAAGCGCCCTGGCCTAAAGTCAGCCACAGCCCTCCTCCCCAACCCAGACACCTCCACTGCGCGCTAAGATAGCAGAATGTGCTGATACTCACCCCCTTGTGTCTGCTGTGATGTCCCCACGCGCCCATCCAAATTGGGGTAGGCCACCGCCAGGATCCGGGGCATCAGGGGGGTCAAGGTACGACTGGCACCCCTCCTACGTTGGGAGGCCATCCCCAGCAGAGACTCAGCAGTCTTCCTGGTCCCGCGGCGGATGTCCTCCCACCTCTTTCGGCAGTGGGTGCCCCGTCTGTTGTGGACCCCCAGGGCCCGGACGTCCTTGGCGATGGCACGCCAAATCTCAATCTTCTGATGGGCGCTGACCTATTTGACATGTACAGGGTGGGAAAGGAAATATCATCACTTTTCTGCATGGTAGATGTGAGTGGCCCCCCCTCCCCAACCTTGCCATGTGGCACAGGCTCTCATCTGTCGTGCGTTGCACTCCTCATTCGCTCCCCTCCCCACCATCTTACATACACCCCACTCAACACAGGCATAGCCCATTCAACGTGCACCCAGTGTACTCACCTGTTGGTCTGGAGGACCGTAGAGTAGTGCATACTGGGGGAGGACCCCATCAACAAGTTTCTCCAACTCTTCTAAAGTGAAGGCAGGGGCCCTTTCCCCAGTCGCAGCAGCCATAGTATCTCCCAGACCGAGGTCACAGCAGCACTTGCAGTATAGGTCCTCTCTTGTGGATGATCAGGTCTCGAGTGATTAAGCAGCTAGAAAATGGTGGTCACGCCCGCGGCGGTGCGTACCACGACCGCCGGCGCACATCGTCATTGGCTCCTGATACCCATAGGGTTCAATTTTAACCAATGCGGCTTCGCACCGCGGTCTTCGACCGCCTACCGCCACGGTGTGCCACGCCAGCGCATTGACCTCACATCCCATTGTCACACTTCACAGGTCAGGCAGCCGCCATTTCAAAGGCCCACATGGCTTAATTTCTACTGCGTCACACAGGCCTAGGCCGTGCATTGCCACTCATACACGCCTTTCACTGCATTGCGATTCATTTACTTTGCAAGCTGTGTGAACGAACCTGTGGCTTGCTTCACTCTGTACTCCATGTTGTCCTTCCTAGGCACCGTCCGCTGGGACTTGCGAGGAGAAGGATGAATCCTCCCGTGTACCGACCGCTGGTGGACCTGTCGACAATGGAAGAACGACATATTATACTTCGTTACAGACTTGACAGAGCCACTATTCATGAACTGTGTGCCCAGCTGGAGCCAGACCTGATGTCCCCCATCCGCCAACCCACAGGGATTCCCCCTCTGGTGCAGGTTCTGTCAGTACTCCATTTTTTGGCAAGTGGGTCTTTTCAGACAACAGTGGCCATGTCATCAGGGATGTCTCAGCCTATGTTTTCTAAGGTTTTGTCCAGAGTGTTGTCTGCCCTGATGAAATACATGCAGAGCTACATTGTTTTCCCTAAGGAGGATGATTTGGCTACAGTGAAGGGTGATTTCTATGCCCTTGGACATATCCCCAACATCATTGGTGCCATTGATGGGACCCATGTGGCTTTGGTACCCCCCAAAGGCAGTGAGCAGGTGTACAGAAATAGAAAGAGTTATCATTCTATGAATGTCCAGGTGGTCTGTTTGGCAGACCAGTACATCTCCCATGTAAATGCCAAGTTCCCTGGGTCAGTGCATGACGCGTATGTTATGCGAAATAGCAGCATCCCCTATGTGATGGAACAGCTACAGAGACACCGTGTGTGGTTATTAGGTGACTCTGGTTACCCCAACCTCTCCTGGCTATTGACCCCAGTGAGGAATCCCCGGACCAGGGCAGAGGAACGGTACAATGAGGCCCATGGGCGAACTAGGAGGATAATAGAAAGGACCTTCGGGGTCCTGAAGGCCAGGTTTAGGTGCCTGCATATGACAGGTGGATCCCTAATGTACTCACCAAAGAAGGTGTGCAATATCATCGTGGCCTGCTGTATGCTTCACAATCTTGCATTGCGACGCCAGGTGCCTTTCCTGCAGGAGGATGGTCCAGATGGTGGTGTTGTAGCAGCTGTGGAGCCTGTGGAGAGTGAAGAGGAGGAAGACGACGGGGACGACACGGACAACAGGGATACAGTTATACAACAGTATTTTCAGTAGCACACAGGTAAGATTCACCCACGCCATTTTACATTTATTTCAGGCCTCCTGCGTCTCTACTTTCTGTGTTTCCCCCCATTTCCTTTTAACTGAATTGTGACTTTCCCTTCACTTTTCAGAGCTGTTTGACCAACTGCGTGACTTCTGCTTTGTTTGCCCATGGACTACAGCTTGTTGTCATTGGTATGTTGTCATTATAATGTAACAGAACATAATTGCACCGTTATGTGTGATACATAATAGTAAAATACAAGCAGACTCCTGTAATTGTAAGTGCAATAAGTGATTTATTTTAAGTGCTAGATATAGGTACATGATAGTAAAACCGTGATAGGTGGGGGTGGAGTAATGTCCATGGCAGAGTCCAGTTCTCAGTTTCACAGGTGCATTGTCCATATGCCTGTGGAAGGATGGAGCAGGGGCAGTTCAAGGTTGGACAGGGTGACAATGTGGGACAGTGGGATGACATCAGGGGGTATCTTATGCTGGCGGGGGTCTTGCAATCCTACTCTGTCTTCTTCTGTGATCTCAGGTTCCGCTTGCGGGGTGGTTGTTCTTCAGCAGGAGGTGGGGTTCTGGTGGCCTGTCGTTGTGTGGGGGCCTCCTGTCCACTAGCGCCGGCGGAGGTGGAAGGCTGTTCGTGGTCCAGGCTAGTGACAGGGGCCCTTTGGGGTGCCACATGGTCCCGCAATGTGGTGACTATCTGGTTAAGGGCCAGGACGATGGTCCCCATTGCGGAACCGATGTTCCTCAGTTCCTCTCTGAACCCCATGTACCGTTCCTCCAGCTGTGCCTGGATCTCCTGGAACCTGGCCAGTACCGTGGCCATCGTTTCCTGGGAGTGGTGGTATGCTCCCATGATGGTGGTGAGGGCCTCTTGGAGAGTGGGTTCCCTGGGCCTGTCCCCCCCTGTCGCACAGCAGCCCTCCCAGTTCCCCTGTTTCCCTGGGCCTCTGTCCCCTGGACGGTGTGCCCACTACCACTGCCCCCAGGTCCCTGTGGTTGTTGGGGTGGTGGGTCAACCTGGGTGCCCTGTAGTGGCGGACACACCGCTGATTGACGTGTCCTGGAGACAGAGGCATGGGCCCGCTGGGTGGGAGCTGTGCTGGTGTTCCCAGAGGGGGTTGGGTCTGGTGTAGCCTGTGGCTGTCTGTGGGGAACCGACTGTCCAGAGGTCCCCGATGGGCCGGGCTGGTCATCTGGGTCCAGGTCGACAGAGCTGCTGTCATCGCTGGGGGCCTCTTCTGGGGGTGGGATGGACATCTCTGTACCCTCCGTGGCGGTGTGGTGGCGTTCGGGTCCTGCAGGGGTATAAGGGTATGGTTATTGGTTCTGTGTGTGGCATTTCGTGGGATGGATGGGTGTCCGTGTACCCAAGTGCAGGCATTCCCGTGTGGGGGCTTTTGTGAGGGTGGCTTGTGGGGGAGATGGTTATGTGCAGTGGGCATGCTTTGGTGATGGGTGTCCATGCTTTGTGGTCGCATGCAGGTCTAGGTGTTGGGATGGGTGGGTTGTGATGGTGGTACATTTGGAAGGAGTTGGTGTGATGGGGGTGAGGGTGGGGGTATGTGCTGGCATGCAGATGGGGTGGGGGTGGGAAGTAGTAGTTAAGATTTGACTTACCAGAGTCCATTCCTCCAGCTACTCCTGCGAGGCCCTCAGGATGCAGGATGTGCAAGACTTCCTCCTCCCATGCTGTGAATTCTGGGGGAGTAGATTGGGGTCCGCCGCCAGTCTTCTGCACCGCAATGTTGTGCCTTGATACCATGGAACACACCTTCCCTGTAGGTCGTTCCATCTCTTCCTGACGTCCTCCCGATTGCGTGGATGCTGTCCCACCGCGTTGACCCTGTCGACTATCCTTTGCCATAGCTCCATCTTCCTAGCAATTGTGGTGTGCTGTACCTGTGCCCCGAAGAGCTGGGGCTCTACACGTACTATTTCCTCCACCATGACCCTGAGTTCTGCGTCAGAGAACCTGGGGTGTCTTTGGGGTGCCATGGGGTGGTGTGGATGAGGTGAGGGATGTTGTATGTGTTGTGGAGTGTGATGTGTGTGGTGGTGTATGGTGTTTTGTGCGTTGTAATTGTGTGGGTGATGTTGTGATTAGACTCTGTGTGATGGTCTACTCTAAGCAGTGCTGTCTCTCTCTGTCCTTGATTCGCAATTGTGGTAGTAAGGGTTTGTGGGTAATGTGGGTGTGTGTTTTATATTGTCTTAGGTGTGTGGGAGTGTTGTGTGTATGTGTATCAGGTGTGTGTATTTCAAATTGTCCAATGTGGTTGTGTTTTGTAAGGGTGTGTGTATTTTGAGCGCGGCGGTGTGTACCGCCAATGGAATACCGCGGTTGAAAGACCGCCGCGTGGATCGTAATGGCATGGGCGTATTTCTGTTGGCGTGACGGTGGATGTTTGGTCATCGCCATTTTTTCGCTGACCTTTGGTGTGGAGGACTTTTGTGGATGTCTGGTTTTTGGCGGTTTGCCAGTTGCGGGTCAGAATGACCGTGGCGCTTTACCGCGGCCGCGGCGGTGTTATGGCGGTCTTCTGACCGGCGGTAAGCGCCTTTTACCGCCGAGGTCAGAATGACCCCCTATATGTCCCTGTAACCTTTGTTTTCTTCAGTGAATCTCTATGTTTTTTATAACGTATGGAAATTCTCATTACAATACTTTAATCCAAACACTGCTATGATCGGCCTTTGGCCATTAGTAGTTGTGGTTGGCCACAGGGCCTGGCTGCAGGCCAACCCCTTATAAGCATCCAACTTTGTATTGTGCACCGCCTTCACATGTGCGTATCAGGGGTTGCACACAAGGCCTGACATGCAGCCACGTCCTGCGGCCAACCACCCAACCCTACTCTGCACACAGCCCATTGGTTGTGAGTGGAGGGGGTGTGAGAATAGGTGTAAGAGAGTGAATCTGGGGGGAGGTGGCTGTAAGAATCTCTTTCTGGGTGTGAGAGTGCATGCATCAGTGTCTTAGTAGGTGCACCAGTGTCTGCACAGATCTATGAGTGGGTGAAGGAGGGTGTCAGTGGGTCTGTGAGTGGGTATGTGAGGGTCTGACTGGGGCTGTAAGTGGGTGCTCAAGGGTCTGAGTGGATCAGTGAATGGGTGCATGAGTGTCTGAGTGGGTCTGTAAATGGATGTGTAAGGGTTTGAGTGGTTGTGTGAATGAAAGAGAGAGAGAGAGAGAGAGAAATTGAGTGAGAGGGAGAGAGATAGTCAATTTGTAGGATTTGCCAGGTCATATATTTAGAATTAGATATTTCTGACCAAATTCAACATAAAAAATGTATTTGTCAATTAAAAAGAGTAAGATCACCTTTCAGTATGATCCTTAAGCATTTGAATAAAAAAAAATTTAAAAAAAGGAGGGAAACATCCAGGATTTAAACCCTAAACACTCAGTGTGATGGTCTGTGACCTTCACTCTAGAGCTATTTAATTTGTTTTCCAAATTTGTTTTTTAGCCATCTATGGGCTATCTGGGAATGCAGGGGGAGCCTTAAGGCCTCCCCCGCCACCCCTGACTATTTTTACAAATATATTTTATACCATGCCCTTTATGGGCTATCTGGGACCGCCGGGTAAGCCTCAAGGATTCCTCTGCGGTACCATAATTCCAGCAAGCAGGCAGCTTCTTTAAGTAGCAGCTCTGTGCTTGTTGGAGCAAAGCTTTCATGTCCTGGTGGGCACCACAGCACATAGCAGGAGTCATGGTGACCAGTGGCTCCACGAGGGGGGCGCATAGCCTCCCTCTAACATGGAGGTGGAGGCCCCTGGAGCTTAAGCGGGGTCAGTTTTGTACAATTTGCCCCAAGATGTTGGTGGTCCCTGGGCGTGGGGGGGGGGTCATGGCCTCCCAGCCCCTTATTGGTTAATTGCCCCAGGGAGATGGTGGTTCCCGAGGCTGCAGAGTGGCCCGTGCACACCCTGCCCCTAATTTCCGTGATGCCCCGGGGGTGGTAGTCCCCGAGGTGCGGGAGACCATGTGGCTCCCCCACACATATGTGAATATATCACCCCAGGGAGGTTGTGGTCCCCAGTTCTGCCTCTCCCACATTATAAAAATATTTTGTCCTGAGGAGGTGGTGGCCCCAGGGACTGTGCAGCCCCCCACACATACTGCATTAATCCAAAGCCGCGTCCCAACGTGGCTGACAACACTTCCTAGTTGAAGTGTTGTCAGCCAATCAGATCTCAGCATGAGCTCCGGAGGGGTCATGAATCCTTTGCGTCCCTATATATACAAATTTTTAATTCCTTTAATTTCTCTAAAACAACTGAACAGATTTCCACCAAATAACAAATGTCGCTTTCTAGACCAAGAGCTATCTTTCTGCCACGTTTAGTGTAATTCCGTCCAGTGGGTTTGGTGCTATCGTTGTTCAAAATCCCCATGGAAAAATGAATGGTGAAAAGGTGTTTTGGGACCCCCCCATTTTCCTCGACCCCGCTTTACGGATCATCCCGAAACTTTCCAGACAGCAACTGAATGGATGTCTGTTGTTTTTGGAAAATTCAGTGAAGATTCATTAAAAGACACAAAGATTATTAGCAAAACAAAAAACACTTTTTCTATAGAAACTAGGTCCTAACTATAACTACCTAGTGGTGTCGGCATATATATATATATATATATATATATATACAAAGTTTAGCGGACATGTTGTTATAGTTTGGTTCTGAATTTACGTGCACAAAACCATAAAAATTCAGTTAGAGTGTTAGAGTTATTTCAAGTAACTATCACTCATGCCACCACCATGCACAGTTTCTCATAAAAAATGTTTAGCAAATGCTTCAGTGATAACATCAATGATGCCATAAAAGATGTCATCAATGATGTAACATGTGGGGGTATTTAGCTGTGTATGGCGAGGGCATGAGTTATAGTTACTTTAGGGCATGAGTTAATGTCGATGAGTGATGTGAAAAGTGATGCACAGAGCAATAGTGTACATGCGTCATTGTCGATGCTGCTAGTTTAGGTGATAAATTGGTTTTGAGCCGTGCAATCAGAGATGTGTTGATGTAAAAAAACTTAGGTTAGGTGAGGTGTCATCATCAAGCTGCGCTGCTGGCGATGCAAAGTCTCCTACGGTGGAAATGTGGAGTACGTCAAACTGGATGCGTCTGTTCCAAAAAGCGCAACGAATGCGATGCATGGATCCTGGTAGTAAACAATTAGCAAAACCTCTTCCAATGGTCCAGGACTGGACTGGCACCACTTGGCAGGGCAGGGCTCACAGATGACAGAGTCCAGAAACTGCAGCAGGGTTGTTGGAAGTCTTTGATGTCCCTGAGACTTCAGAATAGGAGGCAAGCCAGCAAGCCCTTGGAGTCACTTTGGTTCTGGGATGGAGAGAAACAAGTCCAGTCCTTCTCACCACCAGGCCAGGAGGGCACCAAGTAGCATGGAAGGCACACTAAAGAAAAGTTCAGCAGAGCCAGACAGAGTCGCCGTCCTTTAAGAAACACAGCAGTCCTTCTTCCTGGCAGAATATCTTCAGGCCCAGAGGTGTACTGATTTTCTGCTGCCGGAGCTATAGTACTTGTATCCCAGTTGTACCTTTCTGCCCTCTTTCCAGATTCACTAGAGAAGAGTATGCAGCTCTTTTTGTTTTTGCGGGGGCAGGCACAGCCTATTCAGGTACCAGTGTCAGCTCAGTCCTCCTATCCTACCCAAATGACCCATCAAAGATGTTAATGGCCCATCAGGATGTGAATGGCCTATCAGGCACACTTAAGCTCCCTTTGTGTGTGGCTGTCTAGAGAGAATGTACAAAGTCCAGCTGTCACCCACCCCAGATGTGTATTCAGAGATAGGCAGATTCACAGAATGGCCAAGGTAAGAAAATGTAGACTTTCTAAAAGTGGCATTTTCATACTTGCAACTTAAAATTCTACTTTACAATGGTTAATGTTTTTAAATTGTGAGTCCAGCGACACCAAATTCAAAATATCTTTCTTTACCCTATTGTAAATTACACTTATAAAACTTAATACGTTAATCCCAATGTTAACCTCTGGAAAAGATAGGCCTTGCAATAGTGAAAAACAAATTTAAGAGATTTTCTTTACCTGGACATGTAAAACTTAAAAGTGCAGGTCCAACCTTTTTCAAATACACTGGACCCTGTCCTTGGTGATGTCTAGGACATAAGTTACGGATGACATATATATATTAAAAAGGCAGGTTTGGGCCTGGCAAGGGATTTAACTTAACACATTGACTTGGCTCTTTGAAGCTGCGCACCTCGGCTTTGCAGTAGCAGGCCTGAGCTGTGTTTGAAGGACCACTGCAATGGTTGACACAATCAGTGCTGCAAGCCCACTATTAACATTTCATTTACAAGGGCCTGGGCACAGGTAGTGTACTTTCCTAGGGACTTATAAGCAAATAAATATGCCAGTTATGGATAAACCAATGTTAGCATGTTTTAGGGAAAAAGCACATGCAGTTTAGCACTGGTCAGAAGTGTTGAAGTGGCCAGAGTCCTAAAGCCAGAAAAAACAAAGCCAGCAAAACAAGAGGTAAGAGGGCAAAAAAGTAGGGGAACCATGCCAAGAATGCTGATCTAACATTACTACAAACAGTGTTTTTCTCTATGGACTGAGTTTACCTTGTACCACACTATTTGCAGACATTTAAACTCCCATAACAATACAACACAGAGTATTAAAAAAGTATCTACTAAGAACAGTGTTTACTCATGCAATACTTCTAAAAAAAACACTATTTGCTGAAAATGGCCAAGATCTGAAGGTGCTAAAGATCATACCACCTGCAGCGTTCATGCTGTGGTGAAACTTTATAGATAGCCTATCTCCTAAAGAAAAGGAAGTGCATGTACACAGTTTAGCCAATGGTGCACAGAGTCTTTTATGTTATGTAGAAATTGTCATGCTGAAACAATAATGTCAAATTACTCAAGGCTGCCTACAGAAGTTAGTATCTACTAAGTAGAATATTTGCCCTGTTGGAAACTTTTTCTGCTGAACCAAAAAACATGTTTAGAGCATCCTGGGCACAAGTCATCAACTGTAATTTCCACATATAGTTACTCTTTAATTCAAAGATTTATAACATGTTCAATACCTCTACACACCTATGATGCATTAGATGCACATGCATTTGCAAGCGCTTACACCCTTTAACTGGACACAGGCTGTATAAAATTAGGTAGAAAAGTAATATGGTAGTCACTAGGAGTGAGTGGTACAATTCGCTCCACCATCAAAATTAGCGGAGTTTGCCTATTCTGTGCTCCACTTGGAGCACAGCCTTCAGCAGAAACTCTACCACTGCTGCATGACAGAGATTGCTGGCATGGCAGCACCCAACCAGTGAGTATATGCCAATTCAGAGCCACAAATAAGAGGTGTTCCTTCAAACAAGAAAGCCGGGTTAGTACTAAGTGGCTCCCTCTGCATCACTTCCAGTTCACACAAGTGTTGGTGGAGGCTTCCTGGACCTGGATGTTAATGTCATATGACTGGCGTTGGCAATGCTGCATGAGCCGTGTGGGCACAAGTACCACATGCCAGGCCACAGTCACCCCTGCAAGATGGATGGCTGCTGCTGTGTCAGGGGTCCTGGGGGCTCGGGTGGAGCCACAGAAAGTGGCAGAAGAGGGGGAAAAGCAAACTTGTAGGTGCTACCACCCGGCATTCAAGTCTCAACACCATCCCAGCCGTCACCAACCATGGCAGCGTCAAAATCATTGGTGGCACTTCTGGGACATTGCTCTAGCAGACCACAGGTTTGAGTGGTGAGTTGGGCTTACTAAGGGCACCTGTAGTTGGTATAGTATAGCACCTCATTGCCTATATATATTTTGTCTTTTGCTACATTGGTTGGGTCGCGCAGAAAGGAAGTTCATTGATGTTTTAAAACAGCACGTATAGTCATTCATTTGTCAGGTACATGGCAGTCAATGTTTTGGGGGAGACAGTAGACAGACAGTATTTGGGTGTTTTTGAGCACTGATGCACTGGGATTAAGGTACTGGATTTGTTCAATGCATGCATAACGCAATATTGATTGTGGCTGTGCGTGAAGATGTTCACTTTAATAGCATCAGTTGTTTATGCTGGGCCCTCCACAAGCTTCCTAGTTGTTCAAAGATAGAGGTGTATTTGACAAGCTCTGCCCCAATTTAATATATGCATTACACTGAACCTCGGTAGCCCTTGACTAGAGATATAAGAGCAGAAGTATGACTGTTCAGAAGGTAGTTTCCAGTTTCTGCTTTTCTGTGTGCGTAGTTGAGCTCCATCCTGGTAGAAAGTGCATCTGCTTTTGAAGTGCAAAGAGGCTACTGATTCATCATTGTGCCAGGCTCTGGATCGATTGGCACCCTAAGTTTTTCACCACAGACATTGCTACAGAATTCTGTAATTAATTGATTTGTGGTTGACAAATGTTGCAGACCTCTGCAGCATCTCAGTGTTTTTACGTAACTCTGCGGAATTCAACTCCATGAGCTGTGCACACCTCTAGTAGTTATCCACCTCTATGTAAACAAACAAATACACTCATTGGATGATGTCACTAGAGATGTCATTTGAGATGTCATCAGCAGTGTCACAAATTATATACTAGTACATGTCATGAGAGTTGTAACATGTCAGGTTATAAGCAGTGCATGGTGGAGGTGCAAGTTGTAGCTATGCTAATTATAACTGGCGAATTTCTGTGTTTTTTTAGTTCAAAATTTTAAAGTTGTCAATTACATATTCAGGTAGCTATAAAGTAACTAAGATAGGACTTTAACCTTTGATTCTTTTCAGTGAAAAGGCATAGATATATGTATATATATATATGTGTATATATTTATATATATATATATATATATATATATATATATATATATATATATATATATATATATATATTCATGAAAAAACGAAAATTTACAGGCGATGTTATAGTCATGCACTGACTGACAAACCCACTGAAGTATTCATGCGCACATTCATAGACCCACTCAGAGACTTATGCATGCAAGGTTAGGTGGTTATAGGTGGTTAGCTGCAGGGCCTGGATGCAGGCCAAGAAATGAGACCAACCTCCACCACGCATTGCCAAAGGCCGTGCATGGCTCAGGGGTTGGTCCCTGGCTGTTATAGTGGGTTGGCCACAGGGCCTTGCCCACTGCAGGGCATGGTATTTATAGCAGATTGGACGAAGACCATGCGTGGTTGTGGTTGGATTAACGTATAGTGTAAAATCTCCTTTATGTTAAAAAAACATAGAAATTCACTGACAAAAACAAAGGTTAGAGGGACGTTATAGTTAGGAAATAGAATTAAAAAAACATAGAAATTCACTTTAGAAACCAAGGGTAACAGGGACATTATTGTTCTGAATTTACTCACACAAAACCATAGAAATTCAGCTGTTATAGTTATGGTTAGCTCAAGTAACTATAACTCATGCCCTAAGGTGTCCTCGCCATGAACTGCTAATTACACCACATATTACATCACTCATGACATCTTTGATAACCTCATTGATAATACCAGTGTAACATTTGTAGTAAAGTTATTGAGAAGAAAACTGTGCATGGCAGGGGCGCAAGTTATAATTACCTTAGGGCCTGGGTAATGAGGTAACTCCAATGTGTTACCCTTAGGGAGAGGTCAGCATTGCAATATTGTCCTACTTTTTAAATACATAGCAACCTGCCCTGTGGGCTTTTGGGGGCCTGCTCTAGGGCTGACTTATATGTATTATAAAGGAAGGTTTGACCCTGGCAAAAGGTTTGTTTGGCAAGTCAAAATGCTAGTCTAAAACTGCACACAGGATGCAATGGTAGCCCTGAGACATGTTTGAAAGAGCTACTTAAATGGGTTGCACAATACGTTCTGCAGGCCCACTTGTAGCGTTTAATTTACAGGCCCTAGGCACACGTAGTAACACTTTACTAGGGACGGATAAGTAAATTAATAATACCAATTGGGGACAAGACAATTTTACCATGTTTAAAGGAGGGAGCACACAAAGTTAGGACTGGTTAGCAGTGGTAAAGTGCACAGAGTCCTGATGCCAGCAGAAATAAATCAGACAAATATGGAGGAACAAGGCAAAAGGTTTGGGGGAAGGCCACCCTAAGGCTGACAGGACTAACATGTATGTTTTATAGAAATAACCACTATTTGAAAATGGTTTGGCTTCTCCCCACACATTTGTAGCTGGTGCTCACACATGACCATCCTATACCAAACCTCGAGGCCTACCTAGTCCCTCGTCTAATCCAGGACAATTTAACCAGCTGTCCAAAACCTGCCAAATTCACAAAATCCCACCTGACATCATACAGTGAATATAGACAATCCACGTCATGAACTCAGCTCACTCTACCTGCAGCCCAAAACAGTTTCTGGCACTATGCCAACCAATACGTCCCCGTTTCTGCGCACCAATACTGTTAATTTACTCTCGATGTCTGTAGAGTATTTACATTATTTGTCATCGTTGTTATGTGCCTAACTGCAAGAAAATATCGAACTGCTACGAGCAAGACGTCATATTTGGCATTACAAAAGGTAAAAAAACACACAAAATGTTTGCGTATGAAATGTTCCAGTAATTTTTTATTTGGCCCTGATGAAGAGATATAGGGCCACATGTACATATAGTTGAAATTGAGATTCCCCAATTGCAACTCCATGCGAATCGCAATTAGGGAATCGCACTTCCAAATGTAATAAACTCAGTTGAGTTTCTTTTGTGATTCTCGGTGGGTCGCAAATAGACCTGCCTCATTAATATTAATCAGGTAGGTCGCAATTTGCGACCCACCGGGAATCACAAAAATCACAGGGATGGTGGCCTGCTGTGTTTTAAATAAAGCAATCTTTTTTTTTAAACGCAGCCTATTTTCCTTAAAGGAAAACAGGCTGCGTTTAAAAAGAAAACAAATTAAACATGGGACCACTGCCTGTTCCTCAAAAACGTTTTCACCTGCATTCACAAAGGGGAAGGGGTCCCTTGTGGACCCCTTCCCCTTTGTAAATGGGTTAGCACCAATTTGAAATTGGTGCTAACTGTGATTGTTTTGTGACTGTATTCACGGTCACAAAACAATCATATATACCATTTCGATTTGGTATTAGGAAGGGACGCCCTGAACACTCCCCTTCCTATTACCGAATCACAAAACCCAAAATGGGATTCAGTAACAAGTTACCAAATCACAGTTTAGGCTTTGTACATCCCAAAAAGCAATTTTCTAGTAGCAAATAGGCCCGTTTGCATCTAGAAAAATGCTTTGTACATGTGGCCCAAATGTGTTGGTGCTACTGATGAACACAGTGTGTGAAAACGTGATTTTAGAAGAAAACGTTGTCAGCCTGAGTATATTTGTTCGCAAAAGCAATGTTGGAATATGAATGTTTTGAAATGGAATTCTGAAAGTAATCGAATAAACATTTTTTAAAGAGGGTTTCGAAGACGCTTGAAAACAGGCACAGGTGTTGTTCACAGTTTAAAAAAGAACAAGCTCACATAGACTGACTCTCATGTTTATGTTTTCAGTAGAGGTGAGAGCATGCCCAGATTAGCAGGAATAATGGTGGGCTGGGCTGGTGTAATCGCGCATTACCCAATGGAATTCTTCAATACTGTATTGGTGGTCCAAGTATATATCTTGGAATTGTGCATTCGGTATTTTGATTTATGCTGTACCTAAGAATAGTATCAAAATAAACTAGCTTTTTGGCTAAAAAAATGTACATTATTCTACGGACAAAAACTAATGACAACCTAACAAATATTTACAAATGTGCTTAATATCACTCTGTTAGAACTGTTGCACATTTAGCCTGTAAGTAGTTGGCCTTGATTATAACAGTAAAAAGAACATAAGGCCTTGCCAACATTGTTTTTTGGAGTGGTTTATTAAGCCAGCAAGCAATTGATTGCTGATGGTGTATTGGAGGTTTTGTGCAAAAGACTATGGCCCAAATTTAAGAAGGCGTAGTGCCACAGTGGCATCATTTGTTTTATGCTAATGTGGAACTAGGATTGCAAAATTGCCACCCCATATTGGCAAAATGTGACCTTTTACGCCACATTATGCATGTGCCACAATGTATGCAAAGGGGGCATTCCAGTGCAAGGAGGCCGAAAAAATGGCGCAATGAAATCTACAAGATTTAATTCCACCATTTTTGGAGTCATTTTTAACAGTTGATGAAAGTAGGCGTTAAAGGACACACCAACTGTAATCAATGGGCCTCCTTGCACTTTGCTCCGCTTGCATCAACATGTTTGATGCTAGTGGAGCAAAGCGCAACAATAGAATCAAAACCTTTGACACTATTGTTAATAATACCGCCATGGTGCACCGTATCATAAACACGTGTGCACACATGGTGGCGTTAGGGGTGTCCAGGGGGGGTGCAAAAAAGTGGCACTGCATTGGAGGCACCACCACTTTTTTTAGATTTTGCCCATTATGTAGTCTAGGACTTCCCCATGATGGCCTCTGGGCCCTCCCCATGATGGGCCACTAGGCCCTCCCCCGATGCTGTGCTCATGTCCACCCAAGCATCATGCTTTAGAGTAAAGCTGCAGGAAAGGATGGAAGGAGAGACACTGCTGCTGGTGGATTGTTGCTGTTTGTCCGCTAGATCCTTTAGTTTCTTCATCATAGCTTAGCCAATTTTGAGGGCGCTTCTTTCCTAGCAGCTGTTCAAGGTCATGACGTCTGCGTTCTCTGCTGCCACTTCATTCATTTTGGTTCCACTGGGAGAAATTTGCTAGATACTTGTTTTTTTTTCACCGCCTGTTAAATTCTTAACTCACTTCAACCACTGCTGGTATCGCTGTCTCTGCCCGCCATCACTGTTCCCAGCTTGCTTGTGGAGACAGGGGCACATGGATGTACGGCAAGGCAGCAGTGTGATAGAGGTTGGCGGAGGAGGCTGGAGGTTGGAGTAGTGGAGTGCTGTATCTGTCTGTCGGGTATAGTTTTATGGTCTGCATGACTAGTCAGCTGAACTGTACTGGTCAATTGGACAGTTTGAAGTGGTGGTGGGTAAAGGTGGCAGTACCTGCAGGACCAGGGGGAGGGGTAAGGGAGCCTCTTGTGGTACTGCTGCAGTATATTTGCATTTTTGTTCGGCTTAAGATAGTTTGCTGTCATTGCCATAAACTTTGATATTTTTGAGATTACGCTTCCTCCTGATACCTTTCCCTGAGTCTGATGAAGTTATATTAAGTCTGATTGTGACACTGCGTAAAAAACATATATGGGCCATGGGGAAATGCAGAATCCCTTCTGGTACGACAAAGCCCTTTGTCTCCTCTTCATCCACTACTGTGGATGCTTTTTTGCAACGTGCTGTATGGGTTTTAGAGAAGGAGATTGTACTGGCCAAGCGCCGTATTTCTTACTCCTCCACTACCTCACTTAATTCTAGTTTACCTGGAGTTGCCTCTTCTGCTTCCTCTGTTTCTATATTGGTGGATTCAGGATCCACTCTCTTGGCTCTCTCTTATATGTCAAATGCAACTTGTATGGGCCAGCCCCTCCCCGCCAAGTCTCCCCGTTTCCCCCTGTTTAATTTCAGTGCCAAAGATTCAGGAAGGTATTACTGGAGATGTCACAGCAGAGAACGGATGGAGTACGTTGCATGGAACAAGATTTCTGGTGTAGGAGGAAAAAGGAAATGTCCTGAAGTTTTCACTAAATCTAAGTCCCCTAGAATTAGGGGTAACCAGAGACCTGGGGCTATCGATTCCATTTCCAAAGACAAGGATTTGTTGGAGAGGATGTTGTATTCCCTGTATGCAATGCTAATCGCCACTCTGGACACCAAATTAGAGCTGATTAGTTCATGTTTAGACAGCTTAGAATTAAAGCTCAACTAGTCTCAACAATTACTCTCTGTTAGAAATGGGGTCTTTGGTTGGCAGTCAGGTTTCCTCTGTCCAAGCAAGGACCCTCACTCTAGTCAGGGTAAAGTAGAATCACCCTCAGCTAACCCCCGCTTACCCCCTTGATAGCTTGGCACGAGCAGGCAGGCTTAACTTCAGAGTGCTAGGTGTAAAGTATTTTACCAGCACACACAGTAACTTAATAAAAACTCTACATAATGACACAACCCACTTTTAGAAAAATGGCAAATATTTATCTAAAGAAAACAAGAGCAAAACAAGAAAACTCCAACATACACAAGTCAAGTTATTAATTAAAAAGCAAAAATAGTCTTAAATCCTTGAGAAAGCAGTAAAAACACTGTTAGCATTGAAAAGTACCTGGGTAGTGTCAAAATAATGCGCACGGGCGAGTGTGCATCGAAAAAGGGAAGCAGTACATCGATTTCTCACCCTCAGACGAGACCGTGCGTCATTTCTCCTTCTCCTGTCGGATCAGCATGCATCGTTTTTCCTCTCCACAGGAGAGCGATGTGTCGATCTGGGCAGCACTTGGGTCCGGGCAGGCGATGTGTAATTTTTCCGCTCCCAGCAAGGTTTGCATTGAAAATCCTCCTGCACAGTATCAGCAAAATTGCGCAATGTGGGTTGCAACGTTATCAGCCTAATTTCTCCAGCTGCGTGCATCGATCTTCCAGCCGCGATGCAGGTGGAACACGACTTCTGCTGCAAAGCCGTTGGCACGCCGTTTTTTAGCCACATTTTGGAAGGTGCATCAATATTTTCCCAGCACGGTGGTCTGTGCGTAGATTTTCAGTCTTGGTCTGACAGCTTCACCTTCCAAGGCCCCAGGAGCTGGAAAGGGCACCACTTGGCAGGAGTCTCAGCAGAGAGTCCAGGTGCTGGCAGGAGAAGTCTTTGATGGCCCTGAGACTTCAATAACAGGAGGTAAGCCCAGGACAAGCCCTTGGAGATTTCTTCTCAAGGAGGAATTCACAACAAAGTCCAGTCTTTGTCACCTTGCAGAGGCAGAAGCAGCAACTGCAGGATAGCTCCACAAAGCACAGTCACAGGCAGAGCAGCACTTTTCCTCAGCTCTTCAGCTCTTCTCCAGACAGAGGTTCCTCTTAATGTCCAGAAGTGATCTAAAGTCTGTGGTTTTGGGTGCCCTTCTTATACCCATTTTGGCCTTTGAAGTAGGCTTACTTCAAAGGAAAGTCTCTCTTGTTTGTCAAATCCTGCCTTGGCCGGGCCAGGCCCCAGACACACACCAGGGAGTTGGAGACTGCATTGTGTGAGGGCAGGCACAGCTCTTTCAGGTGTGAATGACCACTTCTCTCCTCCCTCCTAGCACAGATGGCTCTCCAGGATATGCAGGCTACACCCCAGCTTCCTTTGTGTCACTGTCTACAGAGCAGTGCACACAGCCCAACTGTCAAACTGACCCAGACAGGGAATCCACAAACAGGCAGAGTCACAGAATCGTTTAAGCAAGAAAATGCCCACTGTCTAAAAGTGGCATTTTCAAACACACAATCTCAAAACAAACTTCACTAAAAGATGTATTTTTAAATTGTGAGCTCAGAGACCCCAAACTCTACATTTCTATCCGCTCCCAAAGGGAATCTACACTTTAATCATATTTAAAGGCAACCCCCATGTTAACCTATGAGAGGCATAGGTCTTGCAACAGTGAAAAACGAATTTGGCAGTATAAAATATAAAATTGTATTGTATTGTATTAAATTATTTATAGAGCGCATTCTGGCAAAAGCATTGAAGCGCTATACAGACCATAAATCAAAGAAAAACTAACACAAACAATCCCTAATATTTAGTTTGCAAAAAGCCAAGTTTTAAGACATTTCCTAAAGAAGAAGTGATTCGGTATTTGACGCATCAATAGAGGCAAACCATTCCATAGCCTGGCTGCTTCCACCGTAAAAGCCCGATCTCCCCATCTCACTTTTTTACAACATGGTACCTTGATCATAAATTTAGAAGATGATCTCAGGTGTCTCGGTGGTTGATAAAACAACAAAATGGATTTAAGATAGTCGCATCCCTCCGACTGAAGTGCTTTGTGCGTAAGGCAAAGTGTTTTAAACATGATTCTCTTCCTGATTGGAAGCCAGTGTAGAGATATCACACATCTCTTAGCAGAGATAGAATGAGGAAAATTTAGAGTTAAACGAGCTGCCGCATTCTGAATATACTGCAGTTTATCTAAGGAAGATTTATTAGCATTAAGCAACAATGAGTTACAGTAGTCCAGTCTTGATGTAACCAGTGCCAATACGACCGGACGTCTAAGGTCATCCTCTAACAGATGTAAAATGTTCTTAAGAGTTTTTAATGTCCAAAAACAGACCTTGACAAAGTGATTAATCTGTAACTTAAAAGACAATGAATCATCGAACATAATGCCTACATTTTTTGCAGCTGGCACAGGCGACAGGCAACACCCACAGACAGGAGGCCACCATTTATCATCCCAAGGGGAATCATTGCAGCCAAAACACATAATCACTGTTTTGTCCCCGTTGAGTTTAAGCCAGTTGCAGGTCATCCACTTGTCAATTGCTAACATGCAGCGTTGGAAATTTTCCTTTGTGTCCTTCACATTATGGGAAATGGGCACAATCAACATGCGTATCGTATGCATAAGAGACCATCTGGGCCCCAAATGAGCAAACCAGGTGAGCCAAAGGTGCCATATAAGGATAAAATAAGTGTATGTCCTACCTTACACATACACTGCACCCTGCCCATTGGGCTACCTGGGGCCTACCATAGGGGTGACTTACAGGTAAGGAAAGGGAAGGTTTAGGCCTGGCAAGTGGGTACACTTGCCAAGTCGAATTGGCAGTGTAAAACTGGACACACAGACACTGATGTAGCAGGTTTGAGCCATGTTTACTGGGCTACTAATGTTTACCCACCTAAAGAACACAGTAATACACTGGCTACATCTCAATTCATCGTGGAGATCCAGGTAGGTGGATAGATTAAGATGGCCTGCCATGTCAGCTGGTTGGACAAAGATGTGAAACCTTTTGATGGAGACTGTGTAGTTATAAATTTCTACAGACCATTTCTGGCTGGGGTAATTCTCACCTCAGTTAGGCGCCTCTATGTCAGTGACCCAACCTCAGTTAAATCAGTGTTTGCTTCCAAGACGTACTGCCAACCTCAGACTCCTGCTCTGTTTAAACTGGGTCTCTTCAACAGATATGAACCCTTGTCGTTCTTGGATGACTGTGACTGAATGGTTGGGCCTGACCATGTGGGCATCTAATAAGATTTTAAAAGTATATTTTGGAATGTGGGGGGAGTCTTAAGTAAGGTGAATAATGTTGATTGGGGTAATATAATTACCTGCTTTAACATTGTATGCTTGCAGAAAACCTCGAGCAAGGATACAGTGCAGATTTACGGCTTTATATCAATCCACACTGCAACAGAAAATTCTAAAGGGAGCCATCTTAAAGGTGATCTCTTAACTTTAATATCAACTTCCTTTCAAAATAGGATTATTAAAACTTATCTGGGGTCACCTTACTTTCAGATCATACTTATCAGTTTTGAACTGAAGTTGGTTCTTGTGATCGTGAGTTTTTACCATAAAATTTTTATTCTGACTCAAGTCTGTATCTCTCTCTCCCTGGAACAAGTATTAAGATATCTCCTTGATGATCTTAGTTCAGAGTACATTTTAATCTGGGGAGGTGGTTTTAATTGCAGACTTTGTCATGTAACAGATCCGTCAGTTTGCGGTCAGCTTGGGTGGGATACCGAGGTACCCCTTCATTTTGAACACACCCCTTGCGGGGAAATATTCAAATCAATACTGAGCAAGCTGTCTCTGTACCTAATGGTAGAGCTTAGTAGTGACATCAACAATGACCTCATTTCCTTCTCGGGAAGAGGGAAGGGCAGTTTTATAGATGTTATATCATTGTCCCAATCCTATAAGCCCAAAGCATACTGCCTTTGCAATCTCCTTAAGTTGGCTAAGTGATCATTACCCTTTATGTTTGTATATTGATACAGGTAAGACTAATCAATCCCTGGCTGGTTTTCATATGCTATTAGTTTATAATCCCAATAAGGGGGTCTTTTGTAAATGGGTTACGGTGGATTCTTGCCATATCTTTGAGGAAAAATTAAATACAGACAAGAGACTTTAAACTGCACTCAGAGAAAAAAGGCTCAAGGCCCTGATGGGGTACCAGCAGACCTCTTTTTAGATAATCCTAATCTGTGAGTCTGGCATTTGACTAACACCTTGAGAAGTGTGGCGATTGAGGGTCCTCCTAAATCCTGGATGAGTTCAAACATAATATCTATCTTTAAACTCAATAAGCGGTCTGACCCTCATTGCTATTGCCCCATTTCCTTAATAGATACTACCAAGCTCATGGAGGTATTCCTTCTTGAACATCTGGAAGCCTAGATAACTGTAAAGAATGTTTTTGTGTGCTCAAGAGCAGGCGTTAAAAGAGGGCTTCCATTCTTTCGAATGGGGCCCTATGTACTCTGCAGGAGTAGCGCCAGTATTTGGAGGTGCTCCTGTAGAGTACATCAATAGCGTCATGAAAAATGACACTATTGCCCCCTGTCTTGCGCCATATTTTAAATGCTGCGCATGTATGGTGGCAGTAAGGGGGTGCTAAGGGGAGGAGGGAAAATGCAGCACCACTTTCCATAAATCTGCTCCTTGGTATCTATCTATCTATGGAGGCAATTTTGCCTGTGTTTTTATGGTTAGATCAGACTTTCCATTGAAAGGACATTTTATTGTTTTGCTAATAACATTGCCAGTGTTTGATAAATCTTCACAAAGCGTTCTCAAAAAGAAGTACATCCATTTTGGTTTCTTCATGGTATATTTCATGCAGTATACCGATATGTCAAACTGGGGCATAGAAAAAAAGAGGACCCTAAAAGTGAGATCTCCCATGGGATTCTTGATGCAAAAATGACAAAATGGAATCACACTAAGGGGCAGATTTATGGAAAGTGGCGATTCACCGAGTGCAGCGCCACTTTCCCTCCACCCCCCTACCACCACCATGTGGGCGTCGTATTTAAAATACGGCACACCATGGCGTAGGGTAGGGGGCAATAGCATAATTTCTCATGACGCTATTGATGTACTCTACAGGAGTAGCACCAAAATATTGGTGTTACTCCTGCAGAGTACATAGGGCCCCATTTTAAAGAAGGGGAGCCCCCCAAGAGCAGGCGTTCAAAGTGCCGTAAAAATGGCACAAGGAAATCTCATAGATTTTTTTTATGCCATTTTTCTGGCCCCCCTAACTGGGGAACGTCCCCTTAGCACACATTATGGCTGGCGCAGGCATAATGTAGTGCAAAGAGTTACAGAGTGGCAAAATGCATGCATTGTGGCACTTTGTAAATACAGCGCAGGGATTTTGGCCTCGTTGGGCCACATTAACGTAAAAAATAGTAACGTTAATGTAGCACAAGGTGGCGCTAGGGCATTATAAATATGCCCCTAAATTTCCCATGTTTTCCAGAAATTAGCATTTAAAGTATAATGGATTGGGCATTAAGAGGTTATATTTTATTGTCATCTAGACCATTAGTTTGTGCGATTCACGTACCCCGGACTGAAGATATGAATGACTCCATAAATTAAAAGACAAATTACAACTGATTGGATGTGGGAGCTTTTCTCCATTTCAATTCTGTGAACCAGGAGTCGGGCTCAACAACAGAAGCCCTCTGTTTATCAAGTGGCAACATCAGGGAAATTTTGTGCTCGCCAACATAGGACACAGGCTTTCTGTTGCCACGTTCCTGATACATACATTTTAGTGCCTAACATGGGGTCTAGGTGAGCAGACTCTAAAACGCATGCCCATTTGAGAGGGCCCCAATAGGAGGCTGTAGTTAAAATATTTTTTTTTGATTTTGCAATGTGGTTCACTAATCCTGATGCTGCAGTCAGTTCCAAGCCTAGCCCCAGAGATCTGTGAATTCTGGCTTTGCAGTTCAAACATCAAGCAAGATTCCAGGCCATGTGCTCATAAACTCACAGCAAGCTACTGCTGCCTTTGCCCGGCTTTAGCAGGCCACTACAAAAGATCAAAGATAAGTCCATGCACACACAAATCCTATGGCAGGATCCACAAACTTGAAAAAATAAAAATATAAATAAATAGAGGCCTCCAAGGTCCAACGGCAGCATGGGTCTTGACCACCCTCTGGTAGTTAGGTGGAATGCCTGGCCTCTGCTGTGCACTTCGGTCATGCGCAATGGTGTTTGGTGGACCCCAGGAGTTGGTGGAGGCCCTGGACAGGATCTATACGCAACCCATGCTGCACCTGACCAAAGAATGTGTGCAATGGGGTTGCAAACAATGGATGGAGTGGTGCAAGGTTTGGCCAGATGCCAGGTCCTGGGCCATTAGGGTTGGCCATTTGAGGTGTGTTGGACGCAGTGAAAACTGGCATACAAATAACCATGAAAAAAAATATAAAATATAATTTAAACCTGATTCAGAGATAAAAAATTTACTCAATTTGCAGAGTTCACTTTGGTTCCTCAAAGCTAAAAAATGTTATCTTGGTTTCAAGGATAATTGGTGATCCTAAAAAACATGAAAAAACAGAACTGGATGAAGAAAAACTCATACAAATAAAGGGTTGCCCTAAGACAGAACAGTATACGTTCTAGAACTTTGATGCTACTGCCTCCTAATGGGAAAATAACTGCATATTTTCAGAACATTCCTTGCTTGTCAACATTGTTATTATTGTGGTAGGTAGATCCCATTGCATGATCCTGAAGGTAAGCAGAAATCCGATTGTTGACGTGTTTATGAATTTGTAAATTTGTTGCCAAATCTGGTCAAACCATTTCCACTTCTGCCTTTGACACCATTTGAATATACATTGGATGTGTGGAGGAAAAAAATCATCATCTTGCAAATGCGTGTTTTATTTTAAAAGATAAAGCAATTGCACTATTTCTACCTAAGTAGTTCCCTTCAACAATACATAATTATTCTGTGAGGTTGTTTGCAATCAAAATGCTTACCACCAAAGAAAAAGTTTATGCCATTTCATTCTACAGAAGCATATCAATATCACCGCCACCTCAGGCAATGCCAGATCTCTCTCAACTTTCTAGGATTCGGAATACTCTTGAGACCAAGAAACAAATAAATGATCACTAAAGAATCTGATTGAATAAGTTACTTTAAGATTGTGCGTCTACCGTCTTGGAAAAAAATGCTTTACCTTTGCCCCAAGAAATGGAAATTATAGTCTGCAGTTATTATTTGAAACTGGTAATGTGATAATAGGAATTACCAGTGAATGTAAAGTTGGAATCTGCTTAATGACAGGCTATGCATGGTGTACTTTTGAACTAACTAGAAACGAAAAACATGCTCTGAACAGGTAAACTTTAAAACTGTTGTCCATTGTAAGTGTCCTTTCACTATTGGGTAAAGACTTTAAGGATATACTGTAGTGTGGTTAGTTTTACGTATTCATTGCGCTTTAGCTTCAGGCTTTAGGCCTTTGTGCACTTTGCCCTGAATATATTTTATTCATTTGCTGACAGCTTAGAGCCTCTGTGTACTTTGCTCTACATGCTTTTTATTAGGCTTCGTACTGTTATTTTTCAAATAGCCAGTTCTACGGTGTTGTTTTTTATTCATATCACACTGTTTTGCCTACTTCAGCACTGGAGTTCTCTATAACATATTTACTCTGTGCTTCAGTCAAGGATACAGTCTGGTACATTGCCGATAGACGTGGTAAGAGTTTAGACTCGGCATTCCTGCGTAGGGACATTTTGTGATCACGATGACATGTTAGTTATAAAATCACCTCCTTGTCCCAATACACGCAAGAGGGAGATTCCGACCAGGGAACCACAACTTGCCGCTGACTGCCTCGTTGCAGATGCTGAACCAAGATCACAGGTTTTTGCTCAGGTATGAGGGCTGATGTCTCCACAGTGATTCTAATAGGCAAGCTAGAAGCTTAACATGCTGTGCTCTAGATAGAACAAGCAGAGGGAGAGTAGAAACTGTTTGACAATATGATAGCTTTGTTTTTATGTTTTACTCTCCTGGTAACTATTACAATCCTACTGTGTTGTATCGTTCTGGTTATTGCGGCTCACGCCTTAATATCTAAAATACAGTCGTTTTATTAAAACATTATATAAAACTTATACTGTCTTTGTCATTTGTATATGAGATCATATTGGAAATAAGAGAGTTGGTTTGGATCTGAGTAACCACGACTTCCCTGAGAAGTTCCAAAGATGTCATGCGCTCGGCTGCCAAATCATTCCTTCCACATGGGAGAAATGAGGCACTGCTAGTTAGCCGGAGCAAAAACCGGATTTAGGGTGACAGAGTTCTTTACACGTGGGTCAGACTCAGTCCCCCACACCGTTATAGATCCTGCTACCTAGAAATCCAGTAGTCTCATTTAGAATAATGAGAGCCCACGCGACAATACCAAGATCCACTAATGGCTTTGCTGATAAAAACAAACTTTAAAATCCCTTCATTATATTATTAAGCCCTGATTGATATGATTTATCTAACAGTAGCATTCCACAGTCAATCTGATTTCAGCTCACAAAGAGAAGGAGGGTTTTGTGCATACAGAGAGATAGTACAACTTACACCCAGATTTGAGACAGAACATTTTAAGGAAGGTGTTCACAATGTGATTATATAAAAAATGTTAAGTAAAAGGGAATTGAGTTTAGGTGTTCTGAGTCCTCCTGATACGTTCATTTGGTCCACAAAAGTGCAAACAGAATAAAGCACTTCTGTAGGAGCATTAGCTATGGTGCTATAGCTTCGGCACAAAATGATATACAAGAGTTAAGTAAATACACGCTCATTTTAGTCATTTATCCTAGAAAGAATTGTGTACTTCAGTGCATGGATGAGGATCCATCCCTCTTTCTGAGTATTTGACTCATGTTCACTTTCTTACTGAAACAAATTGGGGTATTAGTTGCAGAAGATGTAAGTCCTTTGTGAGTGATAAATCCTCAATATTCTGTTTACCAGGAACTAAGAGCTCCATTGAAGCACTTGACTCTCAGGATAGCCAAACATAGCCGTCCAAGGCCTATTCAAGAAAGGTGGCATGGATTAGTAACCCCAGTTCACAGGTATGCAACAACAGCAGTCAATAAATAATTGCCAGTCAGTGCTGTTTCGGTTACAAGGGAAAACACCTATTACACATGCACTACCAAATGCATTAAATTACACAAATATACATTCAAACACCTTTGGAGACACCCTCATGTCACATTGCACCTGCATTGGGTCCTGAACCTTACAAGCACAGTACCACCCTGCTATACTAGATGCAACATCACTGTGAGAAATTGGGTTGTTTGTTGAAGGGGTTGTGAGCCCTTTTCAAACAACAGCCACACTCCTTGCTGGGGTGAAAGACAAAGTCACTAAATTAACCCGTGCTTAAACCTCTGGTAGCTTGGCACAAAGGCACTCAAGCTTAACTTATAAGCGATATTTAAAGTATTCATACAGCACAGAATCAGTATTAACATCAAAACACAACAGAAGAAAAATCACACACCAATTCAGAGAAACATTTAATAAATTATTGGACCTTAAACTGAAAAAATCAATCAGGACAACTGGAGATATGCAATGTCAAAAATGTAAGCAAATAATAGTGCCTGAAAGCACAATATGCTACTCGCGGTTATCTGATTGTGCTAGGGAGAAAGCCACAGGTTCAGGCTGACCTTGATGATAGATGGAGGAACTAGGCTAGTTCTGCTGCAAATGTTACCTTCTCAAATTAGCCCACAATCAGCAGGGAGACCTTTACAGATGTTTGTCACTGTGCCATAAATAGAAGGCAGGAGGTCACAGACGGTCATCGCTGTACTTTGTACATCCTGTTAGGTGTTGTGGACAGTTGGTGTTTAAGCTTCACGTTGAAGGTCACCGAGCGATAAGTGCTGATCTCGCATTGCTGGTTGTCACGAGTGGCCACAGTAGCATAAAGAAGCAGGTTCATCGGAGTTTCATGTTGGTGGTTGCCGCAAGCTTCACAGGAGGAGCTCAGCCAATGCCACAAGGGGTTCAGGACCTGGGAGGCACCTCTTGGGGATCAGATAATTACTCCAGTGAGGGCCAGCAGGGCTCAGGCAGTTCCAGTTGCAGGTTACGACAGGTTCAGGGCAGCAGGTCAACTAGCAAATTGCAGAGAGGCCTCTGCAGCTTGTTATACACCTGTAGCTCTGAAGAGGAGGTCAGTCAGCTGAACTATGGAGTCACTTCAAGTAACGTGGGAGAAAGGGAGCAGGTCCCATTTTAGACAGCAGGACAGGCCTTAGATAGCAGGGCAGTCCTTCTTCTGTAGCGTCTATAGGTCCAGTAGTGTAATGAAGAGTTGGCCTGATGGTCGTATGGTGGCAGCTTTTGAGTATTTTGAAATATGAGAACCTTCTAGACTTCCCCTCAGATCTGGTTCTGGAATATCATTACTTTCTGGTACATGCAGTTCCACTTTACTAAGTACTTATGTAAATTAAATGTGCCAATTGGATGTAAGTCAATGTTACCATGTTTAAATGAAAGAGCACAAGCACATCAACAGTAGAAAAGTGCACAGAGTCCTAAGGCCAACAAAAACGAACTCAGCAAAACAGGAAGAGCGAATGCAAAAGATGTGGGTGTTACCCTGTAAAGAGGACCGATTTCAATTACAATACAAGTTGGATGCCATTTTAAATAACATGCACCTACTGGCTTTGTCAGGATAACTTGAGACCACCATTAAAAATCAATGTAAAAATAGCAATAGTCAAAAGACATCAATGTAATGATCAGCTTTATATTGTTAACATTAACAATTTAGATAAAGCTTTGGAATTGAAAACAATGTGGTAGAATATTTCTCTTGCCCTTTTCAGATTGCTGCTGCAGTCATAAGATAAACCACAATAGGTCGACAGACTCAGGAGCCTCTCTACAAAAATATGGGCTCCATACATTCTTGAAACTATGGTAAATCTCTCTCACGGCCATCATTACAAGGTCCTAGGTGACTGGGGCCCAGATTTACCAATGCTTTGTGCTGCATTTGCCCCGGCGAACCAGATAAAAAGTATTATGCTAATATTTACAATCCAGAGCTAATCAGGATTCAAGCTGGATAGTTGTGCTAAGTGATGCTTTGAGTTACTTTGCTACAAGGGTTATTCCATGCGTGGAACATGGGCATTCCCATGCAACCACCCATGGATATTGATGCAAATACCTGACTACAAACATTCGTGGACAGGGATTTGTGCCAAAATATTATGCCTGCTCTAGGCAAGTGTAACAAGGAAAAAAAAAATCATTTATCCTCATTACTACTTTGCTTGCCTGCTGCTTTGCACAGCACACACATATCAGGATAAGGTTTTGCACCTGAAGGGTACTCCTCCAGTACGAAACCTATAAATAGTGGACTGTTCTGCTCTCGCTCCACTATGTGCAATGAAGCACAGCAACTCCATGCTGTATTGTGTGATTGTTTTGTAAATCTGAGGCATAGCACACACATTCTGATGCATCATCTGGGGGCCTATGCAGCCCCCCAAACACAGTATAAAATTATTGATATGTTCTTGCCCATTTTGGGACACCATATAAACAACTGCTGATGCAAAATAGTCCTCTGCAAGATGTTATGGGGCATTCCCTCACCCAATTATGTGAATATTCTATGAGCTGATTGATATTTCAGTACCTTTGCACCATTGTCTTATTTCTTTTGTACCTTGATTTTAAATCCTGATTGGCAGAAGAAATAAGTATGCGTATGCGTATGTGGAGCCAACGGCTAAGCAGTCCTGCTGGCTCACTGCTTGCACACACACCTCTGGTGTTGCAACAGATCCTGGTACCTCATCTGCTACTCCCAGTAGGAAAGCAGTGCATTCTTTTGCTTTTGTAGGAGCCACAGTGTGGTGCTGGGAGGGCCTGCTGCCCTGGACATAGGCATGGAGGTGTCAATGCACTGAGCAGCTGGTCCCTGTCTTGGAGGATGGGGTTCCTGAGGCAGGCAAATATTTGAATTGGCCCCATATAGATGGAAGACCCAGGGCAAAAAGGGTTCAAGAAATGGGCCCAACAAATACCTCCTCTCCCGAAAAGATTGTAAGGCACAGAAAGATTTCTAAAAGTGGCATTTCTAAAATAGTAATATTAAATCGAACTTCACCAGTCAACAGGATTTTGTATTACCATTCTGGCCATACTAAATATGACCTTCCTACTCCTTTCAGATCAGCAGCTACCACTCAAACAATGTATGAGGGCAGCCCCAATGTTAGCCTATGAAGGGAGCAGGCCTCACAGTAGTGTAAAACTGAATTTTGGAGTTTTACACTACCAGGACATGTAAACTACACAGGTACATGTCCTGCCTTTTACCTTCACAGCACACTGCCCTAGGGGCTACCTAGGGCACACCTTCGGGGTGAATTATATGTAGAAAAAGAGGAGTTTTTAGGCTTGGCAAGTACTTTCAAAATGCCAAGTTGAATTGGCTGTGAAACTGCACACACAGGCCTAGCAATGGCAGGCCTGAGGCAAGGTGAAGGGGCTACCGAAGTGGGTGGCACAATCAGTGCTGCAGGCCTACTAGTAGCTGTTAATCTACAGGCCCTGGGCACATATAGTGCACTCTTCTAGGGACTTATAAGTAAATTAAATAGCCCATTTGGGTGTGATCCAATGTTACCATGTTTAAAAGGAGAGAGCATATGCACTTTAGCACAGGTTAGCAGTGGTAAAGTGTGCAGAGTCTAAAAACCAGCAAAACCGCATCTCAGAAGTGGAGGGAGGCAGGCAAAAAGTTAGGGGTGACCACCCTAAGGCTGTCAGGTCTAACACATTTCTTCTTATCAGTTCATGTAATAGGTTTACTACAGATGTGAGCAGTGAAAGGTTGTGCTACAGATCTATATTTGGAATTTGACACTACTCAGCTTTGATTATTTGAGAGCTCTTTGCAACTTGTTTACAACAATGTTGAAGATGCAAAATTAAAGGACCAAAAACATACTTCATTTTATAAAAAGGCATACCTATTTAGAACTTGCTACCATGCCCCATCTGTCTAATCTTAACAATTTTAAATTATTCAGGGAACAAAACTGAGGAACCATGCAAAAACGTCTCTTACAACACCAATCTGCATTGATACCCTACTCCTTCTTGTTGAATCTCGGGAAAAAAATTGGAAAAATGCTGTAGCCCAGTGGTTCCCAACCTTTTGACTTCTGTGGACACGTATTTTATCAATACTGGAGCCCGGGGACCCCCACTGAATCATTATTGGAACCTGGGGACCCCTACTGAGTCATTACTGATAGCTGGGACCTAATATTATTACATTTTTTAAGCAGTCGCGGACCCCCTGAGGAGGCTTCGCGGACCCCCAGGGGTCCCCGGCCCACAGGTTGGGAACCACTGCTGTAGCCCAAAAAGGAGTTCCCCTGCATTTTGCTTCTGAAACAATCATCAATCACTGCATGAGCACAACATAAATCATTAAGAGTTTTTTACAATCAATTTTAAATGTGCTTGGTATAGATAGTCTGATAAGAGTCATTGTTTTATCATGGTTTGCGATAAGTATTGCCAATATTAACCTCTGTATTTAGTGGTAATTATTTCAAACAAATTGACAAGAGGAAATTGAAATGAATTCAACATGGAAAGTAAACATCTGAAATAAGTAAACGTCTTTGAGAGATATGTTTTTGGATAAAAAATATATATCTTCAAATGGACAGTTACTTTCAATTGCAAGAGGATTTTGCACTCTTTTTTAAAATTATTGAAGCTAAACTTCTAGGAGGTTCTTCACAAAGCGAGGTTTGCAGTTGGTTTGTATGTTTCCCGGTGGATGGAAAAGGCCATATCCATATCTAGATTTACATTTAGATGCAAATTATTCACATATTTGTGGAGATCACCTCCACTGAGATGGAAATCGTCCTATAGTAATAAATAGGCAATAAAAAAAAAAAACTATAAATTTCAATTAAAAAAATAATACAACACATTTCTCTAACTCCCATTCACTTCGGACTACCACACCTGTACTAAAACGTAACATACCATTCCAAAACAATGATTTTAATGTTTATTTTTCAAAATAAATTACTTTGAATGATAATTTCTCTACCTACCCCTTGCAGGTTCTTTTACACTGAATCACGATCTTTGATTCAAACTATGTATTATTTCAATTGTGATATAATTCCCTTTTAAACTTGTGTACCATATATTTTATTCAAATTCTAGTTTGCATATTAAATTAATATTTCAAAGATTGTTATAAAAAATGCGTAAAAACATCTAAAGGTAAAATGGGTTAATGTTATTGCTTGTCTCCATTGACATATATAGGAGTGTGTTGCAGTAAATGTTTGGCCATGTGTGGTTCTTGACTCAGGCCAAAAATTGTATGGAGTACGTTTAAGCCTATTGCATGTCTCACTACTGTACTAGATTTAAATGTGTTTTGCAAATTGCAATTGTCTTGATTTTATTTGGGTATTTTGTATTAGCATGCATACACATGTGCCTTCCTAAACACCTCTTTCAATGTATTTCTTTTAACCCACATTTTCCCACAATGCCCGCGTGTCCTTTCTACATTTACCACTGAATTGCATATCTATGTATGCTGTTACCTTCTCCAATGGGGATCTCTAGATGATCTCCAGCCATTTGTGAATTGCATTTAGGAGTGTGTAAATTAGTATTGCTTTACTAACTTCAAAATGCCTTTTGTGAACTAACCACTGACATAAGAAAGATTGCATACCTACTATATTCTTCTTATTCTTCATTTCGGGACCTATCACTTGATAAATGAGTGAAAGGTGATTGGTATTATGATAGGAAATTAGGTAATGAGTTGTATCACTGAATATTGGCAAGGGTTGTCTTTCCGATTTTATTTGCTTGCACAATGATTTGCAATGTTGGCATACCTCTTAGAAGCATCCCTCGTCATTCCTCCAAGAACTCTGGCTTACATGTCACCTTAATGTAACACTTAGAGAGTTAAAAAAACATGAGGTCCAGGACACGCTTCCCTTGTTGCATAATGCAGTCACCCCTACTAAAAGGTCAGAGTAATCAATTCCCACAGGAGTTTGAAGAGTAATAGTCACTGCTGGTTAATGGTGTGTAATGGTCGCATTTGTCAGTTGCTGATGTGTTTCCACGATCTTTAGGTTTTGGTGCTAAAAGGCATAAGCAGTAAATACATTTTAAATACTGCCATTAGTTCTTCTCCTTTGGCTGTTGTTCTATAAGTAGTGTACTTGTCTATTTAAATTGCAGCTGAGTGAAGAAAAAGGAGAAAAGAAAAATACAAAAATATCAATATTGCATAAACACCAACTGCCCAACAGTTAACAATTGTCAACCCACATTCGTGGTTGTCCTGAAAATGCAAAGAAAATGAGCCAATCAAAGGAAACACAATTTTAAAAGGTCTATGGCTGGTTATGCGAAAATATATGAGTCGAGTTAGACAGAACCCTGAGAGAAAACAATCCATGATTTTAATTAGGTGCATGACGGCAGCATTAATATCTTAACCTAAATCACTGGCTTAAAAAATGAATGTTCCTCGAAACAATTACATGTCTTTAATTTTTAAACCTGGTCCTAAATAGAGAAACATGTTATTTTCAATTTAAAAATGTAGATCATTAACATTTTTCTCATTAACTAAATCTTACTTAGCTTCTGTTCCACTGCTGTGTTTATAAATTTCAGGTTTCCTGCTAAACTAATGATAGCATTAGGCTTTTCTGCCTCACATTACATTTTACACTTCATAAACTGTTGCTGCATTTGTGCAGCAGAAGCATTTTCCATTCTCGCTCCCTCTTTTCTCTTCCTTTATCTAATAGAGAACAAGTTTGAATATGTTATTTCATGTCTCTGACTGAGGCTGGGCCTACGCAAGGTCTCTATTTAAATTATTTAGCCATGAGTGAAAACTGCTTAGGAATGTTAACATTTCCATTATAAATACAATGGAATGCTTATTTCAGACTGCATTGTTGGCTTACGTTCATCTTCAAACCCCAACGAATTCTAGGACCCTAAAATTGTCAAAAGAAAGTGACCCCGTTTTTCAAATTGAATAAAAATCATGTGTCCTTGCATCACCATGCTGAAAAAGGCAATTCATTCCTGGCCGTTGGTCGTTGTTTTACTCAATTCACTTTATTTTGTTAAACCTTTTTTGTAAATAATTATGGCCCTCATTATGACATTGGGGTAGAAGAAGAAGAAGCTTTATTCGGTATGAAAAGAATTCATCCATTACAACAGATAATCACCAAAACATTGTACAAATACCAATAAAAACCATGTATGATAAAAACACCCATCATAAAAAACATATACATATAAGTACATATATATATATATATATATATATATATATATATATAGATAAAAACAGAAGAAAATTAAAACCTCATTCATAAAAGCTGAAAAAGATAAATGAAATCATTCTAAGAATTCTACATTTTTGCGCCAAGTAGTAGCTCCCTTCAGGAATGAGCCCAGGCCCTTCCATACCAGTACATCTGAGGCCATTTGCAGCCACATGAAGGCGGGACGGTATTGCACAAAACCCTTGGGCCTAAGGAGCGGTAGTAAAAATCGGGTTCTAAATGGAGCATAGAAGACACAGAACAGTGTAAAATGGATCAAAGTCTGATGTGATACCCCATCACAGGGGCAGGGTCTAATACACTTCTCCCCATACTGACCTAGGGGGAAGCACAAATTGCTTCTAATGATCCCCAGGCGAAATCGTGTTATGAGAGACCTTTCCCTCACATCCTTGATTTCTAAAAGATATTGCTCAGGACCCACCCACATCTTTAGCATCGTAAATTCCCTGATCGATTTTTTCCTTAGAGCCTCCCCCTCCCTCTTAGTCACCTGGATTCTCTGATAGTTATCCTTAACCCATTTTTTATCATAGCTAGTTAGGTCTTCGGGATAGTCAAACAATTCAGGCCGCCCCAGGTCATAAGCCATCTTCCTTATGTGCGACAACCAGGGGATATGTTTTACATGGTCGCAGGCCAAGCAATCCCTTAGGATATCCCTATTAAGAGAGGCCTGTTCATTACTCCAAACTGAAATCCATAACAAAAGGGGAGCCAGCTGGGTAGTGTCCTGTACATGCTCAAGGTCCAGTTCCAGGTGGAGGCAAAATCCAGGAATATTTTGACCAACACCCAGAAGCCTTCTACAGAAACGATTTTCTTCCACCATAAGGGCTCGGGTATCCCTAAACCCCCAAAGGTTGGACCATACAGAAGGACAGGTAGGCATTTCCGCCTAAAGATTTCAAGCAGGGGTTTGATCGGTTTGCTACCTACCCTAGCCGCGAAGTCAAAGGTTGCACCAACTGTTGCAAAAGCACAATCCTCCTGGCAATACAGGGTTTCCAAGAACCTTTCTCATCAAAGATGGCCCCTAAGTATGGGAACTCTTGGACTCTACTAATAACTTGATCCTCCACCCTTAGCTCCCCAACCCTGCTCATAGGTTTACCACAGACCATAAAGTGCGACTTCTTAAAATTGACCTCCATCCCCAGTGCTGACATAAAGATGACATAAGCTCTAACTAATTCTCGGAGACCATTCATCGTGCGGGCCATAAGGACCGAGTCATCCGCATATGTCAGCACAGGGATATCAATACCCTTCACCTTCGGGACATCCCTGCAGTGTTCCATCAGAAAATCTGTAAGTCCATTAGTATATAGAAGGAACAAGGTAGGGGCCAAGACACATCCCTGGCGCACACCCCTTGAAAGCTTGAATGCCTCCGAACGTTCCCCATTTGGACCCACCCTTACATTTGCCACTGTCCCTGAATGGAGATATCGGAGAAGCTCTACAATAATAGGGTCCAACCCTAACTGAATTAGCCTCTCCCATAATAAAGATCGGTTCACTTTGTCAAAAGCACAGCTGAGATCCATAAAAGCAAGATAAAGGGTACCTTTTCTGGCCTGTGTGTATTTGTTGATTATCATCAGTAGATTGAGACACTGTTCTTGCGTACCAAGACCTTCCCTGAAGCCATACTGTTCCCGACTTAAAATATCATTTCCTATCATCCAGGCCTCTAGACGCCCTAGGATGATCCGCCCCAGAATCTTCACAGAGGCATCCAGCAGTGAAATAGGGCGATAGGACTTAGAATCATTACGATCACCCTTTTTAAACACTGGGACTATGCATGCCAATCTCCAAGAGGCAGGGATGCCCACAGTTACGGCTGCATTGAGAACATTTAGGAGAATGGGTGCCCATAACTGAGGGTTAGCTTTATACAAATCCATCGGGATCAAGTCCGGGCCCGGAGCTTTATTGTGCGCACAACTCTGTATCGCATCAATAACCTCCTGTAGTGAGAATCTGATTGCTAGGTTAGGAGCCACATCATACTCACTCTCCTGTGTATTACTTAGGGGGGTACCCTCAAATATATTACAGAAATGAGTTACCCAGGCCTCCGGGGCTATATTACAACCAAGGCCCTCAGAGGTTTCTGTTTCAAGGGAGCCTCTATTCACCACCTTCCAAAACAGGCCGGGGTCTTTCAAAGCTGTAGCGCGCTCTAACTCTTCCCAAGCTTTATCTTTATATTTTAGCTTGCTTTCCTTCAGGGTCCTTTTATACCTTGTTCTCGCTTCTTTAACGAGAACCCAATCTCTAGGGTGGGTCTTGGTAGCCATCTTTAGATTTGCCCTCGCATCATAGCAGGCTTTGTCGTACCAGCCACATTTACGTTTATTAAGGTGGTTGCCTACTACAAAAAGACAGTCTCTGACTGCTGCATATACTACTGTTATCGCATCCATAACTGTCATGGGATTTGGCGCTTCTGTCAGGAGTATTTCCATAAATAGATGTAGGTTATTCCCCACCACCCTTCCCAGAACTTTTTGGTGGTCTACTTGCTTCCACCCAAGCCGCCTACCCTGGTCCTTTGTCACCACCGTTACATGCCTGCCTCGTCCCAGTAGGCGACCCGCCCCCGGGAGTTTAAAGGACAATATAAGGGGATTATGATTGCTAAAGCATTCACCTAACACTTTACCTCCCATCACCAAGTCTCTCATAGGAGGGGACACGAAAATGTAGTCAATGGTGGATCCAGACCCTCTCCCGACATAGGTTGGAAGTTGGTGAGTGCCTACTGCTTCGATGTCATAAAAATTCAAGAGGCCCATCTCCCCGAGTTCCTTTAATAGATCTCTGCCTCTGGAGTCCTGCGGACCCAGCGCTGAAAAGACCTCGCAGTCACGGATGAAGGGGTTAAACACAGTATTGGCCCGGCCCAACTTGGCATTAAAGTCCCCAGAGATGATGGCACGAAATTCCAATCCCACCTTCTCCATTCTAAATTGCATTATCTTAAGAATGGAGAACAGGGCCCCAATTTGGCACCCCATATCCCACACAGCATTATAAAAGTTGACCAATAATACATTAAAATGATTGGAAAAGAGTACCCATACCAGCAATATACCTTGATGGTTACAGTTAATTTGAAAAGCCCCCATTATCTTAGAGAGGCGGATTAGAGTAACCAGGCCACCTTTCGAGCGACCACCAAGAGACTGTACGGCTGGAATTGCATATCTGTCATACCCATCCCATGCAGCCAGTCCCGTCGACCAAGTTTCCTGAAGCATGATAACATCATAGTTAGCCACACACCCAACCCATGCTTGATCAGATAGCTTAGTGTCATAGCCAGCAATATTCCATGAGATAAGATTACACTGTGGGGGTACCTCTTCTTGTATATCCAGTGCCTTAGCGCATTGAAAATCCACCCCTTCCAGGGATAGATTGCTGTTAGTTTTTCTGCTGTGTGCCTGCAAGCTGAATTGACCCAGGGGGGGATTCCTACCAGATCCAGAGGAGACTCCAGTACATGCTCGCATATGATCATAAAAATAGGCCAGGGGAACCATCCCTATAGCGCCTGCACTAGGGGCAGGAGCGCGATGGCTAGAGAGAAGCCTTCTAGTCATGGCGGGATATCTAACATTTATAATAATACAGTCGCCCTTCCCCGTCTTGTTTTTAGGGCCAACCCACCCAATTCTTCTGGCAAACAGGATATCCTTAAAGTCCTTACATGAAAAGTCACAATTTTTACTCAGCCAGTGTCCAACCTTATTTATGAGTTGGTTTGTAGACTCAGTTGCCCCATCAACAAGAGCAGGCACATTCAACATCACTACCACATACGGGGCACATGCAGGGGGGAGATCCAAGCAGGCCGGGGAAAGCCTGGCCGTTAGCTGGTTCAAATTGTCATTTGCAGACAGCAGTTGGCCACTCCCCCCAACTGCCACAGAGTCCGTATCTGACTGTCTATTACAGCTAGACATATATACTGGCCTCGCTAGCCTCAATGAAGGTGATGGTTCAGTCAAAGCAGTTTCAGCACAGGGTCCCTGTCCCTCATTAGTTACCGATTTCACCAAAAGGGGGGATGATTTTTCCTTGGACCCCAAGAGTCCTGCAGCTACCTCTGGGACGGGCAACTCCTTACTGGCACAGGACTGCCTCGTCAAGGCCCCACTTCTACCAACACCCTGGCTTCCATGACCTACTTGCGCACAAATCAGGGATACTGTTTTTTCTATGGCAGACAATTTCGCCACCACAGGAGACAAAAGCTCCTGAATAATTTCCCGGAATTTAGTCAAAATATTAGTTGTGTCGTGCCCATAATGCTGGCAAGGTGAAAAATCAGTGCTCCCACCCTTAGGGAGCTCCATGAGAGGTGTTTTTGTCTTTGGTACCAGTTTTTTTAAGGCTTTTCTTTTCCTCTGGGGAGGGCTACAATTTTCCACCGGACAGGCCGGGGGCGAAGACAAAAGAAGTCTTTTACTTCTTCTGAAGGGGCCAAGGGACCCCAAATCCTCTGTTGACTCAGTTGGCTCAGCCTGAACAGGCTCATTATCAGCCATGCCAGCACCTTGCCCTACCTCCAGAAAGTCCACCTCCACAGCCACGGCCTCACGGGGGCTGTTTTCTGTTGGGGCCTGGTGCCAATCTTCCAATTCCATGGATAACCTCCTTTCTGCCAAATCAATTTCTTTTGTCACAACCCCAACCGCTCTTGCAAGAAAGGAGTCTAAAGTGGTGGCACCATAGCCCTGTCTGCTGCTGCTACCCCCCCACTGAGGCCCAGATAGGACTCCTTTTTTCCTGCCCATATTCACAGTGCTTGAGAACATTGGTGGTAAAAACCACCTACCGCCGGGCGATGGCAGCCAAAAGACTGTTGCTGCGGCTACCAGCCGTCCACCAGCTGGAATTCCGCCACAAGAATGGAGGAAATCCGGCTGTGGCCATGCCGGCAGATGATGGTAAGGGGGCACTTCTGCCACCAGCAGCACCACGCCAGTAAACCGTCGCTAGCCGTATTATGACCCATAATATGGTCTGGCGGTGTTCTGCTGGTGGGCGCTCTGGTGGCAGCAGCGCCCCATCCCGTCTCCTGCCGGAGGACCCTCTGAACACAGGTAAGTCTGGTCTCTGACAGGGTAGGGGGTGGGGGTGTTGTGTGTGTATGGGTGTGTGTGTGAATGTTTGTGTGTGAGTGGATGTGGGTGAGTGTTGCATGTTGAATGCATGTGTGCATTTATGTGGGTTTGAGTGTGTGAATGTTGTGTTATGTGAATGTGTGTCTGCGTATATGTGTGAAAGTGTGTGCAAATGTGTTTTTGAATGAAGGTATGCATGCATGGATGCATGCGGGAATGAGTGTGTGTAAGCATGCTTGTGTGTGTTGCGGGGTGTAAATGTAGGGGGGCTTTGGATAGGTAGTTGGGGTGGGAGAATTAACTGGAGGGGAAGGGGGGAGACCCCTATCAATGACATGGAAGGAATTCTCTGTCACTGATAGTGCCTACCACCATGGTTTTCTTGGCATTAAGGAAGCCACGAAAACCATGGCGGTAGGTGGGGTCATAATCCCGCAGGCGGAACAGTGACGGCTGCCGGGATGGAGATTGACATCTCCAGCCCTGCAGCTGTTACCCCTGTGGTGGTCGGGGTGGTACTTTGGCGGGTTGGCGTCAGCCAACCCAACAAGGTCATAATAGGGCGGTAAGTACCGCCAGCCTGTTGGCAGTACTTACCTCCATAATAACGCCGACAGCCCGGGTTGTAATGACTCCCTTTGTGTCTTATTTGGAGTTTGGTGGACAGAATACTCACACAAGCCACAAACAGTTTTTTATTTTTATTTTAGTATTTCTGGTTTTTAATATTTATGCAACTTGGGAGTACTTTCTGTTAATAATGAATGTTTGTAAAATTGATCATGACTAGTACCCTTTTTATCAGTTTTAACAATGGTGCATATTTCGGGGGTTATCCTTTGCTGCTATGTATTTATTAAGAATTTTGTAAACCTTTCTAATTTTATGTGTGTGAGTAATGTATGTGTTTGTTTTATGTGCTTTGATGGGTGTTGAATAAAGCTAATCATGATGATGAGAGAGATCAAGTGTTATTAATTAATTAGTGGCATAGAAGTATTATATGGCAGCTAATATATCTGCAGTTTAAAAGCTTAACCGAGAAATAAAACGTAGAAATGAAAACATGCATGTTTAAAATGCGATGGCCATTTGTGCCTACCTTTCGTATTCTCACACCACATTTAACAAGAAAACATTGTGCATTTGTTTTTGAGTGAATTATTAATAGATATTAATATGTAAGTATTATTTTCAAGTAGAAAATAAAATGTATTATGAGCATTAATTAACCCTAGCAGCGCGTGTGTCGGCCAATGGCTGCCACACTGAGACACTCACACCCTCCCTGGTGAGGGCCACAATCACTGGCCGATGCATGGGAGTGGTTTTCAAAATCCTACAGCGCAAAGCATCAGAGTTTTTTTTTTAATTCTCTTGGGAGATGCGGAAGAGTTTCCGCATCCCCCCCTACCTCCCCTTCCGCCCATCTGTGATGTCAGCTCACTGCGAGGCACGCTGACATTATACTTTCCCCACCAGAGCAGAGGAGTGTACAAGGTAATTGTCCTCTCCCCTCTCCGGTGGGGAAAAAAGCCCAAAACGGTCTTGCCAAATGACAGGGAGGCATCAATGGAAAGGTGAGATTCTTGCCTAGTGTTTCTTATCTAATACTGTCACACAAATCAGCGTCCCGGGAGCTTGGACGATGGGGTAGGTCAGAATTACCATGGGGCTCTTTAGTTAAATTGTCTTGATAGAAGAGCAGCCAGTATCCATTCAATCCCCCAGGGGCCCATGTACCTGACTTAGGAGGGTCTCCACATTCAGAAGTCTATGATTTGAATGTACAATTTCAGTTATTTCTTAAACTTGCAATAGGAGTGGAGAGTTTTTACTCTCTTTTTGAGGGTTAGGCACAACAAACAGGTCCTATAGAATCGCCACCTGATCTATGTGACTGTATTAGGCGAGAAGCATGTTGACCATGACTAGCAGTTCTGTAGTGCAGGGAATACCCACACACAGTTCCATAATATCTAAATCTCTAATTATAGTGGTAGACATACATTTAGTTGTTGCTAGGGAACCAGATCATTGTTTTCTTTACTTCCCCCTCTTTTTGTTTTTATTCAAGACTGTTTTGTTAGGCACCTTTAGCCGGTTTTAGCAGATTTCCAGCCCCTCTCACATCCACTCACTACCAGCATGTTTTCTTAAAAAGATCTCTAGCAAAGAGACCTTTAGTAGGGCCCAATAGGCATTGCATTGCAGGCCTGACGACAAGCATGGCCCGATGATGAAGCATTTCACCCAATGGTGAGTGAGGGTTTCTGTTCCTGTAAGACTAATTCATGTGGTGACTGAAAAGACTCCCTACCCTCATTTGTGGAATGGAGTCCTTTCTTTTGGAACAGTGCATCTTATTTCAGATATAGGTTTGTGTGTGGATTCCACAAGTTTTCTTACCCAGAATACCCTGCAAAAGTGAAACGTTGATAAAAACACTATTGTACCCTGCTTTTTCATCAATTAAACTACAGGAATGTGCAGGAACCTACAAAAATCCTACCACCGAGTGTTTCTCCACTGGTCCTGATAAAAACACATCCCCATTTGTGTGGCTATGCCTAGTGCCCGTGTCAGGAATGGATCACCTCATGCAAGGACCCCATTGAACCTTGTGAGATCCATTCCTGTTACAGGCACTAGGACCAGGCACACCATTCAGATAGCATTTTTATCTGGGCAAGTTGGGCAACTGTAGGTGGTAAGATGTTTGTGGCTCCATGCATATTCCTGTAGTTTACTTCACAGAGATGCAAGGTAAAATACTGTTTTATTCAATGTTTCACCTTTGCAGAGTATTCTTGGTAAAAAAAATAATAACTTTGGGGCATTCCCTGTGGTGGGCACCACGCCTCCCCACACAAGTGAGGTACGATTTTAATCGGGAGACTTGAGGAAATGCTAGGTGGAAGGAAATCTGTGGCTCCCCTCAGATTCCATAACATTGCATCACTGAAGTGTGAGGAAAAAGTGTCTTAGCCCGATTTCGAGGTTTCAAAGAATTCTGGGTGGCAGAACCCAGTGAAAGCCCCACAAGTCATCCATCCTGGATTCCCCTAGGTGTCTACTTCCCAAAAATGTACAGGGTTGGTAGGTTTCCCTAGGTGTCATCTGAGCTAGAGGCAAAAAATCCACAGCTGGCACTTTAAAAAAACATGCCTGTTTTCATTGGAAAAATGTGATGAGTCCATGTTGAGTTTTGGGGCATTTCCTGTTGCAGGCACTAGGTCTACCCACACAAGTGAGGTACTATTTTTATCGGAAGACTCAGGGAAATGCTGGGTGGAAGGAAGTTTGTGGATCCCTTCAGATCCCAAAACTTTGCAGCACTGAAATATGAGGAAAAGTATTTAGCCACATTATCAGGATTGCAAAGGATTCTGGCTGACAGAATCCAGTGAGAGCTCCAATAGTCACCCCATCCTAGAATTCCATAGGTGACTACTTTCCAAAAATATACAGATTTGCTAGGTTTCCCCAGGTTCCACCTGAGCTACAGCCCAAAATCTACAGCTAGGCACTTTGCAAAAAACACAGCAGTTTTCAATGGAAAAATGTGGTGTCCATGTTGTGTTTTGAGGCGTTTCCTGTCACGGGCACTATGTTTATCCAGACAGTAATGTACCATTTTTATTGGGGGGCTTGGGGAAACACAGAATAGAAGAACAGGGGTTATTGCCATTTGTCTTTCTCTACATTATTGCCTTCCAAATGTAAGACCTTCCGAAACGAAAGAAATCATTTTGAGAAATGCCCTGTTTGTTACATGCTGGAATGGGGATCCCTGAATTTAGAGCTGTGCAAATAACCACTGCTTCTAAAGTCTTATTTTGTGCCCATTTCAGAAATACATAGGTTTCCTTTATACTTATTGTTCACTCTTTATATTTTACCAAATTAATTGCTGTATAGCCGGGATACAATGAAAACCCACTGCAAGGTGCTGCTCATTTATTTTTCTCTGGGTACCTTGGGTTCTTGCTGACCTACAAGACCTATTATCCCTGCAACCAGAAGGATCAAGCAGACATAACAGTGTATAGCTTTCAAACATCTACCATAGTTGGAAAACATTAAGGAAGAAACCATAGACAGAAATGGCTGTTTTTTCAACTTCTTTTCAATATTGTTAAGTTCCAACTGTTACTTTCTGTAGGAAAATCTTGAAGGATCTACACAAATGACCCCATATTGAATTTTAAATTTTGTCTACCTTATAGAAATGTTTAGCTGTCCAGGATCCACCATTGGTTTCACACCCATTTCTGTCACTAACTGGAAGGTGGCTGAAAGCACAAAACAATAGTAAAAATGGGGTATGTCCCATTAAAATGCCAAAACTGGGGTAAGAAATGTGGTTTTCTGATTCAAGTTTGCCTGTTCCTGAAAGCTGGGAAGAGGGTGATTTGAGCACCACAAACGTTTTTGCAGAGAAAGAAAAAAGATGCTTTCTTCTGCAGCCCTTTTTTCCCATTTTACCAAAAAGAAAAAGAAAAATTAGCTGTATTTTGGCTAATTTCTTTGTCTCCTTCAGGGAAATACACAAACTCTGGGTACCTTTACAATCCCCAGAATGTTGGGAAAAAAAGGACAAAAATTTGGCCTGGATAGCTTATATGGACAAAACATTTGGGGGCCTAAGCACAAAATACCCCAAATAGTAAAAAAAAGCGCTCAGCACTGGGTGGAAAGGCCCAGCAGCTAGTGGGTTAAACACACTTTACACACTTTTATTGATTTATTAGGTTTCATAATGAATTATGTGTTAAGAAAAACAAATACATGTTTAAAACTGCTTTGACATAACATGAATGATGTTTTAGACAATAATTTGCTTTGCATGTTTGTATTGAATTGATGGTTGTGCAATAGGTTTTACTAATGTATTAAATGTATTAATATGCATTTAGGTTTCTTAACCTGACTAGGCCCTAAGATTATTTTTTGCAAGCAGACAAGGAATTTTTTTTTGCTCATACTGTCCCCTCTAACCTGAATTCTTTCTCTGGCCCTCAAACGCAATGTTGAATGTTCTATTGTCTTCAAGGAGAAGAGACATGTTTCAGATGCAACTTTTCAATTTATTTTAGGTCGTGAATTGGAACTCCGAAATGTCCACATGCATATCTAATACATAAAATCTCATAAAACAATAAGGATAAAATTCCTAAGTAAAATTAAATAATAGCAATTGCATTTTCTATAAAAAAAAAGTGATGTAATCCCAATACTGCCCATCAAACTTAAATCAAATCAAAACATTTATAAAGCGCGCTACTCACCCGTGAGGGTCTGAAGGCGCTAGGGGGACGGGGTTACTGCTGCTTAAAGAGCCAGGTCTTGAGTTGCCTCCGGAATGCGAGGTGGTCCTGGGTGGTCTTGAGGTTAGTGGGGAGGGAATTCCATGTCTTGGCCGCCAGGTAGGAGAAGGATTTCCCACCTGCCATGGTGCAGCGGATGCGAGGGACTGCGGCGAGTGCACGGTTGGCGGAGCGAAGTTGACGGGTGGGCGTGTAGAAACTGAGGCGACGGTTGTGGTATTCGGGTCCCTTGTTGTGGAGGGCTTTGTGTGCATGGGTGAGGAGCCGGAAGGTGATCCTTTTGTTGACGGGAAGCCAGTGCAGGTGTCTCAAGTGGGCGGAGATGTGGCTGTTGCGGGGTATGTCGAGGACGAGGCGGGCGGAGGCGTTTTGTATTCGCTGCAGACGTTTCTGGAGTTTAGCGGTGGTTCCTGCGTATAGGTTGTTTCCGTAGTCCAGGCGGCTCGTGACAAGGGCGTGGGTCACAGTCTTTCTGGTGTTGGCGGGGATCCAGCGGAAGATCTTTCAGAGCATGCGTAGGGTGAGGAAGCAGGAAGGTGATACGGCATTGACTTGTTTGGTCATGGTGAGAAGTGGGTCCAGGATGAATCCGAGGTTGCGTGCATGGTCTGAGGGGGTGGGGTTGGTGCGGTGCCAAGAGCAGTGGGCCACCAAGAGTCGTCCTAGGCGGACGGGGTGTTTCCGAGGATGAGGACTTCCGTTTTGTCTGAGTTCAGTTTCAGACGGCTGAGTTTCATCCATTCTGCGACGTCTTTCATTCCATCTTGCAGGTTGGTCTTGGCGCTGGTGGGGTCCTTGGTGAGGGAGAGTATCAGCTGAGTGTCGTCGGCGTAGGAGGTGATGTTGATGTTGTGTTTGTGTACGATGTCGGCGAGGGGGCTCATGTAGACATTGAAGAGAGTCGGGCTGAGCGAGGAGCCTTGTGGGACGCCGCAGATGATCTCGGTGGGGTCTGAGCGGAACGGAGGGAGGTAGACTCTTTGGGAGCGGTTGGAGAGGAAAGAGGTGATCCATTCCAGGGCCTGTCCTTGGATGCCGGTGGAGCGCAGGCGGGATGTTAGGGTTCGGTGGCAGGCGGTGTCGAAGGCAGCCGATAGGTCGAGGAGGATGAGGGCGACTGTTTCTCCGTTGTCCATTAGAGTTCTGATGTCGTCTGTGACTGAGATGAGGGTGGTTTCTGTGCTGTGATTGGCTCGGAATCCGGACTGAGAGGGGTCGAGTAGGTTGTTGTCTTCAAGGAAGTTGGTAAGTTGCTTGTTGACGGTCTTCTCTATGACTTTGGCAGGGAAGGGGAGGAGCGAGATGGGGTGGAAGTTCTTCAGGTCGCTGGGGTCCGCCGTAGGTTTCATCAGTAGGGCATTGGCTTCTGCGTGTTTCCAGCTCTCGGGGAAGGTGGCAGAAGCAAACGAGTTGTTGATGATGGTCTGGAGATGCGGGGTGGATGATGTCGTCGGCTTTGTTGAAGATGAAGTGTGGGCCGGGGCCCGAGGGGGCACCGGAGTGGATGGAGTTCATGGTAGTTTTGGTCTCCTCCGTGCTGATGTGAGTCCAGGCGTTGAGGGTGATGGCTGGGGTTGCAGGTTCTGTGGTGGTTGGCTGGGTCTGGTGTCCGAAGCTGTCGTGTAGGTCGGTGATCTTACGATGGAAGAAGGTGGCGAGGGAGTTGCAGAGGTCTTGTGAGGGCGTGATGGCGTTGGAGTTGGCATTAGGATTGGAGAGCTCTTTGACAATGTTGAAGAGTTCTTTGCTGTTGTGCGTGTTCTTGTCCAGTCTGTCTGTGAAGGAGGTTCTTTTGGTGGAGCGGATCAGTTGGTGGTGTTCGCGGGTGGCGTTTTTGAGGGCAGACATGTTTTCTGCGGTGTGGTCCTTGCGCCAGGCTTTCTCGAGGGTGCAGCATTTTTTTTGGAGTTCCTTGAGGGTGTCTGTGAACCAAAGAGGTTTCCTGGTGTTGGTCTGTCTTGGGAGGCGTCTGAGGGGCGCGAGGTCGTCCGCGCAGTTGGTGATCCAATGCGTGAGGCTGAGGGCTGCGTCGTTGGGGTCGGTGGAGAAGGTGGGTTGGTTGTCGCTGAGAGTGGAGAGAAGCTGTTCCGTGGGGATTTTGTTCCAATGTCTGCGTGGGATGGGTTGTGTGCGGAGGTGGAGAGTCTCGCGTCTGAAGGTGAAGTGGACACATCTGTGGTCGGTCCAGTGTAATACGGAGGAGTGGCTGAAGGATACGTGGTTGCTGGCGGAGAAGATGGGGTCGTGCGTGTGTCCGGCGATGTGGGTGGGGGTGTTCACCAGTTGCTTGAGACCGAGGTTGGCGAGGTTGGCGAGCAGGGCGGTGGTGTTGGGGTCGTTGTTCTGTTCCAGGTGGAAGCTGAGGTCACTGAGGAGGATGTAGTCCGGCGAGGCAAGGGCGTGCGGGGAGATGAAGTCAGTGATAGATTCGCTGAAGAGGGCGCGTGGTCCAGGGGGTCTGTAGATGAGAGTTCCTCTGAGGGTGGTCCTGGGGTCGGTGTGGATCTGGAAGTGCAGGTGTTCGGCGGCGAGGGGGGTGTCTTTGGTGGAGGTGGTGACGTTGATGGAGTCCTTGAAGACAATGGCGATTCCTCCACCGACTTGGTTGGTGCGGTCTCTCCTGGAGATCTTGTAGCCGTCTGGATGGCTATGGCGATGTCGGGGGCGAAGAGGCGTTCATCCAGGTCTCAGTGATGAAGGCGACGTCCGGTGCGGTGGAGTCCAGGAGGTCCCATAGTTCAATGGCGTGCTTGTGGACGGAGCCTGCGTTGATCAGGATGCATGTGAGGTGGTTGTTGGCGCGTGGGCTGCCGGGCGGGGTGGAGTCGCTGTGGAAGGTGAGTTTGCAGGTGAGGCATGCGAAGGGTCCATGGGTGCATTTAGGGTTGGCTTGGAAGCAGGTTCTGGAGCGCCCTGGGTTGAGGGCGTGGAGGGAGTTGTGGTCGTAGCGGTGCTGTGGGGTTTGGGAGTGCTGGGGGCCAGGGGTCGTGGCGCTGGGTGCGGTCCAGGCGCAGACGGGCTTGCCTATGGCGCGCCTTTGGCACACCAGCGGCGCGGCCGTGCAGCGGCTGCCATAAGAGGGAGGAGGGGGGCAGGAGGGGTCAGCTGGGGGCAGGAGGGGGGCGACGAATGGGAGCGGGGGCGGGGCCGAGCAGGAGGTGGCGGTGGGAAAGTGGAGGGTGGAGGGGTCAGGTAGAGGGGAAGGGAGAAAAGATAGGGGAGGGGGGATTACAGAGGAGGAGAGGAGTCAGGAACAACAGAAGAGGAGGAGAGAGAAGAGTCAAGAGAGAAGAGAGAAGAGTCAAGAAGAAGAGTCAAGAAGAAGAGGAGAGAAGAGTCAAGAGAGAAGAGAGAAGAGTCAAGAAGAAAAGTCAAGAAAAAGAGGAGAGAAGAGTCAAGAGAGAAGAGAAGAGTCAAGAAGAAGAGTCAGGCAGAAGAGGAGAGACCAGAGAAGCAGAGGAGGGAAGCGTCCAGAAGATGAGGAGAAGGCCACAGAGGAAAGGAACACGCAGAGAAAAGTACAGAAGAAGAGAAGAACACGCAGGTCGGGGTGCAGAGGAGAAAAGAAGAACACAGATGAAGAGCAAAGCAGGAAGAGAACGCGGTGAGGAAGAGGAGAAAAGAAGAAGAACCCAGATGAAGAAAGAAGACGCAGGTCGGGGTGCAGAGGAGAAAAGAAGAACACAGATGAAGAGCAAAGCAGGAAGAGAACGCGGTGAGGAAGAGGAGAAAAGAAAAAGAACACAGATGAAGAAAGAAGACGCAGGTCGGGGTGCAGAGGAGAAAAGAAGAACACAGATGAAGGGCAAAGCAGGAAGAGAATGTGGTGAGGAAGAGGAGAAAAGAAGAAGAACACAGATGAAGAAAGAACACTCAGGTCGGGGTGCAGAGGAGAAAAGAAGAACACAGATGAAGAAAGAACACACAGCAAGTGGGCTGCAGAAGAGGAGCAGAGAGCGGAGGAAGATGGCTACCATAAGGAGGAGCAGAAAGCGAAGGGAAGTGGACAGCAGAGGTGCGGAGAAAGGTTGGAGGAGAGAGCAGAAGGCAGAAGACAGAAGTACAGGGAAAGAGAGGTGAGTAGCACGGGGCTGGGCGAGGGGCTGGGCGGGGGGAGTACTTACGGTTTTAGCAGGTCTTACTGGGAGGTGTCAGGAGCCTGGGCTGGTGGAGCTCCAGCGGCAGGGGGAGCGACCTACCCTAGGTTCAATGTTTTTGAACTTATATTCCAAGATCAATCAGCAGCAGACTAGGAAAATTAGCTTCTATGTTCAAAACATTAAATTCATTCCCTCTAACTCTTTATGATATACTGCCAGTAAAGTGTATCATATAGTGCAGAGAAAGAGTATCATAGTAGAGGCCACTGTTCTGCCTTCCTACGTATCTCGTATCAGAGCTTACAGAACATCTCTGGAATGCACTTCTGAGTTCAAAGAAGACCTTTATTGTTGTTAATTCTTCCCCACCCACAAGTTCTTGGGAGACGAATTAATAGACTTCAAGCATACGTTCAAATGAGTAAAAGTAGTTGCAGCAATGAAAACAAAATATATCACAGTACTTCTCAGTTGCAATGTACACAGCAGGTTATATATTTAATGCAAAGCGTATGAAATCAAATACTTCACCGTTTGAGCAAGGCGGCAGGGCCTACATACTCAGCTTCATCTTTCTGGGGTCTGCAAGTTGATGACTCCGGTCAACTGCGAGAAAGAGATTATCTACCCAAACGGGAGACTGGCAACTGGCGCCTAGTTCCAGCCTGAAGTCAAGCGGATTCGAATCTAAATCTCTGAAGCCCCGAGTCATCCTTACAAAAGCGTGCCCCCTCCTCTCAGACTTGGGAAAACTACGCAAGTCTTTGGAGAATGGCCAGATCTCCTAGACTTCTCCTCTTCCCAAGCCTGAGCAGAAAGGAAAACACCAAATGTACTCTCTCTTATCAGGTCTAGTCTGGCGTGAAGAAAACAGCTTGGTTCATCTTGTGGAAAAACACAGCTTGGAAAAATACAGCTTGGATTCTCAACTGCAATGTCTAACTCCACGTTAAAGGCAATAGGCAGCTAACCTAAATATAAAATGTAATGTTTAATGTCATGTCAAAGCCAATAGGCAGCTGAGCTGAATACAAAATGTAATGTCTAATATCATGTCAAAGCCAATAGGCAGCTGAGCTGAATACAAAATGTAATGTCTAATATCATGTCAAAGCCAATAGGAAGCTGAGCTGAATACAAAATGTAATGTCTAATATCATGTCAAAGCCAATAGGCAGCTAAAATGAATACAGCATATAATGTGCTACTGGTGAACATTGAGCAACTAATATGCGCAGTGGTGAAACACAAAGTAATTGGTCAAACACAATTAATAGCATCACAGCCACTCCCATAGATTCCCCAGTGCATAGTATTATTATATCCTATAAGGACAAATATAAAGCATAAATTTAAAATCCAAGATAAGAAGTGATCAGTAGGATACAAAACAGCCAGCCCACAGCCAATCAGGCATGTAATGTAAAACATTGTCATGCTCTGCTACTCAGCAGAAGAAGACCCCTCTTCCTCAATGCACAATAAGAATCAAATAATTAGTCACAAAACTGCTGAGGTAGGTCACTTATATTCATCTTCTTACCACTAATACAAGGAAAACTCAATATAAATTTAAAAATGATTTAAACAATTAAAAAATCTGAAAACAAAATATTTAATTAGGTAAATTATATAAAAATTCCAAGGCCTCTCCAGCAGAGAGAATATTAAAATTTAAATAGAGGGGATCAACCCTATTTTCCTAAATGTGGCTAAAGCCGGACAAACAAATAATACATGCTTAAGATTCTGCACCCCCCATTGACAAAGATCACAGATGTTAGAAGATCCATCCCATTTAGAGGTTAGTTCTCTGAGTGGCACTCTATCTAATCTCAACAGAATGAAGAAACGTCTCAACCTATGTGAGAGATTCCATGCAAGGTACGGCTGAGAATGTTTAAAAATAATTGATTTAGTTAATATAGCGAGTCTCCTCTTTAGACAACAGGTCTCAGAGTGCAGGGAAAAGCCTTTGGACCATGTCGCCTCTTTCAAGTTTTTTTTAAAACAGTAGGCGGTAGTGATGGAATCAGGTCCCAGTCAAGCTCAAGCAATTGCACAGCAAGATTATAGTTTCTAAAAAACTTGGAATTTTCTTTTAATCTTCTGAAGATTTCTGTGAAGGCTAGGGGCCATATTTATACTTTTTGACGCAAAACTGCGCTAACGCAGTTTTGCGTCAAAAAAATTAGCGCCGGCTAACGCCATTCTGAAGCGCCATATGGGCGCCGTATTTATTCAATGACGTTAGCCGGCGTTAGCCGCCGGCACTGCCTGGTGTGCGTGAAAAAAAACGACGTACACCAGGCAGCGCCGGCGTAGGGGGATATGGAGCTTGGGCGCCAAAAAATGGGGCAAGTCAGGCTGAGGCAAATATTTCGCCTCAACCCGATTTGCGCCATTTTTTTCGACTCCCAACCCCCATAGAAATGACTCCTGTCTTAGCAAAGACAGGAGTCATGCCCCCTTGCCCAATGGCCATGCCCATGGGACTTCTGTCCCCTGGGCATGGTCATTGGGCATAGTGGCATGTAGGGGGGCACAAATCAGGCCCCCATGCCACAATTTTTTTTTTTTTAAAACACTTACCTGAACCTACCTTAATGTCCCTGGGATGGGTCCCTCCATCCTTAGGCGTCCTCCTGGGGTGGGCAAGGGTGACAGGGGGGGTCCCTGGGGGCATGGGAGGGCACCTCTGGGCTCCTTCCGAGCCCACAGGTCCCTTAACGCCTGCCCTGACCAGGCGCTAAAAAACGGCACAAAAGCGGCCGTACGTCATTTTTTTTGACCCGCCCACTCCCGGGCGTGAATTTTGCCCGGGAGTGTAAATACGGCGCACATGCCTCAGAGTCAATTTTTTAGACGGGAATGCCTACCTTGCATATCATTAACGCAAAGTAGGTGTCCACGCTAAAAAATGACGCAAACTCCATGGACTTTGGCACTAGACGCGTCTAACGCCAAAGTATAAATATGGAGTTAGTTTTGCGTCGGAATTGCGTAAAAAAAACGACGCAATTCCGGCGCAAACAGAGTATAAATATGCCCCTAAGTATCTTAGTGTGGATTCCATACTATGGACTAGGCAGTAAGCTCTCTGGATCACCGCCGCTAGGCCCTGTACATAGGTATTCTTAATACCAAATTCAGGCGTTAGAGCTGCCACTGAGGCCGAGTTGTTACAAAAGGCTAGGCGTCTTAGAATCTGCCCTTCTATCTTGTCAAGGATATCCCATTTAGAGATCTCGGTATATTCTAAAGCATACAATAAGGTGGCTAGAATCTTTTTCTGATAAGCAGTTAATAGATGATGAAAATGGCGTCGGCCAACTGCGTTAATGAACGCCGCTAAAACTTGTGAGACAGAGCCTTACTAACGTTACTACAAATGTAATCTTGGTCATTGAGTGAGCAGGATAAAATCTTCCCCAAGAAGCAATAGGTTTTTACCCATTTTAACTTATGTTGACCCAGGGACCATGACAAAATAATTTTCTTACCTGACTTTTTCCCTAGAAAACATACCAATTGGGACTTAGATATATTAATTTTCAAATGATGCTGTGTGGATTAGTGATTTAAAGTGGCCAGACACTGATTTCCACCTTTCGGAGTAAGGTCATTCACAACTATATTGCTATCGTCAACGTATAAAAGGCAGGAGATTGAACGCCCTCCAATTTTGGGAGCGAAGCCATCCACATCCCACAAGGAACTAGGCAGATCATAGATGTATAAACAAAATAGCAGTGGTGCCAGTAAACAGCCTGGCTTCAAACCATTTTTTGTGGGTAATTTAGATAACAGGCCAAGGTCCCTCCTAAAAGAACTTTGCACCAGGTTGAAGAGTGCAGAGCTATAACCAAACGTAACTGATTTGGCGGGACTCCCAACTCATTTAATTTCTTCCATAAAAGTTTCCTATCTATCCTATCAAAAGCCATTGAGAAGTCTATAAATGCAGCATATACTATTCCGCCCCTGATATGAACATGTTTTTTTAAAATAATTTGCATTATAATATTATCCAAAATATTATGGCGGTCATTACAACATTGGTGGTAAAAGCCGCTTAACGCCGTGCAGAAAACCGCAAACACACCGCCGCAGCAGCGGAAATCCGCCACAGCTATTATGAACCACAGCACGGAATCTGCCAAAATTCAGACACCCACACAAGTCCTCCACACCAAAGGTCAGTGATAAACTGGTGAAAACAAAACCTCCACCGCCACGCCAACAGAAATACGCCCACACTATCACAACCCACGAATCCACGCAGCGGTCTTTCAACCGTGGTATTCCATTGGCGGTACACACCGCCGTGCTCAAAATACACACACATTGGACAAATCGAAATACACACCTGATACACATACACACACTACTCCCACACACCCAATACAATATAAAACACACACCCACATCACCCACAAACCCCTACGACCACAATTACTGAGAGAAGGCCAGAGAGAGACACCACCATCAACAATACTAGCATCCACAGGCACACAACACCATCACCCACATAACTTCTACGCACCTCACACTACACACCACTACATATCAGCACACTTATCACCCCACACACCACCCTGCACATCACCTACACCACCCCATGGCACAGCAAAGACACCCCAGGTTCTCGGAGGAGGAGCTCAGGGTCATGGTGGAGGAAATCGTCCGGGTAGAGCCACAGCTATTCGGATCACAGGTGCAGCACACCTCAATTGCAATGAAGATGGAGCTATGGCGAGGAATAGTGGACAGGGTCAATGCAGTGGGACAGCACCCAAGAAATCGGGAGTACATCAGGAAGAGGTGGATCGACCTACGGAGGAAGGTGCGTTCCATGGTCTCAAGACACCACCTGGCGGTTCAGCGGACTGGCGGCGGACCCCCACCTCCTCCCCCACAACTAACAAAATGGGAGGAGCAGGTCTTGGCGATTCTGCATCCAGGGGCCTCGCAGGAGTAGGTGGAGGAATGGACTCCGGTGAGTTACATCTTACCTATTACATCCCCCACCCTACCTGCATGCCAACACATACCCCCACCTTCACCCTCACCCCCATCACTCTAACTCCTCACAAATGTCCCAACATCACAAACTACACATCTTAACACCAAGCCCTGCATGCAACAACAAAGCATGGACACCCATCACTAAAGCATGCCCACTGCACATACCCATACACTCCCCTAAACCATCATCACACAAGGTCCGACACAGGAATGCAAGCATTGGATACACAGTCACCCACCCATTGCACACCATGGCACACACAGATGTAATAAACATCCTTTTATACCCCTGCAGGACCCCTACTCAACGTCACCGGACAGGAGGGTCCACACAGAAGAGGCCCACAGTGATGACAGCACCTCTGTCCAACTGGATCTAGACGACCAGCCCGGCCCATCCGGGACCTCGGGACAGTCGGTACCCCTCACCCAGTCACAGGCCACCACAGACCTTCCCCCCTCTGGAAACACCAGCACAGCACCCACCCAGCGGGCCCATACCTCCGTCCCCAGGACACGTCAATCAGCAGTGTGTCCACCACTACAGGGAACCGAGGCTAGCCCACCACGCCAACAACAACAGGGACCTGGGGGCAGTGGTAGTGGGCACACGGTCAGGGGACGGAGGCCCAGGAACTCAGGGGAACTGGGAGAGCTGTTGTGCGACAGGGGGCGAACAGGCCCAGGGAACCCCTCTCCACGAGGCCCTCTCCAACATCATGGGAGCCTACCACCACTCCCAGGAGACGATGGCAACGGTACTGGCCAAGTTTCAGGAGACCCAGTGCCTGCAGGAGGACCAGTATTTGGGCTTCAGGGAGGAACTCAGAGCCATCAATTCCACCCTGGGCACCATCGTAGGGGTGCTGAAGGAAGTACTCAACACCAGGAGGGACACTGTTGTGCTAGTGGACAGGAGGAACCGCCACAGGACCACCACACCAGCACCCCAACCCCTGCCTAGGGAGAACCACCTCGCAAACGGTCCCTGAGATCCAGGACAGAGAACTATGCCAAGACCCCCGCCAAGAAATTAGAACACCCTGAATGTCATCCTACTGTCCCACTTTGTCACCCTGTCCATCCTTAAACTGCCCCAGCTCCACTTCCTGTGCCCATTAGGGCAATGCACCTGTGAGACTAATAGACTGGACTCTGCCATGGACATTCCTCTGCCATCACCCCTCCCCATTTTTCTACACCCTCCAATATTGAGCACTAAAATAAACACCCTTAAAGCACAAAACAATCTGGAGTCAGTCTGTGATTTCAGAATACTGTATTAGCAATTACTGTGGCAAAAAGCTCTTTCATTTGTAATGTCAACATACCTATGTCACACAACTGTAGTCCATGAGGAATCAAAGCAGATGTCACACATTGGGACCCACATCTGTGAAATCGTAAGGGAAAGTGACAACTCAGTGACCATACACTGGGTGAAAACGCCAGACAGTAGATAGGTAGTAGTGTTTAAGTACATGTAGTAGGCAGGTTTGTATTCTTATCTGTGTTTCACTGGAAATATTGCTGGATCACTGAGTCCCTGTTGTCCATGTCTTCTTCTTCTGCTTCCTTGTCTTCACTGTCCACAGGCTCCACAGCTGCAACAACACCGCCATCTGGACCATCCTCCTGCAGAAAAGGCACCTGTTGTCGCAAAGCCAAGTTGTGAAGCATACAGCAGGCCAATATGATCTGGCACACCTTCTTTGGTGGGTAAAATAGGAAACCACCTGTCATATGGAGGCACCTGAACCTGGCCTTCAGGAGGCCGAAGGTGCGCTCGATCACCCTCCTAGTTCGCCCATGGGCCTCATTGTAGCGTTCCTCTGCCCTTGTCCTGTGATTCCTCACTGGGGTCAGTAGCCATGACAGGTTGGGGTAACCAGAGTCACCTGCAAATGGCGAGGGACAACTGTTAGACACACACTAACCTGTAGGGATATCCCCAGACCCAGACAACCATCCCCACTGTCTTGCTTCCAGGTGCTCACCTAATAGCCACACACGGTGCCTTTGGAGTTGACCCATCACATAAGGGATTCTGCTATTCCGCAGGATGTAGGTTTCATGCACTGAGCCAGAGAACTTGGCATTCACATGGGAGATGTACTGGTCTGCCAAGCATACCATCTGTACATTCATAGAATTATAACTCTTCCGATTTCTGTACACCTGTTCACTCCTGTGGGGGGGACAAAAGCCAATGTGCCCCATCAATGGCACCTATGATGTTGGGGATATGTCCCAGGGCATAGAAATCACCTTTCACTGTAGGCAAATCCTCCACCTGAGGGAAAACGATGTAGCTCCGCATGTGTTTCAGCAGGGCAGATAACACTCTGGACAACACGTTGGAAAACATAGACTGGGACATCCCTGATGCTATGGCCACTGTTGTTTGAAATGACCCACCTGCAAGGAAATGGAGCACTGACAGCACCTGCACTTGAGGGGGATTCCTGTGGCATGGCGGATAGCTGACATCAGGTCTGGCTCCAGCTGGGTACACAGTTCCTGGATTGTGGCACGGTCAAGCCTGTAGGTGATGATCACATGTCTTTCCTCCATTGTCGACAGGTCCACCGATGGTCGGTACACCGGAGGATGCCGCCATCTCCTCACATGTCCCAGCGGACGGTGCCTATGAAGGACAACAGCGATCACAGAGTCAAACAACTCAGAGGTGCTTACCCACATCTTACACAGAACACCAATCATAATCTAAAAAAGTGGCCTGTATGTGTGTTGAGTCTAGGCCTAGGTATGTGAGACGCAGTTAAAAATGAAGCCATGTAGGCCCCTGAAATGGCGGCCTGCTTGACCTCTAAAGTGGGACAATTGGATGTGAGGTAACTGCGCTGGCGCAATGCTGCATTGGTTAACATTGGACCATATGACTCCCAGGAGCCAATGACGATGTACGCCGGCGGTGACGGGACCACCATTTTCTATCTGTTCAATCATTTGATACCTGATCTTCGACAGGAGAGGACCTACACTGCAAGTGCTGCTGTGACCTCGGTCTGCAAGAGACAATGGCTCGAGTGTCTGGGGAAAGGGCCCCTGCCTTCACATCGGAGGAGTTGCAGAAACTCGTTGATGGGGTCCTCCCCCAGCACACGCTACTCTATGGTCCTTCACACAAACAGGTAAGTACACTGGGAGCATGCTGTATGGGCTATGCCTGTGTTGAGAGGGGTGGATGTAAGAAGGAAGGGGGGAGAGTGCGGCTTGCATGATACAACGGTGAGTGCATGTGCCACATGGCAAGGGTAGGGATGGGGGCCAATGACTGTGATGGTGCAGTTGGTAATAAGTTTCTCTTCCCCCTGCACAAATCATATAGGTCAGCGCCCACCAGAAAAAAGATATTTGGCGTGGCATCACCAAGGACGTCCGGACCGTGGGGGGTCTACCACAGAGGGAGCATCCACTGCCTGAAAAGATGGGAGGTCATTCGCCCCTGGAGCAAGAAGATGGCGGAGGCTCAGCTGGGGATGGCCTCCCAACATGGGAGGGGTGCCCATCGCACCATGACCCCCCTGATGTTCAGGATCCTGGTGGTGGCGTACCCGGATTTGGATGGGTGCTTGAGGGCATCACAGCAGCCACAAGGTGGTAAGTACACTCTCATCCTGCTGATTTTGCGCGCAGTGGAGGTGTCTGGGTGGGGGAGGTGGGCTGTGGGTTTCCCTAGGCCAGGGCGAGTTCCGTAGGCAAGGTCCCTCCGTGAGGCAGGCCATGTGGCACCCCACTGCAACTCTGTAGAGTGCCAAGTACACCTAGTCATGCCCCTGTGTCATCCATGTGTGCAGATGTCGTCCATAGCCTAGTAGGCCATTTCCCAGGAATTGAACAGTGGAGCCCAAGAGCGGAGCGTAGTGCAGGGTGCTTCTGTGTCTGTCGTGTCCGCCAACGGTAGCGGCAATGCATGCACTCAAAATGTCTTTCTTCTGTCTTCCCCCCCTTTTTGTGGTCTCCCTGTTCCTGTGTGCATTAGCATCATCAGGCAGAGGAGCAGTGGCACCGGAGCAGGAGGGGGCTGCATCCCACATGGCCATGGAGGGCCACACTACGGACTCGGACTTCACCAGTGGGACGGAGGGAGAGGGATGCTCCACGGCGGGGACAGGAGCTGAGACCAGCGACACGGACTTGTCCTCTGATGGGAGCTCCCTTGTGGTGGCGGCAACATCTGTGCCCCCACCATCTACAGGTACAGCCGCCACCCCCCCTTCCAGCACCGCCCTCCCAGCAGCCCCTCAGCCTTTACCCCATGCCCGCTCATCCCGGAGGGTGGGCATCACCTTCGCCCCAGGCACCTCAGGCCCTGCCCCAGTCTCCCTGCTGCCCTCAGTGAGGAGGCCATTGACCTCCTCAGGTCCCTCACTGTTGGGCAGTCTACCATTTTGAATGCCATCCAGGGTGTCGAAAGGCAGTTGCAACAAACCAATGCATTCCTGGAGGGCATTCATTCTGGTCAGGCGGCCCTTCAGCAAGCTTTTCAGACTCTGGCCTCAGCAGTGATGGCAGTCTTTGTCCCTGTGTCTAGCCTCCCCCCTCCAACTTCCTCCACCCAGACCCAATCCCCTGTACCCCAGCATATCCCAAGCACACCTCTAGACCAGCATGCACACAGGTCAACACACAAGGGAAGCTCAGGCAAACATAAACACCACACATCCCACAGGCACTCACGCAAGCATCACACACATGCAGACACACAACATCCACTGCCTCCACTGTGTCCCCCTCCTCCTCGTCTCCCTCCTCCCCCCAGTCTTGTCTACACTCACACCTGCATGCACTACATCTACAGCCACTACTGCCATCACCAGCACACCCACCACCACACACCGCTCACGTGCAGTCACCACCCCACTACCATTCACACGTCCCCTGTGTCCTCTCCCAGTGTGTCTGTGATGCCACCTCCCAAGATACACAAACGCAGGCACACACACACCCAACAGCCCTCCACCTCACTACAGCCTCCAGCGCATGCACCTTCACCCAAAGTCATCAAATGAACACCTCCTACAACCACAACCTCTTCCTTCACTCCCAAACCCCCTCCAGCTACCCATCCCAGTGTCTCCAAAAAACATTTCCTGTCAAATCTTGACCTCTTTCCCACACCTCCCCGACCCCGTCCGTCTCCTAGGTCCCAAACTAGCACCTCAGCCACAACATCTCCGGGACTAGTGATACCCGTGGTCACCGGAATATGGAGTGCACCGGCCACCAGGGCAGCCAGTGTGGCACAGAGCCACAGCACAGACAGTCCCCCACCTGTGAAGCATCAGAAGTTGGCCAGTGCCTGGCGGGAGAGGAGGAAGACTCCAGCCACCAAAGCCCCTCCCAGCGGTCCCGGTGGGAGTGTGGAGTCAGCTACGACACCTTCCATGGTGGGGAAGGGCCACAAGAAAGCAGGAAAGTCTGGGAAGAGCAGCATGGCGGAGGAGACCGCCATCCTCCCCGCTGCCCAGGAGGCCACAACCGTCATCCCCGCTGCCCAGGCGGCCACAGCCATCATTCCCACTGCTCAGGAGGCCACAGCCATCATCCCCGCTGACCAGGAGGCCACAGCAATCATCCCCGCTGGGACAGATAGGACCGCCAGCACAAGCCCCGCTGGGCCAGAGAGGACCGCCAGCACAAGCCCCGCTGGGCCAGAGAGGACCGCCAGCAGAAGCCCCGCTGGGACAGAGACGACCGCCAGCACAAGCCCCGCTGGGCCAGGGAGGACCGCCAGCACAAGCCCCGCTGGGACAGAGAGGACCGCCAGCACAAGCCCCGCTGGGCTAGGGAGGACCGCCAGCACAAGCCCCGCTGGGCTAGAGAGGACCGCCAGCAGCTAAGTCACTGCAAAGGAGCCCGCCGCTCCAAGCACCGCTGAACAGGGCACTGCTGTCTCAAGCACCGCTGAACAGGGCACTGCCATCTCAAGCACCGCTGAAGAGGGCACCGCCGTCTCAAGCTCCGCCGAACAGGGCACTGCCGTCTCAAGCACCGCTGAAGAGGGCACCGCCGCCTTAAGCACCGCTGAACAGGACACCGCCATCTCAAGCACCGTTGAACAGGGCACCGCCATCTCAAGCACCGCTGAACAGGGCACCTCCTCCTCAAGCACCGCTGAACAGGGCACCGCCATCTCAAGCAACACTGGCCCATGAGCGCCAAGGGCACTGACGCTACTGAGTCCATCACGGGCAGAATGAAGCACTCTGGGCACCATGCCCCCTCCAGAACCAGTGGAGAGATAAATTCACTACCGCTGTCCTTAGCAGGATGAAGCACTCTGGGCACCAAGCCCCCTCCAGAACCAGTGGAGAGATACATCCACTACCTCTGTCCTTAGCAGGATGAAGCACTCTGGGCACCATGCCCCCTCCAGAACCAGTGGAGAGATACATCCACTACCTCTGTCCTTAGCAGGATGAAGCACTCTGGGCACCATGCCCCCTCCAGAACCAGTGGAGAGATACATCCACTTCCTCTGTCCTTAGCAGGATGAAGCACTCTGGGCACCATGTCCCCTCTAGAACCAGTGGAGAGATACATCCACTACCTTTGTCCTTGGCAGGATGAAGCACTCTGGGCACAAAGCCCCCTCCAGAACCAGTGGAGACTGTTATCCACTTGAGAGAATGTGGCTTTGCACTCCCCAGGATGAAACAGTGGGCAACCCACCCACTGTATAGACTTGAGAGACTGTGGCTTTGCACTCCCCAGGATTGAACAGTGGGCAACCCACCCACTGTAGAGACTTGAGGGACTGTGGCTTTGCACTCCCCAGGATATGGCAGTGGGCAACCCACCCACTGTAGAGACTTGAGAGACTGTGGCTTTGCACTCCCCAGGATATGGCAGTGGGCAACCCACCCACTGTAGAGACTTGAGAGACTGTGGCTTTGCACTCCCCAGGATTGAACAGTGGGAAACCCCCCCACTGTAGAGACTTGAGAGACTGTGGCTTTGCACTCCCCAGGATTGAACAGTGGGCATGTGGCCCTCTCGTGGATTTGGCATTGTGCACTCAACCGGCTGAGGTGCCCCCCCTTTCCCTCCCCCTGAGGTGCCTGTTTTCTTGCTCTCTGATGCCCCTGAAGTGTTCTCTCCATCATGGTCAGAGATCTTGTGTGGGCCTCACCCATACTGTGTGGGCCCAGTGTTCCACTGACTTAATTGGAGCACTACCTGGACTACTATGCTTGGTGTATATTTTGTTAATCGTGTATATATATATATTTTTGCATACTTGATTTTAATATATTACAATGGTTACACTCATTTCTTTTTGACTTTGCATTCTTCCGGGGGGGGTTTTGGGGTTTAAATAACATGTATTAATATGTATTAGTGTGTGTGTTGTAGTGGGTGAGGGTGGGGGTGTTGCGTGTGTGTGTCACTGTTTTTTCCCTCCCCCCTGTGCCGTAGGTGCAGTACTCACCTTGGTCTTCGCCGCCGGCGGATTGGCCTGTAGTGATACTGTGGTCGGTATTTTGTCCTCCGCCTGTCTGTTGGCGGTGTCCGCCTTGCTGTTTGTTTGTACCGCTGTGGCGGTCAGAGTGTTAAAGTGGCTGGGTTTGTTGGAGGTTTCCGTCACGGTCTTAATTGCAAAGATTTTACCAACGGCCTGTTAGCGGTCTTACCACCGCTTTAACACCGACCGCCAGGGTTGTAATGATCACCTATGATCCTTTCTTAAACCTGCTTGTTCCAAAGGGAGTATCGTGTTTTCCTGAACCCAAAAAGTTAAATGCATTAATATACTTTTCTTGCCAGTTGCGTCCAGCAGTGCAATTTGACGATAATTTATGGGAAGAAATGTATCTTCCTTTTTATATAGGAGGGCTAACTCTCCCAATCCAGGAGTCCGTGACTCTTCCTTGTGAATAGCAGACGCAGGAGACTGTGTGGAGGATTCTTGCCCAGAGCAGAGATTCCTGTTTAATTATTGCCATTGAGACCTCATCGGGCCCATTGCTCCGGATGCCTGCATCGATATTATAAACCTCTCGATCTCAGTCACAGAGGGGGGACCAAAGCTATCCAATTCAGTTCTATTACTTGTGCTCAGTTCTACATCCCATAGCTCCATATCCCCATTTTGCACGTATGGAAAGTATTTACTTCCTTCAATCAGCCTAGGCTATCGGAGGGGCAATAGAGGATCTAAGCTTTCCACAACCTTCAGAAACAGTAGCCCCAAATTAATGAGAGTTTTTTTTATCACAGCAGCTTCCCTCAATGCAACTTACTTCTGTCCAGCCTCTTCCTTCCTTCTACCTAACTTCATTTGCGCTTTTCTTCTTTTTAATAAAGATATTCTCCTACTCCTACCCATAGACTCCCATTTATACTGTTTCCTTACCAATTTATTAATTTCTCTATTCAACAATAAAATAGCTTTACTTTCATTTGAGGAGGCTTACTATGCTTAGGCTGATCAATTTGAGTTATGTATTCCATGAGTTTGGTGAAGTAACTTGACGGATCCACATTCCATTTGTCAATATCTCTCACTGAGCATTCAAGTACTTTTTAACAGATAGCTTTTTGGCAGGTGTCCAATAGATTCTGCCCGTTTTCCCATTAAAACTAATGTCCTTTCCCTTGAAATCCCAGGACTCTATGGAGGATAACTGCATTTTTAACAATAGGTTAAGGATCTTATGATCACTAAACAGTGTATCAATGACTATCATATCTTCCACTGATTGGGCGATAACATAGGAGGCCAAAATTTTGTCAATAATGGAACTACTCTGTAGAGATTTATGTGTGAATGAAAAGCACCCATTTAAGATGATACAACAGAGGTTCTGCAAACCTTTCAATAAGATGTGCCCCCTTTTATCCATCCTAATTCCAGGGGGGGGAATAAGATGAAGTAATATTAAAGGCGGTTTCCCTCTCTGCATTTCAAAAGATGGAATGAGATAGATTGGAAATTTTACAGTTTAAATCCCTCATTATCAATAACTCATCATCACTTTCATGTGGGTTTGAAAAGATTGTGGAAATATGACTAAACACATGTAATACAGGTATATCATATTCCTTCTCTGGTGGGATATACACATTTACTATTAGTAGGGGGATTTCCTGCCATTCTCCAATATTGGGTACACTCTCACTATCTGAAAAAGATTTGAGGAGACTGGGAAACTAACATATTCTCATTTATGGTTGCTGCTTAACAACATAGAAATACTCCCTTTTGTGCCCTTTCTTAGAAGGCTGTGCCTTTATGCATAGGACGGACTACCCGGGACAGATGAAATCAGATATGCTCCAGGTCTTTTGGATAAAAATTAAGTCAGCCTGTAGAGAACAAATAAAATCTAATTTTTCAGAATGGTTCCCTATTCCTGCTGCATTTCAAGAGACCATGAAGCGATTATGGGAAATGACAGGGTTGTGAAAACTTTCCCTTCGTCCGAGTGCCATTTAGAGCCCCCGCCAATCAACTTCAGTTTTCCTTTTTGGCACCTGAAAAATGTGAAGGGGCATCCTCCATAAACCAATCTTTCATCATGGAAAAGGGAAACTTTCACATTTTCCACGGAGGAAGAAGCATGGTCAAGCATTCGGTGAGGATTAGTATCATTTGAATGTAAAACAGGAGGGGACTGCTGCCAATTGAATGAAATTATTTTTCCCTGTACTCGGACCACATCTATGCCTCTATGCTGTGACAGCTCAGAATTAACTAGAATCAGATTAATAACAGTTTTGGAGAAGAACCAGACTTTTGTCTTTATCGCTCCTACACTCTGATTAGGAAATACCCGAGAGATGTCACTGCTTTAAATACATTTTAGCTCCTCATTATCTTTAAAACAAAAGATTAATAGAGAACGGTTTAAAATTAAATTCAGATCAAATAAAGCAGAAAACTCTAAGCATTAAGGGGTCTCTGTATGACCTTTAGTAACCTCCTCCCTACTGAGTGCTTCCTCACCTTTATAAAGAGCAGATGTAGAGTTCAATGACACTGCATTACCGTTCACAGTACAATAGGAAACAGCACAAGGATTTAAATCAGATAGCACGCTCAATGTGGCTGGAGGATAGTCTGTTGCACCCCTCATAAAAAGGGTTGAGTCTTGTTCTCCCAGTGGGTGAGGAGATCCAAAGGTTCCCATGTGCTTGGGCCTCTCCTTCATCTGCACCAGTTCATGTTTTTCCCAGTGAGAGTAAGTTCCAGAGGGGTCCTTGTCCTCAAACTTAACCTTTCTTGGGATATTTTTAAAGAATCAACATTTCACCATTTTCCCCCTTTTTTCAACTTTTTCCAATTTTTTTACCCATTTTCTTCTCTTTCGTAGATTTTACAGCCATGATCCCCTTATGCTCCACTATCAATGAGTCAGGGTATACTTTGGGCAGAAAAATGAGAAAAGAGGCCACCAGATGATTTAGCTCATTCTTCAAAATAACAGGATCAGAGAGAGTAGAGGCCGGATTACCCGTAGAAAGTGGGCTGGAAAAAAGATTTTCCAAGGAATAGACAACACTCTCTTGGATAAAGCAATGCTGTGAATTTGAATATTTCAAATATACTTGTGGCTTGCCCACATTTGTTCCCTGATCAGAATGAGAGGTCCGAGTAGGTGAATTCATAGACACACGAGAGTCCGAGGAGAGCAAAACTGGACTAGAACCTTGACACCCCAACTTTTGATGAGCGTCCTCTGCGGTCATCGAAACTTTCTCATCTCCAGCCTAGTTTAACATCCTTTTGATCTAACAGGACTTTCAATATGGATAGTAAATGTCTTGAGTATGATCAGAATTGTTTAGTGATTTTTCTAAGTGTGTACCAAGATCGACAATAGAATTCTCTTGAGACATTAAAAGGACTCTGAAAATACAAAATTTTGATCTGGGGTGCCACTCGGAAGATTCACAGAGCACACACGTTCTGGCATCAAGAAAGACATTAATGCGGAGAGTGAGTGATCAGTAATGCTACTACTAAACAGCCTTAGACCGGGGGAACTAAATTTGGGTTTGCTATCTAAAGGCGTCTTTGGATAACTAACAGGAAAATTCCATGCACCATTTACACAATTCAAGTCAATATCAGGAAAGATAAAATCCCATACTCCATCCCCTATTCCAGAGATGCCATCCTCATTTGCCAGAGGAGGGATGTGAGTCACTAAGTCCCCCGTGAAAAAAGGCGGCTTTCCCCTCACAGGGGTTACATTCACATTACTCCCCCAGTTGACCGCACAGCTAGCTTCAAAACCGTTTACTTCATTGAGGACCGGTTCTTCAATTAGCTCCTTTTGAACATAAGGGAGGATGGAATTTATACTTTTTATATTCAAGGGGGAGAATACCCTTATTTCTTAGGGGATTAGACTTAGGCCTTCCTTTTGACCCTAGCGGTCTTTTGACCGCCAGGGTTAATGTGGAGATATCACCATCAACATGCTGGTGGTGTATACCGCCACATTATGAGTGTGGCAGGTTGGCCGCAGCCAACCCGCTCATCACCCCACATACTGCCTTGGATGTACACTCTCACTATCTGAAAAAGATTTGAGGCGACTTGGAAACTAACATGTTCCCATTTACAGTTGCTGCTTAACAAAGAAATACCCCTTTTGTGTGCCCTTTTTTTAGAAGGCTGTGCCTTTATGCATAGGGCCAAATACTTGGGACAGATGAAATCAGATATGCTCCAGGTCTCTTCGATGCAAATTAAGTCAGAGAACAAATAAAATCTAATTTTTCAGAATGGTTCCTTATTCCTGCCGCATTCCAAGAGACCACAGAGCGATTATGGTAAATGACAGGGTTGTGAAAACTTTCCCTTCGTCCGAGTGCTATTTAGAGCCCCGCCAACCAACTTCAGTTTCCCTGTTTGGCACCTGAAAAATGTGAAGGGGCATCCTCCACAAACCACTTTTCACCATGGAAAAGGGAAACTTTTACATTTTCCACAGAGGAAGAAGCATGGTCAAGCATTCGGTGAGGATTGGTATCATTTGAATTTAAAACAGGAGGGAACCTGTGCCAATTGAATATAATTTATTTTCCCTGTACTGGAACTACATTTATGCCTCTATGCTGTAACTGCTCAGAATTAACTAGAATCAGATTTATAAACGTTTTGGAGAAGAACCAGACTTTTGTATTTATCGCTCCTACACTCTGATTAAGAAATACCCGAACAATGTCACTGCTTTCAATACATTTTAGCTCCTCATTATCTTTAAAACAAGAAATTAATAGAGAACGGTTTAAAATTAAATTCAGATCAAATAAAGCAGAAAACTCCAAACATTCAGGGGTCTCTGTATGACCTTTAGTAACTTCCTCCCTATTGTGTGCTTCCTCACCTTTCTAAAGAGCAGATGTAGGGTTCAATGACACTGCATTAGCATTCACAATACAAAAGGAAACAGCATGAGGATTTAAATCAGGTAGCACGCTCAATGAGGCTGGAGGATAGTCTGTTGCACACCCCAGAAAACGGGTTGAGTCTTGTTCTCCCTGTGGGGGAGGAGATCCAATGGATCCCATGTCCTTGGGCCTCTCCTTCATCTGGACCAGTTAATGTTCTTCCCAGTGAGAGGAAGTTCCATCGGGGCCTGTGTCCTCGAACATAACCTTTCTTGCGTTATTTTTAGAGATTCAACATTTCCCCTTTTTTCCCCCTTTTTTCAATTTTTTCCCCATTTGTTTACCTATTTTCCTCTCTTTAGTAGATTTTACAGCCATGATCCCCTTATGCTCCACTATCAATGAGTCAGGGTATACTTTGGTCAGAAAAATGAGAAAAGGGGGCACCAGAGGATTTAGGTCATTTTTCAAAATAACAGGTTGAGAGACAGTAGGGGCCGAATTACTCGTAGAAAGTGGGCTGGAAAAAAGATTTTCTAAGGAATAGACTACACTCTCTTGGATAAAGCAATCCTGTGAATTTGAATATTTGAAATGTACTTGTGGTTTGCCCACCTTAGTACACTGATCAGAATGAGAGGTCTGAGTAGATGAATTCACCCACACATGAGAGTCAGAGGAGAGCAAAATTGGACTAGACCCTTGACACCACAACGTTTGATGAGCGTCTTCTGCGGTCATTGACATTTTCACATCCCAGCCTAGTTTAACATCTTTTTGATCTAACAGGACTTTCAATATGGATAGTAAGGCCTGTATTAATATTTTTTTAGCGCCGCATTTGAGTCGTTTTTTGAAGCAAAATCGCCGCAAACTTACAAAATACAACTGTATTTTGTAAGTTTGCGCCGATTTTGCGTCAAAAAAGGACGCAAAAGCAGCGCTAAAAAAGTATAACTATGGGCCTAAATGTCTTGAGTATGGTCAGAATTGTTAAGTGATTTTTCTAAGAGTACCAAGATCGATGATAGAATTCTCTTGATACATTTAAAGGACTCTGAAAATACAAAATTTTTATCTGGGGTGCCACTCGAAGATTCACAGAGCAAACAAGTTCTGGCGTCAAGAAAGACATTAATGGGGAGAATGAGTGATCAGTATTACTACTACTATGCAGCCTTAGACTGGGGGAACTAAATTTGGGTTTGCTATATAAAGGTGTCTTTGGATAACTAACAGGAAAATTCCATGTACAATATATAGACAATTCAAGTCAATATCAGGAAAAATAAAATCCCCTACTTCATCCCCTATTCCAGGTATGCCATCCTCATTCACCGGGAGAGGGATGTGATTCAGTAAGTCCCCTGTGGAAGAAGAGGGTTTTCTCCTCACAGGGGTTAAATCCACATTACTCCCCCAGTTGACGACACCACTAGCTGCTAAACCGTTTACTTAATTGAGGACTGGTTCTTCAAGTAGCTCCTTTTGAACATAAGGGAGAATGGAATTTATACTTTTTATATTCAAGTGGGGTAATACCCTTATTTCTTAGGGGATTAGTCTTAGGCCTTCATTTTGACCCTGGCGGTCTTTTGACCGCCAGGGTTAATGTGGAGGTATCACCACCAATAGGCTGGTGGTTTATACCGCCACATTATGAGTGTGGCAGATTGGCCGCAGCCAACCTGCCACATCACCACTCATACCGCTATGGTGGTATGTACCGCCGGGCCGGAGATGTTCATCTTCGACCCGGTGGTCCACACATGACCGCCAGTGGTATAATGAGCCAGCCTACTGCATGGTTTTCACTGTGGTACCACCGTCACAACAACCATGGCAACCATGGCGTTTGGGCTATCGGAAACAGGGAATTCCTTCCCTGTCACCGGTAGAAGGCTTCCCCATCCCCCCAGCAATCACCTATCTCCTACCCCCCCTAGAACCACAGCACCCCCTCACACCCCCTTTCCACACCTCCCAGAATCACAGCGCCCCCACCTCCCCATAACCCCAGCTCCCTCCTGGCAATCATGCATCTCCACCTCCATACACGCATTCACTCACACTCATCCATACACACATTCACTCACACTCATCCATACACGCATTCACTCACACATACTCACACGCATACACACTGACATGTAGGCACGCACTCATTGTAATATTCACACATGCATTCACTCACATGCATTCCACCACGTTTACACCACAACACTCACAGATGCATACACACACAAATACACACATTCATCATTCATACACACATGCAGACACCACACACAACAACCACCAACCCCACCCCTGTCCCCCCTCCCCGATGAATGCCCGACTTACCTTGTCCGATAAGGAAACGGCAAGGGGCGCTGCTACCGTCAGCAGCACCCCGCTAGCAGGATACCACTGGGCCATCTGTTTGATCAAAATACTACTGGTGGGTTGTGCAGGTGGTAGCACCACCCGACACCTTGTCCGCCAGCATGGCTACTATTGGACTTCCACCCAAAATGTGGTGGAAATCCAGCAGTATCAATATTATGGCAGGTTTGAAGACCGCCAGCATTGGTGGTCTTCTGGCGCCCGTGGCTTTGGCTGTCTCGGTTTGAGACCGCCAAAGTCATAATGAAGGCATGAGTCTTTTTACATGCTTGACTAAGAAAACTCCTGCTCCTTTGCAAGTGTTTGGCAGTCATCCTTGTGGAGAAGGTGCATCCTTGCCCTCAACCAGTACTAGTACCTTAGCAAGGAGAGTAAGGAGAGCACCTTTATCCAGAGGACAAGCAGATCAATCACCAATCACAGAGACTATCAGCAAGACTCTTGGGACTGCAACTGGGTGGGAGACAGCAGTTGGGGGGGTCAGCCCTGCTGGTAGATCTAGGAAGAGCTGGCCACACTGACCTAATGTCAGCTGCTTCTGCTCCACCGCAGGGGATCGCAGCTCAAACTTCACCTTCTCCCCCAAGTTAGGTTCTTTACAGCTCCTTCACTGCTCTTATTCTGTCCCTTATTTGCGCCTCCACACACTTCACCAATGTTTACCACTCCACTTTAATGTCACTGGGCTGTAGAGGCTTCACAATCTAAGCTCCGCACTTCATACTCCAGGCTGTTCTTACAAGTGTCTCTGCTTCATTTCCTCATTACCTCATTCACAAATCGTGTCCAGCATGCAGCAGGCAGAGTCATCGTCAGACTTTGATCAGTTAACAAATGGCAAAGTCTCCAATTCCACCAACAGAGCTGAGACAAAGCTGAGACCTGGAAGGCTGGGGAGCCTGGGAAGCCAAGAGAGACAAGGGCGTACACAGAGGTGGTTAGGGGTGCTCCTTACACCACCCACTTACAGATATCTGTTCCCCTACTTCGCTCTGGCCGCTCTGGCAACCAGACTGGGGACACACTCCTTGTACTGCTCACACGACTTCTGCTGGGCTGCTACACCCCCTAAAGATCCGGCACGGAGGGTGGGAGATTCCATGTGCCACACGCCGTTCATTTCACTGCACACTTCCTTCCTTCTTCGTGGCTCATCATCCTGCCACATCTTCCTCCTGCCACCGGACTGCGGCTGTAAGATACAGTGTGCAGCTCTCGGCTCTTCCTCCTGCCGTGTCCTCCTCCTGCCCCTGGACTGTAGTTGAAAGATACCGCATACCACGTGCAGCTTGCAGCTCGTCCTCCTGCTGTGTTTTTTTTTTTTCTGCTGGGCTCTCTGGACTGTCAACTATGGCAGCTGGAAGAACCGGCACCTAGGATTAGTCCCTAGGGCCGGAAAACAGCTGAGTTCTTAGGTCAGGAGGGTAGCATGCACTGCAAAGTTTCAGAGCTCCACCAAGCACTCCATGCCTCCACGCCTCCACGCCTCCTCTCCTCCTCACATCTTCACGTCTCCAGCAGCAGTTCCTTTTTTGTTCGTGAATGGCTCAATCATGTTTCAGATGCAGTAATGTAACAATATTTGTTCTAGCTGTCGAATGAAGCAGGAAGCTACTGAATTCATGTGAAAGAATATTAAGTTTGTTTTTTTGTGTGCCATGGGAAAGGAACTGTATGTATCAAATTATTGGAAAATTTAATATTTTGGCAGAATCTTGTAACCGGAGGAAGATGACAACTCACATTTGCTGAGAACATTTCTGAATGTAACAGAGCTTGGTGGTGCCATCTGCAATGATTAGATGCTGAAACCAACACCCAGTAGTTGCCCACCAGGAGGACCAACCAAATGGATTTTGGTTATTTTAATTAGTGAAGAACTTTGGAATTGTAGGCAGTCCCCTCTGAGCCTTCTTGAGGTCAGTCCATTGCCAGCACTTCTAAGAATGCATTCTACGCTTGCTTAAGTCTGCTCTCTTACATTCTGTTTTCTCTACGTTTCTGATGAGTTTTCTCATCATAGTCTTAACTCCCCTATTCTGTTATGTGGTTCAGTACTAGTCAGGCCAACTAATTCTGAACTAATGATCTGTCCTATGTGCAGCTCGTGTTCTGCGCTGTCCTGATGCTGCTCTCAACCGATGCCAGAAGATGGTGACACTCTAACCTGATGAATCAGCGCTGTATGCTGTCTCATAAGGAGAGGTACTATATACATGTGGTTTCTTGTTTCCCTTTTAGTTAGTAACTTACATCATTATATTTTGTAGTGAGTTTTTCTAGTTAGATGTTTTCCAGATAATTTTTGTCTTCTTTTAGTTTTTGCTTTTGCCTTCATGTGTTAGCCCATTCCCACACATGCAAATCCCAATTTTGGTTAGTATTAGTAATACTCAGATCTGAAATAAATAGTTAAACCTGTATTTTGATGATTTACTGATGTCACCATCATCTGCTTTGAAATCTGGTACTAATGTTCATATTGTGTTGTTGTTTATATAATTCTTTTGGAGTGTCTAACACTATTGATGTTTAGTAGGTTGAATCTTTTTAGACCTTTCGGTCAGCCTATGTTCTTCATGTATGTTTATAACTTAGGCGGTCATTCCGACCCTGGCGGTCATGGACCGCCAGGGCCGGAGACTGCGGGAGCACCGCCAACAGGCTGGCGGTGCTCCCAAGGGCATTCTGACCGTGGCGGTACAGCCGCGGTCAGAAACGGAAAACCGGCGGTGTACCGCCGGTTTTCCGCTGCCCTGGGGAATCCTCCATGGCGGCGCAGCTTGCTGCGCCGCCATGGGGATTCCGACCCCCATACCGCCATCCTGTTCCTGGCGGTTTGGGCCGCCAGGAACAGGATGGCGGTATGGGGTGTCGTGGGGCCCCCATAACAGGGCCCCACCATGATTTTCAGTGTCTGCCATGCAGACACTGAAAATCGCGACGGGTGCAACTGCACCCGTCGCACCCCTTCCACTCTGCCGGCTCCATTCGGAGCCGGCATCCTTGTGGAAGGGTGTTTCCCGCTGGGCTGGCGGGCGGCCTTCTGGCGGTCGCCCGCCAGCCCAGCGGGAAACCCAGAATACCCGCGGCGGTCTTGTGACCGCGCAGCGGTATTCTGGCGGCTCCCGCCGGCCCTGCGGATACCGCGGCCGGCGGGAGTCAGAATTACCCCCTTAGTTTTGTGCACCATTTATGTGACATTGATTTTGAAATTGTAATGAAGCTTTGAAACTTTATGCAGTTTGGAGTTTGATTTGGAGTTAAATTGCTTATGGTGTACAGAAAATGTTATAGTTTAATGTCATTGGTTTGTGATTGAATGTTTCTGACTACTTCCACCTTCACCAAGTCCAAAGATCCAGTCGAGCTCCTTAGGTAAGAATTGTGATGGTATCTTACCTGCACACTGGTGGTTGTTGAACCCACAATAGAATGGGTATGTCTTGTGAAGAGTAGAGTTAGAATTTTCCCACACTGTGAGTTGTTCTTGGTAGTGTAAGTGTTGATGAATTCTCAGTGTTATATTACAAGTGTATGGAATGTGTTTTGAGTAGGGTTGTGTGATTACAATGCTTTTGAAAATCACAATGAAGTGTGATGTGTAAATGAAGTATGGAGTTTGCGTACTCCAAGGTTGTTGAGTAGGGAGTTTGCTTACACTAAGTGTGAGAGTGGGGAGTTTGCGTACTCCAAGTGAATGTTGAGCTTAAAAATTTCCCATGTGCTAGTTAGTAATGGGTCCTGCAAGGCCTCAGACTCCAGAGTATGTGGGTGTATGGAGACCCTTGGTTAATTTATTGTTTGCAGGTGAAGGTGTTGGTCGATTGAGCGCTGTAAAAAAAAGTGGTATTACCCTTGAGTCAGTGTGTTGTTGGTTGGTCTTAGGTGAATTTTAGGTGCACATGGAGCATCCGTACTAATCGGAGTGAGGATTGCAGGTCATATCTTACTTGCATTTGTGAGAAAGCCACAGTTGGAAGAGCAGCTGTTTGTGCGATAGGCCACAATCAAAATTTTTGTACAGCTTCCACAGTGTTTGAGTCCTACTCATTGCAAGCAGACAGGTTTTGGTTTTGTGCTTGCAATATTTTGCATTTAGGTTTTGCCCGAGAGGTGTGTGAGATGGCTCTGAAGTGAGTCACAGCTGCTGAACGGAGTGAGTGTGACATAATTTGGTCTGCGCAGAGATAGGTCGGTTGGTGGACAAGACTGCACTGCTATAGGTTGAGAACAGCTGGTGAATAGGATTATGGGATTGAAAATTACCTGCTAGTTCCATAGATTTCCTGTTTGTCAATTAGATTTGTGTAAAAATGAAGTTTTTAAAGCTTTAAGGAGTGTGTTAAAGGGAAATGTCTTTACTCCACCTGAGGGTAAACCAACATTCGAGGTAATAGAAGAAAGAGTAGTTTCAGCATGTCTTTGTGTAAATCAGTGGTGCAAATTAAACAAGAAGAAAGGAACTTTAGCTTTTCCTAGTTAATTTGAGAATTTTGGGAGAATCCGAGTAGGATGCTGTATGAATCAAAGCCCATTCCTAAACCTGCACAATTTGAAGCACTTGCCATTTGGGAATTAGTTGCGAGACAAAAGATTCAGCTTTCTCTGCCCAACAACTGACTGAATGGTTGCATCAGCTTCAGGAATCATGTCAGAGGGAGAAAGGACACTAAACATGGCTAGATTAAAATTGGAATTAAATTAAATGATTGAGGGAACCCTGTAATTAAACAATTTAGACTTTTACAATGAAAATGAATTGTGCTTCATGGGCAAGGATGTTACTCTAAGAGAAGGACATACTTATGAGGAATTAACTAATTTGGCTGAGAAATACGAAATTGAAATGGATAAATTCAAACAGTTGAAGAAGAGTTATAGATTAGAATTTTATTAGAAAAATATTGCAAACATGAGATCACCTGGAATGAAGATTCACATTAAGGAATTAATTCAGAATATTCAAACATGGGGAGAATTAGATAAATGGGAAGGCAGATAGGCAAAGAAAATAGATCAGAAGAAAAAGCTGACTGCATCCTCAAAAGTTGTACAGCAGGCTGAAGGAGCTGTAAAAATGATGCCAAAGAGAGAAATTCCAGGAGGGAATTTTGTTCATGTCCCTTGAAGTAGAAGTAGAATCATGTCATATACAAATAATTACCCAAAGTTGAGGGAGAAACCAGTGGTATGGTACCAGTAAACAGATAGGTTTGTCAAGCTTGCAAAGTGTTTGTGGGAAGATTTAAATACTTCATTTGAGATTGTGGTTCCAGCAGATTTTTAGGTTGAGTGCAGAGAGTAGTGTTGATTGGCCAACGCATGAGCCGGCGAGAGATCCAGTAACAGGTGCGTCACCTGAAGAGGTGATAAAAAACTATTACAAAGTGATTGAGTTTCTTAAAACTAGTAGACTGTTCATGCTTGTTATGAGAGACTGCTGAAATACTCAGACAATACAGTGGAACAGAAATTATTGCTGATTCATTTAGGGGGTCATTCTGACCTCAGCAGTAAAAGGCGCTTACCGCCGGTCAGAAGACCGCCATAACACCGCCGCGGTCGCGGTAAACCGCCACGGTCATTCTGACCCGCAACTGGCAAACCGCCAAAAACCCGACATCAACAAAAGTCCGCCACAGCAACGGCCAGCGAAAAACTGGCGATGACCAAACCTCCACCGTCACGCCAACAGAAATACGGCCATGCCATTCCGACCCACAAATCCCCGCAGCGGTCTTTCAACCGCGGTATTCCATTGGCGGTACACACCGCCGCGCTCAAAATACACACACCTTTACAAAACACTACCACATTGGACAATTCAAAATACACACAAATGAGACACATACACACACCACTCCCACACACCCAATACAATATAAAACACACACCCACATCACCCACAAACCCTTACGACCACAATTAAGACTGAAGGACAGAGAGAGACAGCACAGCATAGAGTAGACCATCACACAGAGGCAAATCACAACATCACCCACACAATATCCACGCACAAAACACCATACACCACCACACTCACAACACTCTGCAACACCTCATCCACACCACCCCATGGCACCCCAAAGACACCCCAGGTTCTCTGACGCAGAACTCAGGGTCATGGTGGAGGAAATAGTTTGGGTAGAGCCCCAGCTCTTCGGGACACAGGTGCAGCACACCACCATTGCCAGGAAGATGGAGCTATGGCAAAGAATAGTGGACAGGGTCAACGCTGTGGGACAACATCCACGAAATCGGGACGACATCAGGAAGCGGTGGAACGACCTACGGGGGAAGGTGCGTTCCATGGTACCAAGGCACAACATCGCGGTACAGCGGACTGGCGGCGGACCCCCACCTACTCCCCCAGAATTCACAGCATGGAAGGAGGAAGTCTTGCACATCCTGCATCCTGAGGGCCTCACAGGAGTAGGCGGAGGAATGGACTCTGGTAAGTCAAATCTTCACTACTTCATTCCCCCCAACCCACCTGCATGCCAAATCATACCCCCACCCTCACCCCCACCCCCATCACACCAACTCCTTGCAAATGGCTCACCATCACAACCCACCCATCCCAAAACCTAGCCTTGCATGCATCCCCAAAGCATGGACACCCATCACCAAAGCATGCCCACTGCACATACCCATATCCCCCACAACCCACCATCACAAAAGCCCCCACAAGGGAATGCCAGCACTGGGGTACACGGCCACCCACCCATTACATGAAATGGCACACACAGAAGCAATAACCATACTCTTATACCCCTGCAGGACCCGAACGCCACCACACCGCCCAGGAGGGTGAAAAGATGTCCATCCCACCCCCAGAAGAGGCCCCCAGTGATGACAGCAGCTCTGTCTCCCTGGACCCAGATGACCAGCCCGGCCCATCGGGGACCTCGGGACAGTCGGATCCCCACAGACAGCCACAGGCTACAGCAGACCTAACCCCCTCTGGGAACACCAGCACAGCTCCCACCCAGCGGGCCCATGCCTCTGTCTCCAGGACACGTCAATCAGCAGTGTGTCCACCACTACAGGGCACCCAGGTTGACCCACCACCCCAACAACAACAGGGACCTGGGGGCAGTGGTAGTGGGCACACGGTCCAGGGGACAGAGGCCCAGGGAAACAGGGGAACTGGGAGGGCTGCTGTGCGACAGGGGGGAGACAGGCCCAGGCAACCGACTCTCCAAGAGGCCCTCTCCTCCATCATGGGAGCATACTACCGCTCCCAGGAGACGATGGCTGCGGTACTGGCCAGGTTCCAGGAGATCCAGGTACTGCAGGAGGAACAGTACATGGGGTTCAGAGAGGAACTGAGAAACATTAGTTCCGCAATGGGGACCATCGTCGTGGCCCTTAACCAGATAGTCACCACATTGCGGGACCATGTGGCACCACAAAGGGCCCCTGTCACTAGCATGGACCCAGACCAGGCTACCACCTCCGCCGGCGCTAGGGGACAGGAGGCCCCCACACATGACAGGCCACCAGAACCCCACCTCCTGCAGAAGAAGAACCACCCCGCAAGCGGTACCTGAGATCTCACAAGAAGACAGAGTAGGATGCCAAGACCCCCGCCAGCAAATGATACCCCCTGATGTCATCCCACTGTCCCACATTGTCACCCTGTCCAAACTTAAACTGCCCCTGCTCCATCCTTCCACAGGCATATGGACAATGCACCTGTGAGACTGAAAACTGGACTCTGCCATGGACATTACTCCACCATCACCCATCACCGTTTTACAATCATGTCCCTAAATTTAGCACTTTAATAAAATCACTTATTGCACTTAAAAATTCTGGAGTCTGCTTGTATTTTGAACAAATGTATTAGACATAACGGTGCCAAAATGTTCAGTTACATTGTGATGACAACATACCACTGTCACACAGCTGTAGTCCATGGGCAAACAAAGCAGAGGTCACGCAGTGGGGCCCACAACTCTGAAAATGGAAGGGAAAGTCACAACACAGTTAACTGGAACTTGGGGGAAACACAGACAGTAGAGAGGCAGGAGACTTTAAGTAAATGTAAAATGGCGGGGTTGATTTGTACCTGTGTGCTACTGAAAATACTGTTGTATCCCTGTGTCCCTGTTGTCTGTGTCGTCCCCGTCGTCTTCCTCCTCTTCACTCTCCACAGGCTCCACAGCTGCTACAACACCACCATCTGGACCATCCTCCTGCAGGAAAGGCACCTGGCGTCACAAAGCCAGATTGTGAAGCATACAGCAGGCCACGATGATATGGCACACCTTCTTTGGTGAGTACATTAGGGATCCACCTGTCATATGCAGGCACCTAAACCTGGCCTTCAGGAGGCCGAAGGTCCGCTCGATCACCCTCCTAGTACGCCCATGGGCCTCATTGTACCGTTCCTCTGCCCTTGTCCTGGGATTCCTCACTGGGGTCAGTAGCCACGACAGGTTGGGGTAACCAGAGTCACCAATTAGCCACACACGGTGTCTCTGTAGCTGTTCCATCACATAAGGGATGCTGCTATTTCGCATGATGTACGCGTCATGCACTGACCCAGGGAACTTGGCATTTACATGGGAGATGTACTGGTCAGCCAAACAGACCACCTGGACATTCATAGAATGATAACTTTTTCTGTTCCTGTACACCTGCTCACTTTCACTGGGGGGAACCAAAGCCACATGGGTCCCATCAATGGCACCAATGATGTTGGGGATATGGCCAAGGGCATAGAAATCACCCTTCACTGTAGCCAAATCGCCCACCTCAGGGAAAACAATGTAGCTCCGCATGTATTTCATCAGGGCAGACAACACTCTGAACAAAACCTTAGAAAACATAGGCTGAGACATCCCTGATGATATGGCCACTGTTGTTTGGAATGATTCACTTGCCAAAAAATGGAGTACTGACAGAACCTGCACCAGAGGGGGAATCCCTGTGGGTTGGCGAATGGGGGACATCAGGTCTGGCTCCAGCTGGGCACACAGTTCCTGTATAGTGGCTCGGTCAAGTCTGTATGTCAGTATGACATGTCTTTCTTCCATTGTCGACAGGTCCACCAGCGGTCTGTACACAGGAACATTACTCCATCTCCTCGCAAGTCCCAGCGGACGGTGCCTAGGAAGGACAACATGGAGCACAGAGTCAAGCAACCCACAGGTACGTAACCACAGCTTGCACAGAACACGATTCGCTATGCATTGAATGGCTTGTATGAGTGGCAATGCAAGGCCTAGGCCTGTGTGACGCAGTAGAAATTAAGCCATGTGGGCCCTTGAAATGGCGGCTGCCTGACCTGTGAAGTGTGACAATGGGATGTGAGGTCAATGCGCTGGCGTGGCACACCGTGGCGGTAGGCGGTCGAAGACCGCGGTGCAAAGCAGCATTGGTTAACATTGAACCCTATGGGTCTCAGGAGCCAATGACGATGTGCGCCGGCGGTCGCCGTACGCACCGCCGCGGTACGCACCGCCGCGGGCGTGACCGCCATCTTCTATCTGCTTAATCACTCGAGGCTTGATCATCCACAGGAGAGGACCTATACTGCAAGTGCTGCTGTGACCTCGGTCTGGAAGATACAATGGCTGCTGCGGCTGGGGAAAGGGCCCCTGCCTTCACATCTGAGGAATTAGAGAAACTTGTTGATGGGGTCCTCCCCCAGGATGCGCTACTCTACGGTCCTCCAGACCAACAGGTAAGTACACTGGGACCATGCTTTGTGGGAAATGCCTGTGTTGAGTTGGGTGGATGAAAGATGGTGGGGAGGGGAGCGAATGAGGCATGCATCGCACGACAGATGAGAGCATGTGCCATATGGCAAGGTTGGGGAGGGGGGGCCACTCACATCGACCATGCAGAAAATGATGATATTTATTTTCCCACCCTGTCCATGTCACATAGGTCAGCGCCCATCAGAAGATCGACATTTGGCGTGCCATCGCCAAGGACGTCCGGACCCTGGGGGTCCACAACAGACGGGGCACCCACTGCCGCAAGAGGTGGGAGGACATCCGCCGCGGGAGCAGGAAGACCGCGGAGGCTCTGCTGGGGATGGCCTCCCAACGTAGGAGGGGTGGCTCCCGTCAATTGAACCCCTGATGTCCAGGATCCTGGTGATGGCCTACCCCGATTTGGATGGCCGCGTGAGGACATCACAGCAGACACAAGGGGGTGAGTACCAGCACATTCTGCTATGTTAGCGCACAGTGGAGGTGTCTGGGTGGGGGAGGAGGGCTGTGGGTATCTCTAGGCCATGGCGATTTCTGTAGGCTGGGCCCCTCCGTAAGGCATGGCCCTGTGCCCCCGCCCCCCACCTCTGTAGGGTGCTAAGTACAGCTATCCATGGCCCTGGGTCACCTATGTGTGCAGTTGTCGTCCATAGGCTTGTAGGCCAAGTCACAATAATTGAGTAGTGTACACCGAGTGCGCGGCGTAGTGCAGGGGGCTTCTGTGTCTGTCCTCTCTGCCAACGGTGTCGCCAATGCATGCACTCAACATGTCATTTTTTCTCCCCCCCCCTTTTTTTTGGTCTTCCTGTTCATGTGTGCATTAGCATCATCAGGCGGAGGAGAAGTGGCATCGGAGCACGAGGGAGCTGCATCTCACATGGCCCCGGAGGGCCATGCAACTGACTCCGAGTTCACCAGTGAGACGGAGGGCGAGGGGAGCTCCACCACGGGGACCCGTGGAGACGTCAGCGACACAGACACGTCCTCGGAAGGGAGCTCCCTTGTGGTGGCGGCAACATCCGTGCCCACCGCTACAACAGGTACAGCCGCCACACAGCGCACCATCTCCGCCCTCCAAACAGCCCCTCAGCGTTCGCCCCGTGCCCGCTCGGCCAGGAAGGCGGGCATCTCCTTCGCCCCAGGCACCTCAGGCCCTGCCCCAGTTATCCCTGCTGCCCTCAGTGAGGAGATCATTGACCTCCTCCAGACACTCATTGTTGGGCAGTCTACCCTTTTGAATGCCATCCAGGGTGTAGAAAGGGAGGTGCACCGGAGCAATGCATACCTGGAGGGCATTCATTCGGGTCAGGCTGCCTATCAGCGATCGTTCAACGCTCTGGCCTCAGCACTGACGGCAGCCATTGTCCCTGTCTCCTGCCTCCCCCCTCCAATTTCCTCATCCCAGTCCCACTCCCCTGTTCCTCTGCCTATCCCAGCCACACCTACAGACCAGCCTGCACACACATCAACACCCAAGGGAAGCTCACCCAGACATAAGCACCACAGATCACACAAGCATTCACACATGCAACATCCACATGCAGACATGCCAACAGCCACTGCCCCCTCTGTGTCCCCCTCCTCCTCGTCTCCCTCCTCCCTCCCTGTGACATCTCCACTCACACCTGCATGCACACCACCATCAGCCACTATGTCCATCACCAGCACACCCACCAGAACACTCCGCACACGTGCAGTCACCACCCCCACTGCCATTTACACGTCCCCTGTGTCCTCTCCCAGTGTGTCTGTCACCCCCTCTTCCAAACCACACAAACGCAGGCAGCCACCCACCCAACAGCCATCCACCTCACAACAGCCTCCGTCACAAGCACCTGCACCCAAAGACAGCACACTTGACTCTCCTACAACCACATCCTCTTCCTCCACTCCCATACCCACTGCACCTACCCTTCCCACTGCTCCTAAAAAGTTTTTCCTCTCCAAAATTAACCTCTTTGCATCACCTGACCCAGCCCCTCCATCTCGTAAGAGTCCAAACAGCACCTCAGCCACCACAAGCCCTGCACCTACAAGGACCATAGTCCAGGGCTTTTGGAGTCCACCAGCTTCTAGGGCAGCAACATCGGCCAGCAGCAAGGGGACAGCCAGCCCACCCCCTGGGAAAAAAACTAAAAAAGGGAAGGGCCGGCGCGAGAGACCAGAGACGGCAGCCCCCAAAGGCACTACCCTGGCACCGTTACCTGGCACATCCACAAAGGGAGGCAAGGGCCCCAGAGAATCGGCGAACGAGGGCAAGGGCAGCAGGGCGGACATTTCCGGCAGCAGGCAAGCTGCCCAGGAGGGCCCCACCAGCCCCATTTTGGGTGTGAAGGAGGACACCCCCGGGCCCAGGACTCCAGCACAGGAGGGCCCCGCAATCGAAAGGTCGGATGGCGACTGAGCGGAAAATATTGGCCCGATCTGGTTCCCTGGGAACACATGTCAAGCACCGCTGAACAGGGCCCCGCCGTGACAAGCACCGCTAAACCGGGCCCCGCCGTGACAAGCACCGCCGAACTGGGCCCCGCCGTGACAAGCACCGCTGAACAGGGCCCCGCCGTGACAAGCACCGCCGAACAGGGCCCCGCCGTGACAAGCACCGCCGAACAGGGCCCCGCCGTGACAAGCACCGCCGAACTGGGCCCCGCCGTGACAAGCACCGCCGAACAGGGTCCCGCCGTGACAAGCACTGCCGAACTGGGCCCCGCCGTGACAAGCACCGCCGAACAGGGCCCCGCCGTGACAAGCACCGCCGAACAGGGCCCCGCCATGACAAGCACCGCCGAACTGGGCCCCGCCGTGACAAGCACCGCCGAACAGGGCCCCGCCGTGAAAAGCACCGCCGAACTGGGCCCCGCCGTGACAAGCACCACCGTACAGGGCCCCGCTCGGTGCCCCGCCGTGACAAGCACCGCCGAACTGGGCCCTTCAAGACAAGCACCGCTGAACAGGGCCCTTCCTGTCAAGCACCGCTCTGCTGGGCCCTTCCTGTCAAGCACCGCTCGCATGGGCCCTTCATCTCAAGCACCGCTCCGCTGGGCCCTTCCTGTCAAGCACCGCTCCGCTGGGCCCTTCATCTCAAGCACCGCTCCGCTGGGCCCTTCCTGTCAAGCACCGCTCCGCTGGGCCCTTCCTGTCAAGCACCGCTACGCTGGGCCCTTCATCTCAAGCACCGCTCTGCTGGGCCCTTCCTGTCAAGCACCGCTCCGCTGGGCCCTTCATCTCAAGCACCTCTCCGCTCGGCCCTTCATCTCAAGCACCGCTGGCCCATTGGCAGAGCCGGATCTGTGTCGGCCAGGGCTTCACGAAGCACTCTGGGCACCATGCCTCCTCCAGAACCAGTGGAGTCTGTAATCCACTTGATGGACTGTGGCTTTGCACTCCCCAGGATGGTACAGTGGGCATGGAGGCCCCTCGTGGATCTGGCGTCGTGGACTCAACTGGCTGAGGTGCCCCCCCTTTCCTTCCCCCTGAGGTGCCTGTAGTTTTACTATCTGATGCCCCTGCAGTGTTCTCTCCAATGGAATCGGGTCTCGTGTGTGGGCTTTGCCCATGTGTTTAGGCCCATTGGCCCACGAACTATGGATGATAGCCATTATGTGCCGGACTTTTGACCTATGTATATATTGTTCATGATGTAATATATTTTATTTATATATTTCATATTTCACTTAACTTCAATTATGCTATAATATACATTTTTAATGATCATTTTATTTTGTCTTTGCATTCTTCCGGGGGGGTTGGGGGGTGTCACTCTGACTTGTTGCTCTGCATTGATGTGTGTGTTGTAGTGGGTGAGGGTGGGGGTGAGTGTGTGGCGTATGTGTGTCCCCGGAATTTTTTGCCTCCCCTGTGTCGTAGGTGCAGTACTCACCGTTGTCTTCTGCGCCGGCGTTCGTGCTCCTGGTAGAGGAGCAGGTAGACAATAGCTGGTAGGATGTGTAGTTCGGGTTCCATGCTGTCCAGATTCCTCGTAGAGTGTGTAGAGGTGAGCGTTTTCCCGTTCGTAGTCTGTTTCCGCCGTGTTTTTATCGGCGGGGCTCCCGCCCCGTAAAAGGTGGCGGATTGGTGAGTATTGATAGGGTGGGCGGTACATTGTCTGCCGCCTGTCTGTTGGCGGTGACCGCCGCGCTGCTTGTCTGTACCGCCGTGGCGGTCGGAGTGTTAAAGTGGCGGGCTGTGTTGGCGGTTCCCGCCAGGGTCGGAATTCAATTTTTTTGTCCGCCTGCCTGTTTGCGGTTTGGCCGCCGCTTTTACACCGACCGCCAGGGTTGGAATGACCCTCTTAGTGTTTAGATCTGTTCAGGGATTGAAGCCTGAAGATATTAATATGATTAAGTATCATTTGATTTGTTGGCAAGGAAAGTTGATTGATGAAGTGCTGCAGTACTCAAAATACTGTAGAGATTGACATGAACAAAAAAAGATTGAAGGAAAAGTCAATGGTGATGCAGATTAAGGTCCTCATTACAACCCTTGCGCTAAATCCTGCTTTCCGTCGTGCAGAAGACTGCCAACATACTGCTGCGGCGGTGGAAATCCACTACAGGTATTACGACCCACAGCTCGGAATCCGCCACAATACAGACACCTACACAAGTCCGCCACACCAAAGGTCAGTGATAAACTGGCGATACCAAAACCGACACCGTCACGCCAACATGAATACGCTCACACTATAATGACCCAAAAATCAACGCGGCAGTCTTTCAACAACGGAAACCCATTGGCGGTACACACCGCTGCGCTCAAAATACACACACACTTACAAAACACAATCACATTGGACAATTCGAAATACACACACCTGATACACATACACACACCACACCCACACACCCAATCCAATATAAAGCACACACCCACATCACCCACAAACCCTTACAAACAAAAATATGAAAGAAGGCCAGAGAGAAAGACTACCTAAAACAACACCAGCATCCACAGACACACAACACCATCACTTACACAACATCCATGTACCTCAAACAACACACACCAACACATCCCCTCACACATCACAACAGACAACACCTCACACATCACCCACACTACATCTTGGCACCTCAAAGACACCCCAGGTTCTCTGAGGAGGAGCTCAGGGTCATGGTGGAGGAAATCGTCCGGGTAGAGCCACAGCTATTCGGATCGCAGGTGCAGCAGACGTCCATTGCAAGGAAGATGGAGCTATGGTGCAGAATTGTTGACAGGGTTAACGCAGTAGGACAGCATCCAAGACATCAGGAAGAGGTGGAACGACCTATGGGGGAAGGTGCGTTCCGTGGTATCCAGACACCAGATTGCTGTACAGAGGACTGGCGGTGGACCCCCGCCTCCTCCCCCACAACTAACAACATGGGAGGAGCAAGTCTTGGCAATACTGCATCCTGAGGGCCTCGCAGGAGTAGCAGGAGGAATGACTCTGGTAAGACATATCTTTACTACTTGTTCCCCACACACCACCTGCATGCCATCACATACCGCCACCCTTACCCTCACACCCATCACCCCAACAACCCACAGATACCCCACTAACCCAACCCACACATCCCAAAACCAAGCCCTGCATGTAACACCAATGCATGGACACCCATCACCAAAGCATGTCCAGTACAGAGATTCACTCATGCCCCAAAATCACCAATCACACAAGGACCAAGCCAATAATGCAAGCACAGGAGTAGAGGGTCATTCACCCATTGCACAAGATGGCACAAACAGATACAATAACTATGCATTTACACGCCAACAGGACCCATGCCCAACGTCACCGGACAGGAGGTGCCAGACATATCCAGTCCCCCCACAGAAGAGACCCGCAGTGATGACAGCAGCTCTGCATGCCTGGATCAAGGTGACCAGCCCGGCCCATCAGGGACCTCGGGACAGTTGGTTCCCCTGACACAGTCACAAACCACCACTGAACCTCCCCCTCAGGAAACACCACCACAGCCCCCACCCAGCGGGCCCATCCCTCTGTCCCCAGGACACGTCAATCAGCAGTGTGTCCACCACTACAGGGAACCCACGCAACCCCACTAACACAGGACGATCAGGGACCTGGGGGCAGTGGGCACATGGTTCAGGGGACAGAGGCATAGGATAACAGCGAAGCTGGGAGGTCTGCTGTGCGACAGGGGGAGGACAGGCCCAGGGAACCCACTCTCCACGAGGCACTCTCCAACATCATGGGAGCTTATCACCATTCCCAGGAGACCAATGGCATGGTCAGGTTTCAGGAGACCCAGTGGATGCAGGAGGAATAGTACCTGGGGATCAGGGAGGACTTGAAGTCCATGAACACCACCCTGGTCACCATTGCAGGGGTGCTGGCAGACCTTCTAAACACCAGGAGGGACACAGTGGCACATCAACAGGCCCCTGACACTAGCCTGGACGATGAACAGCCCTCCACCTCCGTCGGCGCTAGTGGACAGGAGGCAAAGCCACAGGAACAACAGGCCACCAGCACCCCACCCCCTGCAGATGGAGAACCACCCCGCAAACGGCCCCTGAGATCCAGGAACAAGACAGAGAACATTGCCAAGACCCCTGCCAGGAAATAAGGCCCCTCTGAATGTCACCCTTCTGTCCCACTTTGTCACCCTGTCCATCCTTAAACTGCCATTGCTCCACTTCCTATGCCCCTTTTGGACAATGCACCTGTGAAACAAATAGACAGGACTCTGCCATGGACATACCTCCACCATCACCCCAGCCCATTTTACAACCCGCTCCACTTATTTGCAGAGGAATAAACACACTTCAATCACAAAACAATCTGGAGTCAGTCTGTGCTTTCACAAATGTGTAATTGCAATATCTATGGAATATAGCAATGTCAATTTTCTTGTTCACATACCAATGTAACACAGCTGTAGGCCAGGAGTAAACATAGCAGAGGGCACAAAGAAGGACCCCGATCTGTGAAATGGAAAGTCAAAGTGACAAGTCAGTGTACTGAGTGAAAATGACAGACTTATGCTAGCTCCAACAATAGTATGAGATGTGGGAAGCAGTGAAATCTTCTTACTTGTGTCTCAATGGAAGTATTGCATGATGATGTTGTTTCATGTGTTGATATCTTCTTCTTCTGCCTCCTCTTCTTCACTGTCCACAAGCTCCACAGCTGCCACAAGACCACCATCTGGCACATCCTCCTGCAGAAAAGGCACCTGGCGTCGCAAAGCCAGGTTGTGTAGCATACAGCAGACCACGATTATCTGGCACACCTTCTTCGGTGAGTAGTATAGGGAACCACCTGTCAGATGGAGGAACCAGACTCTGGCCTTCAGGAGGCCGAAGGTGCGTTCTATTATCCTCCTAGTTCACCCATGTGCCTCATTGTACCGTTCCTCTGCCCTTGTCCTGGGATTCCTCACTGGGGTCAGTAGCCATGACAGGTTGGGGTAACCAGAGTCACCTGCAAATGTGGAGGGACAACTGTTAAACACATACTAACCCTTAGCGACAATCTCATACCCAGACACCTATGTCAATTGTATTGGGACCTTGGCCTCACCTATTAGCCACACACGGTGCCTCAGGAGATGCCCCATCACATAAGGGATGCTGCTATTCCTCAAAATGTAAGCGTCATGCACAGAGCCAGGATACTTGGCATTCACATGAGAGATGTACTGGTCTGCCAAACTTACCATCTGCACATTCATCGAATGGTAACTTTTCCGGATTCTGTATACCTGTTCATTCCTGCGGGGGGGGCAAATGCCCATGTATACCATCAATGGCACCAATGATGTTGGGGATATGTCCCAGGGCATAGAAGTCACCTTTCACTTTGGGCAAATCCTCGACCTGAGGGAAAACGATGTAGCTGCGCATGTGTTTCAGCAGGGCAGACAACAATCTGGACAACACGTTAGAGAACATTGGCTGGGACATCCCTGATGCCATTGCCACTGTTGTTTGAAAAGACCCACTGGCCAGGAAATGGAGTACAGATAGGACCTGCCCTAGAGGGGGTATCCCTGTGGGATGGCAGATAGCTGACATCAGGTCTGGCTCCAACTGGGCACACAGTTCCAGGATTGTTGCAGGATCAAGTCTGTATGTGATTATGATGTGTCTCTCTTCCACTGTCGACAGGTCCACCAGGGGTCTGTACACCTGAGGATGCCGCCATCTCATCACCTGCCCCAGCAGAGGTGCCCTATGGAGGAGAACAGCGAGCAGAGAGTCATCCAACACTGAGGTATCGCAATGTGTTATTTGCAGAAACGTTAGTAATCCGCAATGTGCTGGTATCTGTCTGTATTACCGGCCTAGATAGGTGTGATGCAGTTTTCATCCATCCCATGTGGCCCCCCTGAAATGGCGGCTGCCTGTCCTGTAAGGGGATATTAGGTAACTGTGCTGGCGTTGTACACCGTCGTGGTGGGTGGTCGAAGACCGCTACACAATTCTGCATTGGATAACATTGGGCCCTATGGGTCCCAGGAGCCAATGACGATGTACGCCGGCAGTGATGGTATGCACAGCCGTGGACGTGACCGACATTTTCTGTCTGTTCACTCACTTGATACCTGACCTTCAACAGGAGAGGATCTACACTGCAAGTGCTGCTTTGACCTGTGTCTGGAAGTGACAATGCTGCAGTGTCTGGGGAAAGGGCCCCTGCCTTCACTTCGGAGGAGTTGGAGAAACTAGTGGATGGGGTCCTCCTCCAGTACCCGCAACTGTACGGTCCTCCAGACAAACAGGTGAGTAGACTGTGAGCATGCTGCATGGGCAATGCCTGCTTTGAGTGGTGTGGATGGAAGATGCATGAGGAGGGCTGAGCCCTGCATGTGCGGATGGTGAGTGTATGTGTGTCAGGGTATGGGTGGGAACTGGTGGGCAATGAGTATGACGGTCCGGATGGATGAGTGATTTCCTTTCCCCCTGTACCATTCAGCTAGATCACCGCCAACCAGAAGAAGGGTATTTGGTGTGCCATCGCCAAGGACATCGGGACACTCGGGGTCTACCACAGGCGGAGCACCCACTGCCGTAAAAGATGGGAGGACCTGCACCGCTGGAGCAAGAAGACGGCGGAGGCCCAGCTGGGGATGGCCTCCCAGTGTGGAAGGGGTGCTCGTCACACCATGACCCCCCTGATGTCCTGGATCCTGGCTTTGGCCTATCCGGAGTTGGATGGGCACTTAAGGGCATCACAGCAGCCACAAGCCATTTAGCTGACGAGGTGTCTGGGTGGGGGAGGTGGGCAGTGGGTTCCCCAGGCCAGGGCGAACTTTATAGGCAAGGTCCCTTGTGAGGCAGGTTAGATGGCACCCTAACCCCACTAGTGGTAATAGCCATCTACACCTAGTCAGGCTCCTGTAACTTCCAGGTGTGCAGCAAATGGGCTTAGGCCTCGTACCCCATGGTCAGGTGAATTTTCTAGGAACTGTTAGTGCATGGCGTAGTGCTGAGGGCTGCTCCCTGTGTGTTGTGTCCGCCAACAGTAGTGGTGTTGCATGCACTGAACATGTTTTTCTTCTGTCTTTCCCCCCTCTTTTTGTGGTCTCCCTGTTCTTGTGTGCAATAGCATCATCAGGCGGTGGAGCAGTGGCACCAGAGCAGGAGGGAGCTGCAACCCACTTGGCCCTGGAGGGTGAAGCAATGGAGTCTGAAGCCACCAGTGGGACAGAGGGCGAGGGGAGCTCCACGGCAGGGACAGGAGCAGACACCAGTGACAGCGACTCCTCCTCCGATAGGAGCTCCCTTGAGGTGGCGGGCACCTCTGTGCCCACCGAATCAACAGGTACAGCCACCCACCCCCACCAGCACTGCCCTCCCAGCAGCCCCTCAGTGTGTGTCCCGTGCCCGCTTAACCAGGAGAGTGGGCATCTCCTTTGCCCCAGGCACCTCAGGCCCTGCCCCAGTCAGACCTGCTGCCCTCAGTGAGGAGGCTATTGACCTCCTGAGATCCCTCACTGTTGGACAATCTACCATTTTGAATGCCATCCAGGGTGTTGAGAAGCATTTGCAACAAACAAATGCATACCTGGAGGGCATTCATTCTGGGCAGGTGGCCCAACAGAGAGCATTTCAGCCTCTGGCCTCAGCACTGATGGCAGCCATTGTCCCTGTGTACAGCCTCCTCCCTCCAACTTCCTCCACCCAGACCCAATCCCCTGTACCTCAGCCTATCCCAAGCACACCATCAGACCAGTGTGCACACACATCAACACACAAAAGTGGCTTCGTAAAACATAAGCACCACACATCCCACAGGCACTCACACAAGCACCATCCCCATGCATACACAGCAACATCCACTGCCTCCACTCTGTTCCCCCCCTCCACGTCCTCCGCATTCCTCCCTGTCTCGTCTCCACTAATACCTGCATGCACTACATCCTCAGCCACTACATCCATCACCAGTACGGCCATCACCACACACCGCTCACGTGCAATCACCACCCCCACTACCGTTCACACATCCCCTGTGTCCTCTCCCAGTGTGTCTGTGAGCCCTCCTCCCACAGTACACAAACGCAGGCACACACCCACCCAACAGCCATCCACCTCACAACAGCCTCCGGCCCATGCACTTTCACCCAAATTCAGCAGATGTACACCTCCTACAACCACTACCTCTTCCTCCAATCCCAAACCCCCTCCATCTTGCCATCTCAGTGTGTCTAAAAAACTTTTCCCGGCAACTCTTGACCTTTTCCCTTCACCTCCCCCCCCCGTCCTTCCCTTAGGGCCAGGCTTTCCAGGTCCCAGCCCAGCACCTCAGCTACCAAATCCCCAGGCACAGTGGTGCCAGCAACTGTGTGGTCATCGAGTGTGCCACCCATCAGGGCTGCCAGTGTGTCACGTAGTGAGGGCAAGGACATTCCGCCACCTGCCAAGGTGAAAAAGGTGCCCACATCCTGGAGGGAGAAGCCAAAACTACCAGCCACCAAGGGCTCAGCAAAAATAAAAGGGGATAGTGGCAAGACAACTGCGGCACCATCATAGGAGGGGAAGGGACAAAAGCAGAAGAGCATGTCAGGAAAGGGCACAGTGTCACACCTTCTGTCCATGACCACACCACCGCATGGCGGCGAATACTGCAAGCTGCCCCGCCACCACAACTGCCACCTGCCCCGCCACCTGCACCGCCACCTGCACCACCACCTGTACAGCCACCTGCACAGCCACTGGCACGTCTACAGCCTCAGCGACAGTCCCCAGCCTCTTCCCCAGTGGGCAGCCGTCCAAGGCTGCAGGAGACGTCCTTCTGTGTCCCTCAGCAGGTGATGACACATGCACCACATCCAGCACCGCTGCCACAGACACCGACAAAAGCACTGCCACCAGCCCCGCAACGTGCTCGGACAGTGGCACCACCGCTGAAATGGCTACCATCCACAGTGGTCGTTCGTCCGAGACTGGAGGAGACTTCCTGGACCATGGGCAGCTTCCATGAGGCATGACTGCCATCACTGTTTGCACCTCCGGGTGGAAGGCGAAACCGCAGCAGTGTGGGGTATGTCGCTGCCTTCATGGCGTATCTTGCTACCTGCACCTCAGCAATCTCGTGGCACACACACCCAGGTGAGGGAATTGTACCGGCCAGACTGCATGTGGAGCACTCTGGGGACCATGCCCTCTCCAGAACCAGGTGAGAGATACATCCACTACCTCAGTCCTTGGCAGGTTGAAGAACTCTGGGCACCAGGCCCCCTCCAGAACCAGTGGAGATTGACATCCACTACCTCAGTCCTTGGCAGGATGAAGCACTCTGGGCACCAGGCCCCCTTTAGAACCAGTGGAGAGATACATCCACTTGAGAGACTGTGGCTTTGCACTCCCCAGGATAAAGCAGTGGGCAAACCACCCACTGGAGTGACTTGAGAGACTGTGGCTTTGCATTCCCCAGGATACAGCAATGGGCATGGAGCCCCCTCGTGCAGCAGTGGCATCATGCTTTCATCTGGCTGAGGTGCCCCACCCTCCCCCTGAGGTGCCTGTATATTTTCCGTCTGATGCCCCAGCAGTGTTCTCTCAGTTTCCAGTCAGGTATCTTTTGTGGGCTTCGCCCATGCATTTTGGGACCAGTGGTTCACAGACAATGATTGGTACACTATCCGGACTTGTGTAGGTGGTGTAAATATTTGTATATACTGAATTTCGCTTTTTGACTATCAGATTTTTCATGATTACACTGGTTACAATCATTTCCTTTTGTCCTTGCGTTCTTCCAGGGGGTGATGGGGTGTATATGTAATGTTGCTGCATGCATTTGTGTGTATGTTGTTGTGGGTGAGGGTGGGGGGGATATTGCGTGTTGCATGTGTGTGTCACTCTCTTTTCCCATCCCCCCTCCCCTGTTTTGTAGGTGCAGCACTCACCATGGTCATCGACGGCGTCTGTCCTGCTCCTGATAGAGGAGGAGGAAGAGCAGCATTGGTATCACCTGTAGTTCTGGCTCCATGGCATCCAGGTTCCTTGTTGGGTGTCGAGAGGTGAGTGTTTTCCCTTCTGTATACTGTTTCCGCTGTGCTTATGATAGCGTTGATTCTGCCCCGGAAAAGGTGGCGGATAGGCCTCTTGTAATACAGTGGGCGGTACTTTGTCCTCCATCTGTCTGTTGGTGGTTACCGCCGCCGTGTTTGTTTCTACCGCCGTGGCCGTCGGAGTGTTAAAGTGGCTGTCTGTGTTGGCAGTTTCCGCCATGGTCGTGATTCCATTTTTTTTTCCGCCGGCCTGTTGGCGGTATTACTGCCACTTTAACACCAACCGCCAGGGTTGTAATGAGGGCCTAAGTCTGCTCAGGTAGCAGGAATGCAGGGCAATATGGTGCCTCAGCTCAGCGGTAGGGGTCAAGGAGTTCAAATAGATTCAAGTGCAAATGTGACTGATGCTCAGAACATGAAGAAAATGCTGCCTTGTCATACGTGGGGCAATGTCGAACATTGGAGACGGGAGTGTCCTTTTAATTATGTGAATATTATGGTGCAAGGTGATGGTGTTGCACCAATGGTTGGCAACAGTCAATTTCAAAATCAAAGAGTCCAAAGTCCCCATAATCAAAGCATAAATGTCCCTAATATAGCAGTCCAAATGCAAGTTCCCCAGCAACAGGTACAATTTCCCCAACAGCAAATTTAAGTCCCACAGCAGATGCAGATACAACAAGCTCTGATACCACAGCAACCAGTGATGGTTCCTCAGTAGAATGCTAACCAAAGAACAAATGCAAAAGTGAATTAGTTAATCACACAATACCCATAGACCGATTTCAGTGATGATGAAATGAATGAAGAAGACATGAGTGAGAGTTCGGAAGAGGTGGAATGTGTGTTGGCTGCCTCAATGGAGGTATATCAGTGTAGTCTTTATGTTAAAGCAAGTTTAATGGGTCATGATCTTTCATTCCTGGTTGACACAGGAGCAACACATTCCACTATCATATTTGCAGAAGACCTAGATGTGCCCCTTTCAGGAAGAACAGTTCAGGTTGTCGGAGTAGCAAATCAGCAGTTGGTAAACCCCTTTACAGAGCCCATTCCAGTTAAAATTGGTAACTATGAGAGCCTGCACGGATTTGTAGTTTGCGATTCAAGTTCTGTGAGTCTGCTAGGAAGAGATTTGCTATGCCAATTAAAATTTTCCATTACTTTTACACAAGAAGGAATAGAAATTCAGACCAATAGTGATGATGAAACGTTCAGTCAAGCTGGTGAGATGGATCATTACTTTGTTCACTGCCATGACAATTAAAGACTTGCCTGATGAAGTACAAAAGACATTAACTCTGAGAGTTTGGAATCTTTCTGGAAAATGTATTGTACTTATTCAAGGTGTGGAACCAGTCAAAGTTACAGTAAAACCAAATGCAGTTTTCCGCAGAACACCACAATATCACATGACTCAAGAAGTGAATGAAAGAAATACCCCAGTAATTGCAGACTTTGTTGAACAGGGTGTGTCAAAAGAAGTGATGGGCAACCCATGTAATTCACAAATTATGTGTTTGTGAAAACCAAGTGGGAAATATTGCATAGGTCAGGATTTGAGAAAGGTGTACAAAATTGTAGTATCCTATTGTCCCGTAGTACCAAATCCAGCAGTGATTTGATTTTGGATTTCTCGTGAAGCAGAATGTTTTTCAGTGATTGGCTTGTCACAAGGGTTTTTCCCAGTGCCCTTGCACAAGGATAGTCTGTTCCTCTTTTGTTTCGGATTCGGCAACCTTGTGTATTCATGGTATCATACGCCACAGGGGTTTTCACAATCACTGTTCATTTTTAATCAGATCCTGAAGAAGAATTTAGGGTCTTTGAATATGCCATTTTAGTTTGCTCTAGTGCAGTACATTCATGAGCTGATGGATGCATCCAATACTCATGAAGCTTGTAGACAAGTAACCACAGTATTGTTAAATCATTTGGGTGAGAATGGGCATAAGATTTCCCCTACTAAATTACAGTATTGGCAGAAAGAAGTGAATTATTTGGGTCACCAAATTGAGAAAGGTGCAAGAAAAGTATCCCGAGAGAGAGTTCAGCTATTATGCAAATGAATTCCCCAGTTACACAGAGAGATGTCAGAATGTTTTGGAGAACTGTGAGATACTGTTGCCAATGGATCCCGTATTTTTCAGTAATTTCCAAAATGTTGCAGAAGTTGACACACAAGGAAGTCACAGATCTAGTCCTCTTCGATGAAGAATGCATGAAAGCGTTTACTAGATTGCAAGAGAGTTTGTGCAGAGCTCCAGCTTTGGGAATGCCTGATCACAGAAAAGGGTTTGCACTATTTTGTCATGAACCTGATTATTGTGCTCTTTCTCTTTTGACACAGTCACATGGAGGAACAAACAGGCCAGAAGCATATTTTTTTGCCACATTAGATCCCGTAGCTGCTGCTTTGCCCGGCTGCTTGAAGGCCTTGGCTTCTTCTGGTGTGTGCATTAGTCAACGCGAAGGCATTGTGATGGGACATACTGTCTTTGTCCCTCACTCAGTCGAGATAGTGAAGACCCACTATTTTTGACCAGTGCCTGACTTACACGTTACAAATGATTGATTCTCGGAACTCTTAATGTAGTCAGTAGGATGTGTTCAAGTTTGCACCTCGCCACATTAATGCCTATAAATGTTAATGAAACAGTTGATTCTAATGAAATGTAACATGACTTTTTCAATGTCACTGAACTGTGCACCAAACTCAGACCTCATATTCAGGATACTCCTTCAGAGGAGAATGACCAAGTTGTCTTTGTTGATGGCTCCTGTTTGAGAGACAGTGAAGATACTCTGAGAGCAGGTTATGCAATTTGCATTCTCTCAGTAGTTGTCGAAGCTTCAAGGCTTCAAGGAGTTGTCTCTGCCAAAGTAGCTGAATTGGTTGTTCCTAGAAGAGCCTGCTGCGTATCAGAGCAGCTCAAAGTCACACAATTCACAGACAGCCAATATGAATTTGGTGTTCTGCACAACTTCAGGCAGGTATGGCACCAGCCAGGCTTTACGACCTAGCCTGGATCATCTATTCGAAATGGAGAAAGAATTCATGAGTTGTTAAACGCATTACTGTTACATGAGAAGATTGCAGTTGTAAAATTTACCGCACATGTAAAACCAAATGACTATGTATCATTGGGTAATGCCTGTGCTGACCAAATTGCCAGATATTTAGCACTTCATTGCATCACCTTTTATGGAGAGTGGAGAAGTGAAAGCGACACCAGTGAGACAAATCTAGATTTCTTGTTGTCAGTAGTTGATACCTGGGATTAAATTAAGAGGTTGCAGTAGGAAGCAACAGAGGAATAATACAGAGGTTGGATAAAAGCAGGTTGTGCAAAAAGGGAAGGATATGATGTGTGAATTTCAAATGAAGGGACAGATGTGTTGCCAGATTGTTTGCTGAATTCAATGGCTAGATATTATCATGCAAAAAAAATAAGGTACACTGTTCCTAGTTGAGGAACAAAGCAAGAACACAGGTCCTTAAGGCACTTCTAAATTTAGAAGCAAGAGCCCTCACACACCCAATGGAAGTCATGCCTCATCATAGGGCTAGCTCCTCGTCAGACCGGTGCTGCAAGGTCTGACAGGCCCTATTTAGGGGCTCTTTGCTGGAAATCTTAAATATCAAGTGAGTGCAGTGCCAGATACAGCAAGAGTAAGGTAAACCTACTGTTTCAGAAAAAGCAGAGGAAAGAGAAAAAAGACTTAAAATGGGCTCAAGAACCCCAACAAAAATAATTTAATTTAGGTTATGAGGATCTTGGTCAAGATTAATAAAACCACTTGAGAGTGGGTAGGGAATAGTGCTCCACCACTCTAATCATCCAAAACAAAGGGCTAAAAAGGACACTTTCCTTCTAGCTGCTATGTAAGATCACCATGTTTCATGCCTCAAGGGTCCAACCGGATCAAATGGCGCTTCATCAGGATCAAGACATATACCTCCTAAGCTTTTAATTTCAAGTCCTTTATAATATTACAAGGGCAAAAGTGACTTACATAAAAATCTACACAGCTCTAGGCCTAAATAGACGAGAACCCTCCTAAATTTAGGACCGGGTTCCTTGGGAAAATGCAAGCCACTGGACAAACGTCGCTTTGCTCAGCACGGTCCAAATGTGGGAAACCTACCCGACGCCCACACTCCCGGATATTATCATGGTCAGGTTCAACTCAGCAGAGATGCAATGATTTGCACATTTAAACAGACATGGTACAACATCAAATTTAGATTGGTTACAGAAGCGGTTTGTCACAGTATTTCATACCAACAAATGAATGTAGGGAAATGCACAGTGGTTAATCTGAGCCACATAGTCAGACCTGGAGGTCCATTTAACAGAATGCAACTTGATTTTATTGAGGTGCCTGCTTGCAACGGATTGAATTATTTATTAGTTATTGTGTGTGTACACACACAAAAACTAATAGGTGGATAGAAGCTTATCCAACATGTAGGAATAATAGTCTCAGTGTAATTAAACTGCTGCTCAGGAAGCTAATACTGTGGTATGGATTCCCCACTTCTTTGTAATCAATGAAGGGAACACTGAAAGCTCGATTGGCAAAGGTTTGTGCCTTGACAGCATTGCAATGGCCTGATGCCTGGCCACTTGCCTTGATGAGAAGTCCTGATGGGTCATGCAATGAGGCTGGCAGCAGTACCTGCAAATGCACATGCAAACATGACAGATTACTTAGTGCTGGATTATTGCAAAGGTCTAGCTGATGTGACTCGGTCTTTGTCTCATCAGGTTGAAGCAGCAACAGTTTAACCAGCCCAAGAACAGTGCCACAGCCTGAAGGCTGGGGAGTGGGTTTTGGTTAAGAAGCACATGTAGAAGACTTGTCTGTAGCCAAGGTGGAAAGGTCCTTTTCAAATCATCTTGGTGATGACGACAGTTGTGAAGTGTACTAGTCTTCCAAACTGAAACCATGCAAGTCACACACGCATAGTTCCATGTCCTCTTGAAAACAATGTTCCTGATTCTGGAAGAGTGACTGCTTATGAAGAAGGTGTTTGGCTTGACCAAGCTGTGAAGATGGAACTAGTGGCTGAAGAGGAAAACATGCAAAGTGTTGAAGGCACAAGCGGTCTGCATGCAGATAAAGGCACAGACAAAAACACAGATAATGGCTCAGGCAAAGGTGCAAGCAGCCTGCAAACAGACAAAAGTGCAGGAGAACCAAGTCAAAGTCACAATCAACTGATTCCTGGCAGTAAAGAAAACACTGTGAAAGTCTTTGCATCCAGAAAGAGAACTGCGAAAGGAGACAAATGGCCTGCAAGTGCATTTGAACAGGTAGCTGATGAACCTCATCAGTAACAGAAGCATTTGAAGAGTCAAATCAGAATGAAGATGAAGATGGTGCTGCAAGGAGAATGAAAAGAAAAACAGTGCCAAGTCGCAGAAACTCTTCACCTTACACTCTGGAAGTATTGATTACTGATCATCAAACTATGGCACATATTTATACTTTTTTGCGCAAACCTGCACTAACGCAGGTTTGCGCCAAAAAGTATAGCACTGGCTAGCACCACTCCTGGACACCAGCTGAGCTAAGGCCCTGTTAGCGTCCTCGGAAAAGATGCTAACAGGGCTGGGGAGGCGTAGGGGTAACCGGGTCTTGTGTGCCAAATTATGGTGCTACACTGTTAGAGGCAAAAAAATAGCCTATACGCAGTGTAGCACCACTTTCTGGCTCACAAGCCCCATGGACATGCCTTAGTAAAGGCAGGAGCCATACCCACCACTGCAATGGCCATGCCCAGGGGACAAATGTCCCCTGGGCATGGTCACTGGGGCTGGCACCATTCAGGGGGCCCCAAGTTAGGGCCCCCAAATGGTGTTGGCCCAAAAAAAAAAATACTCACCTGCACTTACCTTGGATGGGTTCCCCATCCTTTGGTGACATCCTGGTGTGGGTAGGGGTGGATGGTAGTGTCCCTGGGGCCAGGGAAGGGCACCTGTGGGCAAGTTCCATGGTCTCCCACCATGGAGATCCTCGTACAGGTCCCCTTACGCCTGCCTAGACCCAGGCATTAAATAATGGCGCTAGGCAAGCTGAGCACCATTATTTAAGGCCCCCATACCCCCGTGCTGGATTTTAGCGTGGGGGATAAATATGGCGCGAAGGACATATCATCCTTTTCTGGACGGGAACGCCTACCTCGCACCTCATTGACGCAAGGTAGGGTTTCCCTCCAGAAAATAACGTAAACTCCATAACTTTGGAGCTAGATGTGTCTAGTGCCAAAGTATAAATACAGAGTTAGGTTTGTGCTGAATTAGCATAAAAAAATTACACTAATTCAGCGCAAACCGAGTATAAATATGGGCCTATGTTCTATTGAAAAGAAACATTTGAATTTATTTTTTATGACTATTGCTGAGCTCAAGAACTTTCTTGAAGATCAAGAACTGCTGTAAATACTGCAAAGAGACTTAGAAAGAAAATTGTGCTTTTAATTTTTGCTTGCTTTACCTTTTTACTTTTATTTTTATTTTCTCCTCTGATCCTGTGGAAGCCATGAATCTTGGACAGGGTAAACACAGTAAATGTTAATATGTGTGCATTGGTTTGATAATAGTACAGTATGTATAACTGCATGCATTTTATTGATTGCAGAAAGGAGTGTTTCAATGAAAGGAGAGGTGCAAATTACAGCAACTCCAGTGCTGAGAATGGCAACATCTCAGCAAGATACGTTTTTAGAAGATAAGGGATTACTTCACTTAGATGACATAAAGGGAGATTTATCTTCCAATGTATATTATAGTTTGCTGCATGAGCATGTGGACACGATGAATATGTGTGATTGCTATATATACAAGTAGATGATAGAAGCAAAGCAACCAAAGAATGGATAGATAAGGGTATAGTTAGCAAGAAGGAAACATTTTATAACATACCAGATGCACAAGAATGCTTAGCTTTAGATTGGCAGCATGTAGATTAGGCGGCAATCAAAAGCTGACAATAAGGGGCATATAGATACTATGTTTGCACCAAATTTGCATACGTTTTTTAAGCAAATTCAGCTCAAACTTAACTCCATATTTATATTTTGATGCTAGACACGTTTGGCATCAAAATATTAGAGTAAGCACCATTTTCTGGATGCATGCAACTACCTTGCGTCAATGAGATGCAAGGTAGGCATTCCCATCTAAAAAATTGTGCTAACCCCATACCCCATATTTATTCCCTCATGCTAAAATGATACACGGGTGGGAGGGGAGTTTCAATAATAGTGCAAAGCCGCTGGAATACCCCCACCCACACCAGAGGGACACCGGAGGATGGGGGACCCCACCCCAGGTAAGTAGGGTAAGCATAGGTAAGTATTTTATTTTTTAAATTAAAGTGCCATCGGGTTACCCAACTTGGGGCCCCCTGCATGGAACATTGTGCAATGGCCATGCCCAGGGGAAACTGGTCCCCTGTGCTGGCCATTGAGGTGGTGGGCATGACTCTTGTCTTTTCTAAGAGAAGAGTCATGTGGTATGGATGGTTTTGCGTCAGAAAAGCTAGGCTGGTTAGAGGGATTTTATTGCCTTGGTGCAAAACCCCCTTCTCCCATACCATCACCCCCACCCGGCCAATGTCTTTTTTTTTTACACTAACCCACCCTTTACACCGGCCTGTAGCATTCTTTAAATTTGGCACAGTTTTGCATCAAAAAGTGTAAATATGGGCTTCGGTTTGTAGGAACAAGTGAATGCAGACATATATTCCTGTACAACAGTGTATGGGATGTTATGCTAATTTAACAAGACCCCTCTGTACCTGGTGTTTATTACATCAATGGAAAGAGCGCTTATTAAAAATTTCCGAAATCTGGTATGTTACATGCTATTTGGGAGTGGTTTTCCCTAAAATGTAACAAGCTGACAACAATGACAACCCTGAAGGGATTGAGAGGCCTAAAATGAAATGTAGGAAACGAGCAAGTGGTTCAGAAATTACTGGAGATATTTTTGGAGCTATTATTCCATCAGTGGGAGATATCTTGAATGACATTAATATAAGGAAATTATGAACAATTGTAGATAAGATGTCAAATGATTTTTCAGGTGCAATGCTCCTAATGGACACAGAACTGATTGCTGCAAGGTCTATGATTATTCAGAATCCCCTTGCATTAGACATACTTTTAGCAAAAGAGGGCGAACTCTGTAGCGTTTTGAAATTGCAACACTGCTGCAAATACATTCCTAATAACAGCAAGGAGATACTTATCTATTTTGACAAGTCTGACAAATGTTTAGGAAACAGTAGGTGAAGGATCTTATAAGATAGGATCTAGGGTCCAGATTTAAGAAGGCCTAGCCCCATTTTAGCGCCGCATTTTTTTAACGTTAAAGTGATGCTAAGGTGGCCTTTTCCCAATGGCAAATTTACAAAGTGGTGCAATGCATGCAAAACACCACTTTATAACCCTTTGCGCTACATAATACATGCGTCATGCATAATGTCTGCAATGGGGGCGTACACCCATTACGGGGCCAAAAAAATGGCGCAAATAAATCTAAGAGATTTCTTCGCATCATTTTTTGGCACTTTTGCCACTTTTAGCGCCTGCTCATACCAGGCATTAAAAGGGGACACAACATTGTTTACAATGGGCCTTATGTACTGTTCAGGGTTAGCGCCAAATTTTGGCAGTAATCCTGAACAGTACATCGATTGCCCCCTACTGTGCACCATGGTGCGTCATAACTTAGATATGCTGCACACATGGTGGAGGTAGGGGGGAATGCTAAGGGACACAAGGAAAGTGGCGCTGCACTGGGTGCAGAACCACTTTCCTTAAATCTGCCCGTGGTTTGGTAACTTGGGAAATAGTTTTGTGAAGATGATCTGAAACCTTTATTGATTGTGACAGTGTGCTTAGTTTGTGATCTTGGATTTTACAAAGCATTTCTGGAGAAAAGAAAGAGCAAACAATAAACAGAGTAGGGAAGAAAGGAAATTGGAGAATATGAGAAACAGTTGTCAGACGATGAAAATAATTGGCAATTATCACAAATTTCTGTTTAAGTGTCATCACATTCCGATGTTTTGACTTCTCTCATGGCAAATGAGAATAATTATTTTGTGCCAGCAAATTTTGTGATCACAGGAGGGCTTGAGAGAGATCAATGTAGGAAGGTAGCCTCTTTCTAGCATGGTTACCCCCACTTTTGGCCTGTTTGTGAGTGTGTGTCAGTGTGTTTTTACTGTGTCTCTGGGATCCTGCTAGCCAGGACCCCAGTGCTCATAGATAAAAACCTATATGTCAGTGTGTTTTGCCTGTCTCACTGGGATCCTGCTAGCCAGGACCCCAGTGCTCATAGTTTGTTGCCTATTGTGTATGTCTGTGTAGTGCCTAACCCTGTCACTGAGGGTCTGCTAATCAGAACCTCAGTGCTTATGCTCTCTCTGCTTTTAAATTTGTTGCTGTAGGCCAGTGACTACATTTACCAATTTCAATTGGCACACTGGACCCCCCTTATAAGTCCCTAGTACATGGTACCTAGGTACCCGGGGCATTGGGGTTCTAGGAGATTCATATGGGCTGCAGCATTTCTTTTGCCACCCATAGGGAGCTCAGACAATCCCTTACACAGGACTGTCATTGCAGCCTGCGTGAAATAACGCATATGTTATTTCACAGCCATTTTTACTGCACTTAAGTAACTTATAAGTCACCTATATGTCTAACCTTCACTTGCTGAAGGTTAGGTGCAAAGTTACTAAGTGTGAGGGCACCCTTGCACTAGCAAAGGTGCCCCTACATAGTTCAGAGCCATTTCCCCAGAATTTGTGAGTGCTGGGACGCCATTACACGTGTGCACTACATATAGGTCAATACCTACATATAGCTTCACAATGGTAACTCCGAATATGGCCATGTAACATGTCTAAGATCATGGAATTGTTCCCCCATTCCAAATCGGGTATTGGGGAGCCAATTCCATGCATCCTGGGGCTCCACCATGGACCCCCAGTACTGCCAAACCAGCTCTCTGAGGCTTGCACTGCAGCTACAGCTGCTGCCACCTCAGAGACAAGGTTCTGTCCTCCTGTGGTCTGGCCAGCCCAGTCCTATGAAGGAAGAACAAAGCATTTCCTCTGAGAGCAGGGTGTTACACTCTCTCCCTTTGGAAATAGGTGTTACAGGCTGGGGAGGGGTAGCCTCCCCCAGCCTCTGAAAATGCTTTGAAGGGCACAGATGGTGCCCTCCTTGCATAAACCAGTCTAACCGGTTCAGGGAACCCTTCTCCCCTGCTCTGGTGGGAAACTGGACAAAGGAAAGGGGAGTGACCACTCCCATGTCCATCACCACCCCAGGGGTGGTGCCCAGAGCTCCTCCAGTGTGTCCCAGACTTCAGCCATCTTGCTTTGTAAGGTGTGGGGGGCACTCTGGAGGTCTCTGAGTGACCAGTGCCAGCAGGTGACATCAGAGACCCCTCCGGATAGGTCCATACCTGATAATGTAGCAAATCCCCCTCGAAGGGCTATTTAGGGTCTCTCCTGCGGCTTCTCTTCAGATTCTGTTTGGAAATTTCCTTCTGGAATCCTCTGCAACAACTTCAGACTGTTCGGACCTCGGATCAACCACAGCCTGCTCCAAGAAACGCTGTAACTGCAACAAAGTGTCTACAAGAGACACTTTTCTTCAGCAACCTCAGCTCCAAGTCAGCAACTGCAACAGCTTCCACAGTGTGCATGCTCTGGGGACTCCCTGTCTTCATCCTGCACCAGAAGAACCAAAGAAATCTACTGTGGAATGATGGAATCACTCCCCTGCTCCAAACAGGCACCTTCCAAGGCGAAGACGGGTACACCGGGGCTCCTCTCACAGCGTCGCGCTTGCTCCTTAGGACACAGAGGGTGGACATGATCGACATAGACTGTCTTGAGGTCCTGATGACGCAATTTGGAGGAGGTAAGACCTTGGCTTCCCCCAGAACAATGGTACTTCTGTGTATTGTGTCTTCTTTGCCTCCTGAGGCCTCTGCGCACTCTTTGCAAATTTCCTTTGTGCACAGACTGGCCCATGTCCCTAGCACTCTGCCCTGTGATGCCTAACTCACTGAGTTGTTCTCCGGTGGCGTGGGACCTTCTTTTGTTGTGCTGCATCAACCATGTTTTGCACCTCGTTTGAACCCAGATCCTGCGGCTTTTGGGGTTGCTGGCTGGCATACTGAGGGCTCTCTGAAGTGCTAAGAGCCTCCTCTTCCTCCTCACACAGAGTTGAGGCCTCCAGGTCCCTCCTTGTCTAGGGGGAATTTGTGATTCACATTCCACTTTTTTAGTATATGGTTTGTGTTGCCTCTAGACCTATTTTCTCCCAATGCATTCTATAGGATTTCCTATTGTTTGCATTGTTCTAGGACTATTTACTTGTTTAATTTTGATGTCTAGTGTATATATTGTGTATAATACTTACCTCCAGAAGGAGTATTGTCTCTAAGATATTTTTGGTACTGTGTTGCCCAAAAAAATACCTTTATTTTTGGTAACACTGAGTATGTCTTTACTTGTGTTTAAGTACTGTGTAACTATAAGTGGTATTGCATGAGCTTTGCATGTCTCCTAATTCAGCCTAAGCTGCTCTGCTGTAGCTACCTCTATCAGCCTAAGCTGCTAGAACACTGCTACTTCACTAATAAGGGATAACTGACCTGGTATAAGGTGTAAGTACCCACAGTACACACTACAAACCAGGCCAGCCTCCTACAATCAAGTATTATTAAGTAATTAGTGGCATTGGCATGGAAGTAGCATATAACAGCTAATTAATCTACAGTTTAACAGCCTAACTGAGAAAAATAATGTAGAAATGAAAACATGTAAGTTTAAAATGTGGTGGACATGTGTGCCTACCGTTCATATTCTGACACCACATTTAAGAAGAAAACATTGTGCATTTATTTTTTAGTAAAATATTTATAGATATTAACATGATTTTTTAGTAGAAATTGTAGAAAATGATATGTATTATGAGTATTAAACACACATTGATATAATGTGTTTCATAATGAATTATGGCCCATATTTATACTTTTTTGGTGCCACATTTGCTTCATTTTTTGACGCAAAAGCGGTGCACACTTAAAAAATACAATTGTATTTTGTAAGTGTGCGCCGCTTTTGCGTCAAAAAGCGGCGCAAATGGGGTGCTAAAAAAGTATAAATATGGGCCTATGTGTTTAGAAAAATAAATACATGTTTAAAACTGCTTTGACATAACATGAAGAAAGTTTTCGACAATAATTTGCTTTGCATATTTGTTTTGAATGCATGGGTGCACAATAAGTTTTATTAATGTATTAAATGTATTAATGTGCAATTAGGTTTCTTAACTTGACTAGGCCTTAAGATAAAGTTTTGCAAGCAGTCATTGATTTCTTTTTGTACACCCTGCCCCCTCTACCCTGAATTGTTTCTCTAGGCTGCAAACACAATGTTGAATGTTACATTGTATTCCCGGAGAAGAGACATATTTTAAATGCAATAATGTAACAATATATTTTCTAGCTGTCAAATGGAGCAGATAGATACTGTACTCATGTGATAGAATGTTAGTTTAGTTTATTGTGTGCCATGGGAAACGAAGTGTATGCTTCAAATATTAGAAAATGTAATATTTTTGCAGAATCCTTTAATCAGAGAAAGATTACAATACACATATGCTGAGAACATTTCTGAATGTAACAGAACTTGGTGGTGCCATCTGCAAAGATTAGATGCTGAAATCAACACCCAGTATGTGTCCACCAGGAGGACCAGTCAAATGGATTTTGGATATTTTAATTAGTGAAGAACTTCGGAATTGTACGCAGTCCCCCTCTAAAGCTTCTTGAGGTCAGTTCATCGCCAGCTCTTGTGAGAATAATGTCTATGCTTGCTTAAGTCTGCTCTCTCACATTCTGTCTTCGATAAGTTTCTGATAAGTTTTCTCATCATAGTCTTAACTTCCCTATTATTTTATGTGGTTCAGTACTATTTAGGCCAACTAATTCTGAACTGCTGTTCTACGCTGTCCTGATGCTGCTGTCAACCAATGGCAGAGATGGTGATGCTCTGTCCTGATGAATCAGCGCTGTATGCTGTCCCATAAGGAGAGGTATAACTAAATGTGGTTCCTTGTTTCACTTTTTAGTTAGTAACTTACACAAGCATATTTGTTGTAGTGAGTTATTCTAGTTAGATGTTTCCAAATAATTGTTGTCTTCTTTTATTTTTGCTTTTCCCCTCATGTGTTAGCCCATTCCCACACATGCAAAGTTCCAGTTTTGGTTACTATTAGGAGTGGCCCAGCTCTAAAATGGATTGTTAAACCTGTATTTTGATGATTCACTGATGTCATCATCATCATCTGATTTGAAATCTGGTACTCATGTTCATATTGTGTTGTAGTTAATCTATATAATTCTTTTGGAGTGTCTAACACTATTGATGTTTAGTAGATTGAATCTTTTCAGACGTTTCGGTCACCCTATGGTCTTCATGTATGTTTATAACTTAGTTTTGGGCACCATTTATGTGACATTGATTTTGGAATTGTAATAAAGCTTTGAAACTTTATTCGGTTTGGAGTTTGATTTGGAGTTAAGTTGTTTATGGTGTACAGAAAATGTTATGGTAGAATGTCATTGATCTGTGATTGAATGTTTCTGACTACTTCCACCTTCACCAAGTCCAAAAATCCAGTCGTCCTCCATAGGTGAGAATTGTGATGGTGTCTCACCTGCACACTGGTGGTTGTTGAACCCAGAATAGGAGAGTAAATACTCCTTTCTGGGGCTCTGGCTGCGCTCCAGCAATGGCAAGCCAGAAATCGTATCCGTCATGTTCCAAAGCCATGAAATATAATTGTATTGTATTATGTCGGACAGGGCATCGGACAAACCCTAAGTAAGCCATATGTCAATTTAAATCTATATATGTTTTTATTAAGTAACAACAAGCTAAGTCAATATTTCACAAAGGGCGAGAAGTAGACTCAAATCATTCTATAACATTGGATCATTTTGCTAATGGAGCCAAGGAATGTTTCTGTTAGAATTAGGGTTTCTGCTTGGCTAGGGTATGCACCTAAACAAGGCAGAACCCACCCACTCTAGTCAGGGCAAAGGAGTTACACGTTCATTATAACCTCTGCTCACACCCTTAGTAGCTTGGCACGAGCAGTCAGGCCTATCCCAGAGGCAATGTTTAAAGCGTTTGCACAACACACACAACACATGTGACGCACTATCTCCACCACAAAGGAAACACAACACCAAGTTATATGAAAATATACTGTATTGTACACAATGCAATTTGTAGACCAAACATCACATATCAGTAATATCCTGCTCCCTGACCAGTTGTCAGAACGTTATACATTAGTTACTCTGCAAAACCAGCAGCAGTCATATATAACACACAGGTTACTTAGTATTCTGCAACGTAAGCAGTAGTCAGGAAACAGGTTATTACACCAAAGCACTTGTCATAAGAATATCATAAACACCCATATTAGGAACATTATAAAACATATGGTAAGTCAGAAAAACACATTAGCATGTTATGCCATAAAAGGAACATGTGCATACACATATGAAACATCATAAAACAGGTAGGCAACATATAAGTCAATAAAGTCTCTAAAAAGAACTTAGGCCATATATAGATCCTGTAGAAAGTACCTGTTTAAGATGAAGGCACCTCCAGTGCCAGGGGAATGAGAATGGGGTCGAGTGGGGTGGCACGCACCCTCCCTGTATTAATTACAGGTCCCTCCTGGGGTCCGCGATTGCTGGGGGGCCCCCGGGTCTCAAACGGCCCTCACGGGGGGAGGGGCAAAGTCAGCCAACCGATGTATGAAGATGAGGGGCCCCATGCTCCTCCTATGCTGTAATAACAGGTCCCTCCTGTGGCCCGCGATCTCTGGGGGCTCCCCCAGTCCTCCATCGACCCTCATGAGGGAGGGCAAAGTCTGGAAACACAACAAGGGCAGGAGGGGAGTTCCACGCACTCCCTCCGATTTGTAACGGGACCCTCCTGGGTCCTTTGATCGTTAGGGGACAACCCTGGGCCTCCACTGGCCCTTCTACATGTTGGGCACCACAAAGTACACTGAGCACCAACAAGAGACCCGGTGGTGCAGGAAGCCTCCCACGAGGCTTCCGCCCCACCCACCCTTCCAATTATGCTGACCAGGCCCCTCCTGGGGCCCGCAATCATTTTGTGGCCCACACGAGGGTTCTGGTGGGGCAAGGGGCCTCAGACGAGGCTTCTCTCCCTGCCCGATGTCTTCTGCACTGGGATCGGCCCGCCCGGGCCGCAGCGGTATGCAGCACTGAAGCTGGTGCCTGCTTGTGCCCCGGGAGTGCTCTGCAGAGCATACTTCACCCTGGGGATACGCTAGGAGCGTGCCTGCTCCAATTTCACCTTCAGAGTGCCCCTAGGGTACCAGGGGTAGCATGTCTCTAGCACGCTGGAGATTCACGATGCCCTGGTCGCGGCAGTGAATTTACTCAGACAGCACAGTCCACGAATTGCTCCTAAAAGCAAAAAAGCACACCACGGAAGCGCTTTCAGGGCGCTCCACATACTAACAAAAAGTCGCTCTTCCAGGCACTATGGGCTTTAGACAGGCTCATTCCTCCAGTGCCTCAGCCCAGGGAGAGCTCTCAGAAGGCGCTAAGTAGATGGTTGCATGGGTCAGGGGCCACAGCACCCTGCCCCTGGGGGACAAGAGTCCAAGAAGAAGCAGCACAGAAGGTAGGGCACAGCAGCAGGCCAGCGCAAGGGGAATGCAGGCAGATGGCAGTCTCTCATAGTGACCAGCAGTTCACAGGTCAGCGCAACAGCAGCAGTCCACAGCGGTTCCTTGTAAGTCCCTCATCAGTCTGTGCCCAGTTCAAGGTAAGTTCAAAGAGTCTCCAAATTGTGGGGAAAATTCCCCTGCACTTATACTCAGTCTTTACAGTGTTTTACAATGGAAGGAGAGAGGAGGTTCCAACCAGTTACAACTGGTTCTGGGAGTGCCCCTCTCTCCTCCAGCACAGGCTCCAAACATCAGTTGGGGGTAAACGACCCTATTGTCTGAGGCCTGGGCACAGCCTTTACAAATGCAGGTGTGCCCTGCCTCTCCCTTCTCTCAGCCCAGGAAAGACTATTCAGTATGCAGATGCACCTATGTGATCCTCCAGCCTCCCTGTGTACAGACTGTCTGAAAAGTATGCACAAAGCCCAACTGTCACTCTGCCCAGACGTGGATTGGAGTCAAGCTGCAAAACACCAGAATCGTAAGCACAGAGAAATGCACACTTTCAAGAAGTGGCATTTCTGCAATAGTAATAAAAAATACATCTACACCAGTAAGCGGCATTTCTTATCACCATTACAACCATATCAAACATGCCTATGCCACCCCTAATAAATCAGACAATACCCCTTCAACATAAGGCAGGGCCTTTCTAATGCAACCTCTGAGAAGTCAGCACTCACAGCAGTGAGACAACAAGGCCCATATTTATACTTTTTGACGCAAAACTGCACCAACGCTAACGCCATTTCATGACTGTGAGCCGGTTTACGACGTTGCAAACCAGAATCACACCGTTTTTTATGCAATTGTGTCAAAAAGTGGCACAAACACAGCAAAATGTGCTAAGGAGAGGCAAAATGGATCTCAGATGCTTGCACAGACCCCAGGAAGATGACAGCAGACCAGGAACCAGCCAGGAAGACCCACACAAGACCCAGGACAGGGAGAAGAAGAAAAAAAAAGTGTTGCTTCAGGAGAGCAGAAAATTCTATAGAAAGAGGTGACGGAACACCAGGACCAACTGTTTGTCACCTCAAAGTTGCCAATGAGTAGGAGAGAGGCAATATGGCAACAAATAGTTGACAAGATCAACAGTGTGGCAGAAGTATGGAGAACAGTCATCGAGTGAAAGAAACGCTGGCATAACTGCAAACGCAGGACCAAGGAAAAGATGGCCAGGAACAGGAAGGCAGCACTGCATACTGGAGGTGGGAGTCCAGACCCGCAGGAGGCCCTGGACCACATGGAGGAGATGGTGGCAGCAGTTATCCCTGAGGAGATCGTCACAGGGATTCAAGGACAGGACAGCGCAGACTACCAGTAGACAACACGGATAAGTCGCATGTGGAACTAAAATGCCTATTTGTTAACTGCAACCGGGGGGGCATACCTACTACACAATGCATGTAAGTCATGATATTCATGGAGTGGCATGGGTAAAGGGGCATGGTACCTGGGAATGGCCCATTCAGAGGAAACCTGGGGCACAGTACTACTCTACACCAACAACCTTTGCATGGGGGTATGCTGCCATGCCAAGGATGTTGGAAAGGTAAAGCCAGGCCAGGAGGGTACGGTACGACGTAAAACTGGCATGCTGTCACACGTCAGCCAGTATTCTCCCTACATGAACTAGGGCCCAATTAACAATCTCAGGCCATATCTGCAAGTGGAATTTAACATTGACAACAGTTGCCACTACCACCTCTGCTGTGTGTGCATGTCAGGAAGCTAATGGCAGTAATGTGCTGATGGATCAAACACCCCAAATTAGAGGGTTCAGGATGACTACGTTATCAATCCCCTGAAATCAATACAGATATTCCAGTCCTGTCAAATGTGATTGTCCATAGTTGCTACAAACATCAGCCATTGTTATAAACATTATGAGGTACACAGCACTAATGTCATACTGTTAGGGTTTGTACACAGCAAAGAGCATGTCCCCTCTCACTGCACTAGTGGGTTCTGTAATAGCTCCCTTTTAAACTTACTATTGAAAGCCTTTCTTGTTATCTCACCTTCCCCCCCCCCTTGGCTTCTGTGTATGTTGTTTAATGTGCTGTTTTGTTTACACATTGGGCCTTGCTTTTACCAAGGCTTCTTTAAAACACTCCTCCCTAGGCCATGTGTTAATCCAACTCATTTGCATAATAACTGAAACTCTGCACACCTTTCAAGAACATGTGCAGCATGTGAGGACCACACCCAGCTCTTCAAACCACACCCAGCTCTGCACACCTTCCAAGAACATGTGCAGCATGTGAGGACCACACCCAGCCCTTCAAACCACACCCAGCCCTGTCTATAAAAGGCATCCCCCGAGCCTCACCCAGTGCTTGTGCTCGTCTACCTCCCGCTTACCTGAGAACAGATCCCTCGGCGCTGGCACTCCTGCTCTTTACAGACTTTCATTGACTTCAATGGGCGCAGCTTCTGGCTCTTCCTTCTTCCGGTTTCCGGTTCCTCCTTGCTTCAGCCTCTCTCCTATGAGTAACCTGCAAAAGAGAAAGAAGACAAGGTTAGACTGATCAGTATCTCTTGCCAGCAACAAGTAAGTGCAAAACTTTTTACTACCTGAAAGAACTTTGACAACAATTTCTGGATTCGTGTATAGACAATTCGAAACGAAATACCTTCCACGAACATTGTGATTCAAACTCTTTGTTACAAGAATATTTTGCAGAACTTTGTGAAGCAAACATTGTTTTTTCTCATGGAACTTTTAAGAATCGAACAGTGGAAACCATTAACAGCAAGGCAAACAGTAAATCAAGGACTTGCACAAATTACATGCTGTATTTTGATGTAAAAGTACAGTATTTGTTTTATAAAAGATTCTGGAAATATGGGAAAAGTGAGTCTGCTATTGGGAATTTAGGCTTTAGTTATATGATGATGAATGTTTGATATTGGTAATTCTGATAACGGTATTTGTTTAATGTTTTAGAAGCTTTACAGTAATAGAAAACACATCCCAGAGCAGTAACACATTCCAAACCTGGAAACTAGAGACCAGGATCCAAGAGGTACTTTTAGAAGAGAATTTCTAATAAATAAAGGGATAGTCAGGAACCCATTTAGGAATAGGTTGCACTTATCTGTTCTTTGTTTATGTTTCATTAGGCACCAGTTTCTACAGAAGTCAGAAAGGGCCGCAGATTTGTGCAGCACTTCAACAGTGGAAACGCAAGAACGGTGTTGTCTCTCTTTTTTTTATTTTATCCACTTCCCCCCTTCCCTTGATCTTCTGTTCTTAGTGCACTGTTTTAAAAACTAGTGTGCTGGAACAAGCAGTTTCAGGGTGGGGTCGGATTGTCTTCAACCTCCATCAGAACTGAACAAGAACTCAGGTGAGCTGGGCTTTGACAGAAGCACAAGCCTTAAAAAATTTCAGTTCTGGTGGACGATGAATACCGGGGAAGAAATAGAGGGCATTGACGTCACGGATATGGCGCAGGCCCTAAATGAGGACTTGGCTCATAATGAATCAGTGTCTGGCATCTTGCAACATATGCAAGAGGAAATAGAGAGATTAAAGATGGAGAATACCTCTTTAAAACAAGATTTAAGCAGGTATAAATTTAGGGGATCTCAGTGGAACACAGCTTCTACGCCTTTGTTTAAAACCTCCTCAGAGACAGGGGCGCCATCAAAACATACAACTTTGCCTTCCCCAGTTGAGGTTACTGTTAATGTTCCTAATGTTGTGCCCTTAGCAGCACCTGAACGTTTTCATGGAGATAGTAACAAATTCCATGTTTTTATCAATCAATGTCAATTACACTTCATTTGTAAGCCACAACAGTTCCCTACTGATGATACGAAAGTGGCATTCGTCTTGTCTTATTTGGGTGGCACAGCAGCCAATTGGTCAATTCCTTTCGTGGATAGAGATGATCCCATCCTCCATAATTGGAATCAATTTAAACGTACCATGACCAGCCTTTTTGCAAAACACACTTTCATGCAGGCAAGTGATAATGAGCTTTTAAATCTTAAACAAGGTAATAAGGATTTATTGACCTATCTCACTAGTTTTAATCGTTTACTCACCGAGACACAGTGGCCAGAAGAAAAGCGTGTCTCCCTTTTTTATAAAGGTTTGAGAGACGAGTTAAAAGACGCGCTGGCTCATATCGTTGATTTGCCAAAAGACTATTCGTACTTTGTAGATTTAGTTGTGAAATTAGAACATAGACTAGGAGAAAGAAAGGGAGATAAATACAAACTGGAATCACGGTTAACTTTTATTAGACACGAGAAGAAAGACACAGATAATAAACTCTCTGAACCAGAGCCCATGCAAATAGGGACACTCAGAGGTCCACTCACATCAGAGGAAAAAGAAAGAAGGAGAACATTTCAATTATGTTTATATTGTGGCAGGGCAGGTCACTTTGCCAGAGAATGTCCAGTAAAGCCTAAAACTCCACGAAAGGGTGCTGTTTCCTCCACCTCCTCAACTGAATCGGGAAACGATTAAGCTCGACAAGGGGAGAGGTTACTTGTTCGAGAAAACATCTTAATCAAACCTCTAATGCTGCAGCCTTCAGGGTACCGCACATACCTAGACATTTCATAATTCAGGTCGTTTTAATTGTTACTACCCAAGTGAGGCATTCTCTCCCTGTCCTACTGGACTAAGGCGCGACAGGAAATTTTGTGGATAATAAGTTAGCTGAAATCTTAGGACTTCCTATGTGCCTAAAGCCTTGTCCAGAAGCAGTATGTGCAGTGGATGGGTCAGAATTGACCTCTGGATTAATCACAAAACAAACAAGTCCACTTGTTATGGTCTGTCAGAACGGGCACACAGAGGTGATTAGCTTTGATCTGATAGATACTCCTAACTTTGGTTTGATTCTCGGGGTACCCTGGTTAACAACTCATAACCCAAAAATTGATTGGGTGAATAGAACTGTTACTTTGGATTCCTCTTTCTGTAGAACCAATTGCTATCAAGAAGCAGGTACAGAACAGAGCACAGTATTACACTGTGCTAGTGTTACACAAGATGAACCAAGTCTCCCTCCTGAATATTCTGACTTTAAAGACGTCTTTGATCCAGTAAAGGCTAGTGTGCTGCCCCCACATCGGTCTTATGACTGCCGTATAGATATTATCCCAGGGGCCCCTTTACCTAATAACAGAGTATATGCTTTGACTGACGAAGAAACCAAATACTTAAGAACCTATCTAGATGACCTACTACAGTCTGGGTTCATCCGTCATTCCACATCTCCGGTGTCATCTCCACTCTTTTTTATCCCGAAGCCGGATAAATCCCTGCGCGCGTGTATCGATTATAGAGGACTAAATAAGGCTACAATAAAGAATAAATATCTTCTTCCTCTAATACCTGTGTTGTTGGATCAATTAAGACATTCTACTGTATACACTAAACTAGATCTGCGGGGAGCTTACCACCTGGTCCGAGTAAAAGAGGGGAATGAGTGGAAGACAGCTTTCAAGACAAAGTATGGTTTATTTGAGTACACAGTAATGCCCTTTGGGTTATGTAATGCCCCTGCGGCCTTTCAGTTCTTTATAAATGAGGTCCTACACGAATTCCTGGACGTTTGTGTCATAGTATACATAGACGACATCCTCATTTACTCTAAGAACTCAGAAGAACATACCCAACATGTTCGTGCAGTATTATCAAAGTTAAAAGAAAATCATCTTTTTGCTAAGTTAGAAAAGTGTACTTTTAATGTCAACAAGGTGGACTTTTTAGGATACTGCCTGTCACCTCAAGGAATAACTATGGATGTAAAGAAAATCAGTGCTATTGCTGATTGGCCAGAACCATCCTCTGTAAAAGATATTCAGAAATTTCTGGGTTTCGCCAATTTTTATAGGAGGTTTATTGCACATTTTGCAGACATTGCGGCCCCAATAACTACCTTGTTGCGGAAAGGGCAACGATTTCTTTGGACTGATGAGGCGGCACACGCCTTTCAACTCCTAAAACAAAAGTTCACTTCAGCCCCAATTCTGAAACATCCTGATCCTGACTTGCCCTTTTTTGTTGAAGCGGATGCTTCACAAGTAGCTTTAGGAGGAGTTCTCTCTCAATGAGATGCAGTAGATGGCCAGTTACATCCTATAGCCTTCTATTCCAAAAAGTTATTGCCAGCTGAACAAAATTACACTGTGGCTGAAAGGGAACTACTAGCTATCAAAGTAGCCTTTTCAGAATGGAGGCACCATTTAATGGGAGCCAAGTACCCAGTTACAATCTTTTCTGACCATAAGAACCTACAGTTTTTTGGATCACTTAAAGCACTAACACCACGTCAGATGCGCTGGTTAAATTTTTTTAGCACATTTGACTTTGTTATAACCTATAGACCAGGTGCACAACAAATTCAATCTGATGTGTTATCTAGATACGGACATACCTCAGACATGAAACAAGATAAAATAGGAGAACCCATTATTCCTCCCCAAAAGTTGTTGGCACCAGTACAACAGAAGGATTTCATCACAGATCTATATAATGCACACATGCAAATAGCACCTCAGGATTGGTTAAAGGATTCCCATAACACAATACAACGAGGTTTATTGTATCACGACAACATGCTGTTAGTGCCCACCTCTGAATTACAAACACAGGTGATAATTTGGCATCACGCCTCACCGTTGGCAGGTCATCCTGGTTGGGTAAAAACCCTGGAAAATGTGGAAAAACACTTTTGGTGGGACACTATAAGAAAGGACATTAAGCAATTTGTCACTACCTGTCCAATTTGTGCAAGACATAAATCTTCTCATAAGGCTCCTGACGGCTTGTTAATACCAATGCCAACACCCAAATAACCTTGGCACACTGTGAGCGTAGACTTTATTGTAGGTTTACCACCTGTAAAATCCTTCACAACAGTGTTGGTTATAGTGGATTTTTTATCTAAAATGGCACATTTTGTACCATTACGGAAATTACCCACGGCGGCAGAATTTGCCGATATTTTTATAAGGGAAATTGTGCGTTTACATGGTTTGCCAAGCAAAGTGGTGTCAGACCGAGGGAGCCAGTTCAACTCCAGATTTTGGAAAAAATTATGTGAAAAACTGAAAATAGATGTGGCCTTATCCACTGCTTTCCACCCAGAGACAGATGGACAGACTGAACGACTGAACCAAACCTTACTTCAAACGCTACGTTGTTTATTGGCTGATTATTCTAGTGAATGGTTGGAAGCTCTCCCTGTAGCAGAGTTTGTTTATAATAATACTGAGCATTCAGCTCTACTTTGCTCACCATTCTATTTCTTGCAGGGGTATCATCCAAGAGCTATACCCATTTTGTTAGAAGATTCCCTGTTGCCTACAGTAACGGACAGACTAACGAGGTTAGGTGACATACAAGACAAAGCCAGGAAACATTTATTAAAGTACAAGGAAAGCATGAAAAGACAAGCAGACAAACACAGGTCTGAGGCCCCAATGTATAAAATTGGTGACAAGGTATGGCTCTCCACAAAGAACCTAAACATAGAGGGATCCCGAAAGCTGCAACCACGTTTCATTGGACCCTTTAGTATAACTGCCATAGTAAACCCGGTAACAGTAAAATTAGATTTACCAAAAGAATATCCAGTACATACTACATTCCATGTGTCCTTGCTTAAGCCGTACAACTCAAAAACCCGACCTGAACCACCACCTCCACCCATACCAATTAAGGGAAACCTGGAATATGAAGTGAAAAGCATAAAAGACTCAAAAAGAATTAGTGGACGTCTGTTTTATTTAGTAGAATGGAAAGGATATGATGAATCTGAGAATTCATGGGAACCAGCATCATATGTACATGCCCCACAGCTGATTAGACGGTTTTATTTAAAAAGTCCAGGAAAACCCCGTCCTGTAGGAGGGCCTTTGAGGGGGGCAACTGTTAGGGTTTGTACACAGCAAAGAGCATGTCCCCTCTCACTGCACTAGTGGGTTCTGTAATAGCTCCCTTTTAAACTTACTATTGAAAGCCTTTCTTGTTATCTCACCTTCCCCCCCCCTTGGCTTCTGTGTATGTTGTTTAATGTGCTGTTTTGTTTACACATTGGGCCTTGCTTTTACCAAGGCTTCTTTAAAACACTCCTCCCTAGGCCATGTGTTAATCCAACTCATTTGCATAATAACTGAAACTCTGCACACCTTTCAAGAACATGTCCAGCATGTGAGGACCACACCCAGCTCTTCAAACCACACCCAGCTCTGCACACCTTCCAAGAACATGTGCAGCATGTGAGGACCACACCCAGCCCTTCAAACCACACCCAGCCCTGTCTATAAAAGGCATCCCCGAGCCTCACCCAGTGCTTGTGCTCGTCTACCTCCCGCTTACCTGAGAACAGATCCCTCAGCGCTGGCACTCCTGCTCTTTACAGACTTTCATTGACTTCAATGGGCGCAGCTTCTGGCTCTTCCTTCTTCCGGTTTCCGGTTCCTCCTTGCTTCAGCCTCTCTCCTATGAGTAACCTGCAAAAGAGAAAGAAGACAAGGTTAGACTGATCAGTATCTCTTGCCAGCAACAAGTAAGTGCAAAACTTTTTACTACCTGAAAGAACTTTGACAACAATTTCTGGATTCGTGTATAGACAATTCGAAACGAAATACCTTCCACGAACATTGTGATTCAAACTCTTTGTTACAAGAATATTTTGCAGAACTTTGTGAAGCAAACATTGTTTTTTCTCATGGAACTTTTAAGAATCGAACAGTGGAAACCATTAACAGCAAGGCAAACAGTAAATCAAGGACTTGCACAAATTACATGCTGTATTTTGATGTAAAAGTACAGTATTTGTTTTATAAAAGATTCTGGAAATATGGGAAAAGTGAGTCTGCTATTGGGAATTTAGGCTTTAGTTATATGATGATGAATGTTTGATATTGGTAATTCTGATAACGGTATTTGTTTAATGTTTTAGAAGCTTTACAGTAATAGAAAACACATCCCAGAGCAGTAACACATTCCAAACCTGGAAACTAGAGACCAGGATCCAAGAGGTACTTTTAGAAGAGAATTTCTAATAAATAAAGGGATAGTCAGGAACCCATTTAGGAATAGGTTGCACTTATCTGTTCTTTGTTAATGTTTCATTAGGCACCAGTTTCTACAGAAGTCAGAAAGGGCCGCAGATTTGTGCAGCACTTCAACAGTGGAAACGCAAGAACGGTGTTGTCTCTCTTTTTTTTATTTTATCCACTTCCCCCTTCCCTTGAGCTTCTGTTCTTAGTGCACTGTTTTAAAAACTAGTGTGCTGGAACAAGCAGTTTCAGGGTGGGGTCGGATTGTCTTCACCCTCCATCAGAACTGAACAAGAACTCAGGTGAGCTGGGCTTTGACACATACCCATGCTGCATATGTCAGGGTCCACCCTATGCCTGGGTCACAATAGCTCCAATGACAACATGCAACATCCCAAATGTCATACTGCTCAGACAACAGCATTGAGGGGGAGGGAATATGTAACTGGCTACAGAAATACACCCGCACAGTCAGAGAGGAAATGGAACACTGCTAGGACCATCAGTGCAAACCAATGTAGCACACATTTCCCAACATCAGCAGTACACACTACCAATGCTGACACCCGTATCGTGCCATGCCAATGCAATACATAGCATATGCTAGGTCTCAGGAGCATATAGGTGGATGTGAAATATCAGAGACTGGATCAGTTCCAGAATGTTAAGTGTGGTGCAAGTGCCATCAGAACACCCACAGCCAGTGAAAGGCCTCACCATGAGAATGGAAGTAGATGGAGGGTTGAGTAGGACAAGAAGGAGGAACTTCACAAATAGGCCAGAACCAACACCTAGAGGATGTGATGCTGACCCCAAACTGACCACAATACATGTGACATGCAGGTGGGACATCGGCCTGGAAGAATGCTAATATGAAAGACAGGAACAATGAACAGGAACCAAGATCACAATCTGAAACTAATAGGAAGACAGGTATGTCCCATTACAAATCCCACAACACAGACACACTAACTGTACTATATCTCATTGCAGAGGACGATGGCTCTTCTGTGGATATGCCTGTCCAGGACTACCCTGATGACATGGATGACGAGCTGACAAACATCAATCAGCAGACCCTCCAAGATGTCCCTGGAACCCTCCAGACCCCACCTTTAGTCACAAGGAGGAGCACAGAACTAGAAGCCATCACAGAGGACCCACCCACCACCCTGATTGCACGACCTGCCAGCTCCAGGACTCTGATGACACTGGCACCAGCCTTTAGAGAACTGTAGTTGGAGTACAGCGGGAGCTGGCCAAGGAGGTATGGGTGGGGATGGAAAATATGGCAGCCAGCCTAGAGGGGTGCGTTCATGCATGATGTCAACTGCAGAACAGGCAGCAGCCATGCAAGGGCGAACATCAATTTAGCAGGAACTTGAAAAAAGGTTGAAGGAAATCAGCACAGCTGTTAGAGAGTTGACACAACACCTACAACAACAATCCTGTCAATGTGTGCACAAATGCAAAATGGAACCCCTCAGGGCCGACCTGGCTGCCTACCACAGTGATATGGCTGCTATACTTAAGAACCAGCAGCTCCTCCTTGCTGCAGTACTGCCCTTCATAGCCCCACAGTTGGCAGCTACCGGGATGTCTGACTCCACGTCTTCAAACACTGTGGTGTATGTTGCCCCTTCACAACCACCACCACCAAGGGCAGAGGAGACAACACACACATCAGAAGATGAAGACGTGGAACAGATCACCTTCACCCGCAAGATTACCCGGTTGCACTAGTCTCTGCCACATGGCCACCTATTGCCAAGGTCTTGTGCTTAGTAACATGCCAGTCTTGCAACAACTGTACTCAAGCACTGTTCTTCAGCCCACTGTTTATCTTGTCACCCTGCCCTGTGATTGTCTCTCACTAACTCATTGGCAAATCCTGTCCCTCTGCACTGTCTGACACTTCACCCCAGCATGTCCAATGACATGGCCTTTTCCACTTGTGTAGGATCACAATGGAAGGTGTCACACTAATGGACTCACAATCATGGACAATGTACATATAGCACTACAGCACTTTTAAATAAATAGCACTTACACAACAACTTTGTCTCTGTGTAATGTGACACATCAACCATGAGGGAGATCAATGATGTTTACCTCAAGTCAATGATTATAGACTGTCAATACACCAGATCTGAAAGAATGTTGGCTGATAACTATGCACAGTGGTCTGAATTGTACCATCATCTGCCCTTCCTGAGGGTTAATTCTGAGGAAAATAGAAACTATACACTATAATGCTGTGTTGGACAGAATAACACTTACTCAAGGGATGTCTAAGTCACAAATTATTGCTTTCAACTTTTTCTCCAAGCCAAAACTTACGTATGTGACATTTGACCAAAATTTGACCTAACACACACCATACTGCATGAATGGATGTGTATGGGTTTACGTACAAATATGTAACCTGGCTGAACATTGTAAAAAATGATAGGTGAGAGTTATGTATACCATAGTACATGAGAGCATACTACCACTCACCTTATAAGGATTCGCTTGGACATCAGGCTGCAGGCACAGACTTAACACAGTGTCCTCATTACCAATTCTGGTAGCAAAGTATGTGACATTGAAAACACACATAAAAATTTAACAACACTTTGGGATCCATAGTAATCTTGAGTGGTGGGTGCAATGGATGGCAGAAACTTAGCAAAGTAGCTTTGGTGTAGCTGCCAATGTAACAACTTGATTGGGAGTTGGTTGCAGGATGGGACACAAAAGCTAATACTAAAGAGACACTGTTGACTCATGCCAAGGCCCAGATCCCCAAGCATGTGACACATACTGTAAAGGGTTACCTAAACTTTTAATAAACAGTAAAAACAGAAGCTAAAAGCAGGGAAAACACCTTACCTAATCTAACCTATCCTAACTACATATTACCCCCAACTGGCCCTAACTAACCTAAGCTAAACTTACTTATCACATTTAACGAAGAAATCTAAACATCATCCCCCCACCCCCCCTTTATAAGATGGGACATATGGAGGACAACATATACTAACCTAAACACATACTATTGTATACTAAGCAAATATATATTTGTTTGTATTTTCATATATATATATATATATATATATATATATATATATATATATATATATATATATATATATATATATATATATATATATATATTTTTTTTTTTAAACACCAAAACCCCAATATCATCACAGACACATCCAACCAACACACATAATAAAAACAGATATTAAAAGTATCATATCCCCACCCCCCACCCACTACTACTAACTAAACTAACAGCCTATTCTAATCTAACACTAAGCCCCCTAAATCCACTAATGAAAAGAACCAGGAAAGAGGAGGGAGGGGAGGGAATCATGGCTAAGGGTATGTTGTTTACAAGTTCGCCCTCCGCAGGGTCTTTTTTATGGCAAGCATTCTCCTATTCACTTGTGCCACCTCCTGCTGCAGCCTGGTCATTTTCCTCAACACACTGTCCAAGTTCCGTTGCCTCCGCTGAAAATCTGCTGGGTCAATGACTGCAACAGGGGTGGTCTGGATGCCAGTTGAAGAAGTATGTCCCCTTGTCGGTGCCATGCCTGTAGGAGGAGGTGCAGGCGGTGCTGTGGCAGGTCCTGGAGCAGTGGAGGTTGACGGTCCTGCAAAGGTGCCTGCTAAGGTTGGTGCCACCTGGGTGATAGCGGTGGTGCTGGTGATGGTAGCTGTGGTAGACACGGAAGGGCCCCCTTGGGCAAATGCCCTCCACACTCCAGAGGCTCTTTCATGGCAATAATGCCTTGCCATGTTGCGAAATCCAGACTCCACATCCAGAATGTGGCGGTAATGCATCGCCCTGCGCTGAAACTCCTGAATCTGGATGGGATTCATATTGGCAGCTGTTCAAACAAATATAAAACCAAACATTAGGTACTTCATTGTGTGATATGGCTCCAGAAGTAAATCAGACAATACATCTAATGTACCGGAAACAGCCCATATCATCATGCAGACACTGATTGTCCCAGAGGAAGTACATGCCAGTGCAGCCTACACATATCCCATCAAACAGCACAGCAATACTCTAAAAAATGGGTTACAACTTGAATGACCTATGCATCATTGTTCAGCCATTTGTCACGTAAACAAAATGCTGCAAGTCCTCCACCAGTGACAGGCCAACTAATGTCTATCTTCTGGATGACAATCAAGGGCCACAAGATCTGTGAGTTGTAAATGGAATTGCCAAGATAGAATGCAGTTGCTAATCATGAGTGGGTATCCTAGGTTTGGACAAGTGACTTACAGATTTACATGTCTGTGTATTAAACTTGGATCATCAGTCCTAGGTACACTTTTCACAACCCTATGCCTGTGCCTGGAAAGGGGGGGGGGGGTGGACAAGCAACAAATACTTTCAAACATCAAGGACACCAAGGAAGCTTTGGACAGCTGTACGTGGGTTTGGGCAGTCCACCACAGGTAAGGAGGATGTCCAACTAGGATACACCCAAACCTTGGACAATCCCATCCACACTTATGTTTGGAAATGCAGACAATTGTCAACATCATTTCCTACCAGTAACACAGACTTACAACAAGCAGATAGATGCAAGCACACATCTGGCCATGAGCCGCAAGCACACCTAGGCCATTGTACTCAAGTGCCTCATACACGTAGTACAACATGTGGAGCTACATGCTGCTAGGAAGTCAAACATACAGTCAAACATGTTCATAATTGAATAGGGAAGAAGAAGTCTGTGGGTAAGACTTTGGCATTCCTATTCTGTGAGAATCAGGGTCTGACTTGCTGACTAAATCACAAATATGGTCCTCTGCTACATTTTCTGAATTTAAGTTTTATCCACAAAAGTCACCCTATTCACATGGCCGTGCCTACAGGACTGCCCTGCAATCCCAAATTATGACTATACGCTAATGATTGCCCAACTCAAAGATGGGAAAAAAATGATACTCTATTCAAGGAACATACCCGATCATTGACCAGCACATCACACCTTGCTATGTGTCCAACACACAGGAGTCAATCACACAACAGCAGCAAACACAACACAGAACAGAAATATCAACACTTACTGGAGATGTCTGGGTCCGCAAATCGAGCCACCTCTCCGATAGTAAAGGGGGCAGGTCCACCTGTAAAGCATGGAAGGGAGAAATGTGCTCAATGTCTGTTCACTGTCCAACACTTCCAAATACAAGTACTATGTGTAAGATTAAATCAGAAAGTCAAGCCTCCCAGACATGATGATACTGCATCCGACATACCACTACAAACATGTACATACCCGGGCACTCCAGTGAGTGATACACACATATCTGCACACATGCAGTGGCCCTAGCTATCATGTGGTGGCAAACATGCTCCATCATTTGTTTGCAGACTCATTCATGGAGTGTATTCCTCTCATCATGTGTATCCATGAGAGACATGCAAAGCCACTCACCTGGAGGACTGCAATACCAGTCACCCAGCTATTGTGACTAAGACCAATATAAAACACACAGGCACAATGTACAGAGGGCCAGAGACAGTTGTTACCCCTCAATTTGTATCATTTGCTTCATTTTATGTGCCACAGCTCTGGTAAGTTTCACCAAACATTGATATATGAACCAGTGTTCATTACTCTTGGCATCCATCCCTAATTTAATTGTGGCACAACAAAGTCCAACTATAAGTCTAAGATGTTACCTGAGGTCAGCTATAACTTGTTACGTATGTGTCAGAATCCAGTTCAGACATGTATCCGAAAAAATTGAGGGACACATTATTGTTTGAAAATATCTGGATTAAAAATATGTCTTTCCTGGTACACTCACAGACCATGCATAAAACATATGTTAGAGCCACATTTGCATCATCTATTGACGTGAATGCAGCTCTAATTTACAGGCTCCTGTTGTGTTTTGTAAGTTAGTGCAGCTGTTGCATCAACAAATGACGGTAATGTGTAGGAATTATTGTATAACTCACGGCAACTGTATGTTTAACTTGCATTCCACATGTCCAAAAACATTGCCTGCAGCATATAAACAAATCTGCAACTGTAACTACAGAGCATTTAAATGTGCACATTATTCTGAATTGTACTCACCAACAGGGCCACCAATCACAATCCCCAGGTGGCCAGCAGGTATTGCTTCCTGGCACCCAGGTCAGCCCAACAGTGTTTCAGCTGGTGGTCGTTGCGCGATGTGTTGTAGATTCGCTTGAGATGGTACAGGACCTTTGCCCACCGGAGCCTCCTTGCCTCTGTGTGATACCCCTGTATCACACGCCCACCTGCTTCTATCATTAAGGGCAGGAAGTGGCACACCAGCCAAATAAATCCCCCCAGCTTCTCCTCTCCCATCCTGCCAAGAGGAGGCCTACCCAACATGCTTGCAAAAAAAAAAGGAATAAAGGGGTACAGAGGAGAATGAAGGGAAAGTAGGAGAGGGAAATGAAAAAAATTAACAGAAAACTGTCCAACTATCTCCAAACTAACACTACCCACAACAGACTCCCAACAGTACAAAGACAAATTTATACACCAGAAATGACAAAAAATACACTTACACAGGATACCACAGACACCTAGGAAACACAAAAAGAAAATGTAAAGACCACACAGGAGACAAAATCACAAAATGCACAGAGAGACAAGTCAAAACACAGCCACACAGTCAGGAAATATCACAGACTGCAAAGTGAAAGTGAAAGTACACCCACTGTCCTAATTATGTAAACAGGATATCCTATTACATCACTTTCTGCCTCAAAAGCGGGGCGTTTTTATTCTTATGTGTCAAAATATTATAACGCTTACAGTCCGTGCGTCATTTGTTTTGACGCACATGCTTAGAAATATCCCTGCATCCATATTTTCAAATATGTTTCATACTTAACCAATTTCATGGGGTACAGTGTGGGAATTACCGCTCAGGGCCAATGGATGTATCATGGCAATGAGTGTAATTTTTCGATGCATATGCGTAATTTTTTGATGCATGTGTGTCTTTTTTGACGCACATGCGTCAAAATTTCAGTCTTTGACTGGGTTTGGGTCATTTCTCTTTTGTAATAGTACATGACAGGTGTGACAATACAGAGATAGGCTGATCGCACCTACATTGTACATTCCGGTGTAGGGGCACATGTGACAGATCATACTACTGCGGACCATGATCCTCTAGTTATTGTACCATATTTGCACTCTTCACTGACACAATAGATGGCCAAACGAATGGAATACAAATAGGTATTACCCAGTTTGGGCATGTTTTGCGTCAATAGAGGATAGCAAGGCTACGCAACTCAATACAGTAACTCAATGCCTATGTGTCAATGTGTGTGAATTGGCTCTTACTAATGTAGTTGTCCCAATGTGTGAACATCACAAGACGTGTTTTCTCAAATCTGCTTGAATGCATGTGGAGTCAATGTGTCCAACCTTCAGATGCTATTCAGTGTGGAAATGAGAAAGGAAATGTGTTTGTCATACACGTAACAACAAATGCTGTGTGAACTTCTTAGGTTTTTTGGGACATAAACATCGCCAATGACAAACCACGCATAGATAGAAGACGGTTGATCATGGCAATGTTCCAAGACTAACCCATCACATGTCCTGAAATGTTGGATACTTCTTCCTAGGCACTTGTTTGTATACTACCCCTTAGTCAGGCATTAGATAATGCTATGTGGGTATGGTGTTTGTGACACAGAGCCCCAAATACAATCCACAAATGTCATGTCACAGTTGGAATCATATAAATGAGCCATGTTTCTCCTCAGGCTACACATGGCCCCACACACTTGAAACGGACACCTTTGTGCAACTAACCACTGGAAATATGAGCGCAGTCCAAGTAGCATGTGCTCATATTTCAAGTGGTTAGTTGCACAAAGGTGTCCGTTTCAAGTGTGTGGGGCCATGTGTAGCCTGAGTCATTATTGGGGTCCATGTTGTCACAGTTACGTGCAGGTCTAGTCATGAGTATGTAGAGCTATTTCCTGCATTTACAAAGTATCGTTCACAGCTGAATTGAAGGAAAGCTGAAGAGGAATTGAGAACACACATGGGGATAGTCCAGCTATGGCACTGCAGACTTGTTATGAGATTGACAACAGAGCAGCCTTGGTGTGCTGACAAAGTTAATGGATCTGTAATTTTAAACCGGCGGGTTTCCTCACAACATCTGTACACAGGGTGGCCTCTAAAATTCCCACTGCAGCTGGGAACATCAGTGCCTCTGTGCTGATTAATCTCAGCTATTCATCACGCAAACCCCATCAATATGTTGGGGGCAATGTGAATCAGCGTGTGGACTGTCAGGGTCCTAACATGTGTTGACATTTCATGCACATTATCTGACGTTGTTTGTTGTGTTGGAGGCACCATACCCAATCCATGCATACAGCCATGGTACACTGTCACTATTTGTCACTCATGCATATATGAAACCCAGACAAGGGATGGGCCATGATTAGCCTATTTGAAGACAGGTTCCACCCCATGATACGATAAGTAAACTGATTATGCTGTACAATGTATTTGAGTATTCATTGTAGACCTACCTGACACAATACTCCAGGAGGAAAGTGAGGGCTTGGAAAGTAACTATGAAACAAATGTAGCCACAGGGAACCTTTATGGTAACGCAAAGACAGGAACCAGTCAGGCTAACAGGATGCCGGGTCAATCAGGAACACAAATTTAACAAGGAAAATACACAGTAAGCAGACGACTGAGATTGGTCAAAGCTGGAACAACACTATGGAAAATAAAAACTGTGTTTGTCCTGTGTGTTGGAATGTAACACAGTAACCTAAGGCCTGTGTTACACAAGTGATTTACACAGCAATGCATAACAGTGTTATACATAAAATGGAAGCTTCTATGCTGTTCCAGGCAGCTGCAAGGGCAGTGCATGTTCAAAAGGCTGGTCTGCATGGAGGTGCTCACAGGTGTGTGCAGCTTCAGTCTCTCACAAGTCCTGTAGGTGAGAATCAAGTTCAAAGGGCCAACAGTGCCTTTCACATGGGAAGCAATGTACAGGTGATTACAGGTCCTACAGACTACAAGGCAGTGCATTATTCAACCAGACGTCCATGCAGACAGAAGAACAATGACTTTGGCATACCCTACTAAAGAGGGAAGCACACTGGATTCAGAATGCGAGCCTGGGTGCGTGTAGATGATGGATTATCTGGGTACACATATTGCATTTCCAGGGCACTCTGAAGAAGGGTGGGGTGAGACAGGGAACATGGCAGTGGTAGGACTTAAGACCTGGGCTGGCATGTACAGGGGATGTCTTGTGAGCAATGCTAGTCATACCTGGGCCACTCGTGCCATCCATTTGCTGCTTATATGGAATTCTTGTCACACATACTCCTTGCAAAGCTGATGTAACACTTACTGATGTCAAGGGTGCGGTCATATCTTCTTGTCACCAATGCAATAGCACATCCACTGCCTCATGTGTGAGGCATTTTGTTCCCTTATTGACTGATGGTGTCTTAGTTGTGTGCGATATGCTGAAATGAACCTTGTTGCCAACATGTATGTGTGAAATAGCTGTGCTCCTCTGATATTGCCCTTCAAATGTGAAATGGACAGGATATATGTAATTTACAGTATGTGTGTGAAGTTGGGTGTACATTCATACCCATTAAATATGATGTGGATTTTTCTGTATCCTAATCTGTATTTCTGCAATGCTTTATGAGGCTACACTCTGATTCTGATTGTTAAGGATAATGTTATGCAAAAATTATTACCCACACCATGATATAGTGAATAGTATAGGTGTTTATTGACATATGGTAAGACGTGGTGATGGATGAATAGAATTAAAAGACATTTTGGACAATATTTTGTCTCCGACGCAATCCTGCAGCTGTGTTTGGATGGTCCCCCTTATGTTGATGGACAGCATCCTCCTCTTCCTCCTCTTCAGGCATTTGTAGGTTGGGTTCATATAGGGGAATGTTCCTTCTTATACATATGTTGTGCAGGATGGCACAGGTCAAAATGATTTTGCACACCATTTCAGGTGAGTATAGGAGGCTGCCTCCGGTGATGTCGAGGCACCTGAATCTTGACTTCAGGATGCCAAAGGTTCTCTTGACTATGGTATGTGTCCTCCGATGTGCCAAATTATAGACATGCTCTGATGTTGTGCTTGGGTTTGAAAATGGGGTCATGATCCATGGCTGGATCCCATACCCCTGATCAGCTGAAAGAGAAAATGAGTGAGAACAAGTTGATGTTGCTTGCACCATGATTATCACTTTGCATGGCAGTTGTTCTCTTGTGTTGTCTGTGACTCATCTGTGTTTGAGTTATTGTGTGGAATCCTAGGCTTCTAGGATGGGTTGTTTCCTTATCTGAACTGGTGTTTGGCTGATTGACCGGATGTCAGCAGTATTTTTGTAGACTTGCATTACATTGTGTACTCCCTTGCATTATGTCATGTGAAAGAGCTGTCCATGTGTCTTAACTGGGGGTGACATGATACTTCCATACACAGAATCAATTCCACAGTGGTGGTAACACGGTTGCATCTATATACCCTGGACATCCCATCCAATTTCACATATGCAATAGTCTCATCAGTGAGACCCTTAGATTTGGCTAGGTGACAATGTACAACACATCTCTATACATTGTCAGCACTGACGTTTTGACAATTGACTATGCACAAATTTCACGTGTGTGAAAAATTCTCTGCAGACCTATTTCTCTGCCCTTGCCAAGTCGACTCCGGTTCGAACATGTACCTATACTACTGAACATGTTCTAGTTCAGCTGGCTAACTTGGTCGTGAAGTTGTCATTTGGAGTGTCAGAAGGTCTGTATGCCTGTACATCTGTTGTGTGTGTGAAATGGTCTCAATCCATATGTGTGGGAATGTGCACTTTCAATCTTGTCCCATCAATATGTGTTCTTCGCAAAGTCCACTTGCTTATTGGTAGTGAGCAATGTGAGAGCAGGAGTGATGTGAGATATTGGTACAGCTTCAATGATTCCATGTCACCTTCATTGTAGTCATCATCATGCTATGTGTGTCATGGTGTTTGACCTGCAGCAAAATACATTACACACCCCCTACACAGTACGTATTGGTTGGAAGGGTGTTTGATTGAGTGTTATTGATGTGATATTGAAAGATTAATCTTCCAAGTTGTACTGCCAGTTGAGGCCATGTCATTGTCATTGTGTTGTTTTAAATTGTTCCCTTGTGTCTGTGGAGTGGCATCTGTTGTTATTTGGTTCTGTCATTTGTCCATAGGTGTGTATCCAAATGGGTCAGGATATCACACATGCCTAGCAGTGTCACAACCTCATTGTCTTCCTGACCACGTGTCAATGTAGTGGTGTATATGTTGTGTGTACTACAGGGTTGCTGTGCTGTGTGTATATAAGTAGGTTTCTGTACTTACCAACAAGTAGGCCATTTCCATATCGTCCATCCTAGAAGTGTTGATTGATGGTGCAGTGACGGAAGATGAATGAATCACGTGCACTCCCAGGATACTTTGCCACGATGTTGGTGATCAATCCCCGGTGATCGACAATGGCCTGCACATTGATGGAGTGTGTGTGCTTCCTGTTGCGATATAGATGTTTGGTTGCAGCAGACGGCACAAGGCGTACATGTGTGCAGTCAATGGCACCAAGCATGTGTGGGAAGCCGTTGATTTGATAGAAGCCCTGTTTGGTCTCCTGCTACTTCTGCTGTGTGTTTGGGGAAGCAGATTTGGCGGGTGTGAGGGAGATGATGGCATCCAGTACCTTAGTTAGGAAGGCAGAGAATGAGGGCTGTGAGATCCCGGCAACCAGGACACCAGTGGTTTGAAAGGAGCCACTTGCCAACATATGGAGTACAGCTAGTAGCTTTGTTTCTGGTGGAATGGTGTGAGGTGTCTGTAATCTGGGTGCCAACTGTGGCTCAATGTTGCGCAGCAGCTGCTGAATGGCTTGCCAGTTGAGCCTGTACCTCTGGATGATGTCTTGTTGGCGGAGTCCCAGAAGGGTTGTCCTGGTGCTGATCATCCTCTCCTGCCTTCTGCATTGCCTTTGGGGTCCTTGCTGGTGTTGTAGAAGCTGCTGTTGTTGGTCCTGCGTCTGCTGCATGCTGGATGAAAAGCACCTCCATGTCTTCCTTTTGGAGTTCTGCTATTGCTTCTGTGTGTTTTCCTTAAGTACTGGTGTGTTTGCCCCATTTTAACACCTGCCCTGACCCAGGCGTTACTTTTTGATGCAAATCGGGCTGTGCGTCATTTTCCGACTGCCTCCCGGCCATGCGGGATTTTTGCTCAGTTGGATAAATGTGGCGCATGGGTGTTTAAGTCATTTTTTGGACGGCAACGCCTACCTTGCATGTCATTAACGCAAGCCGGGTTTCTGCATCCAGAAAATGATGCACACAGTGGAATTTTGGCATTCGCGGGCCTGGGCATCAAAGTTTAAATATGGGGCAAGGTTTGCACCGAATGTGCGTCAAAAGTTTTGACGTACATTCGGCGCAAACAGAGTATAAATATACCCCCAAGTTAGGCTGTTGGTCACTACCAGGACAGGCCACGCAACCTGGCACATGTCCTGCCTTCTACATACAGGGCACCCTGCCCATGGGCTAGCTAGGGCCTACCTTAGGGGTGACTTACATATAGTAAAAGGGGAGTTCTGGGCCTGGAAAGTAAATTTAGATGCCAGGTCCCTGGGGCAGAAAACTGTGCACACAGGCCATGCGCTAGCAGGCCTGAGACAGGTTTGAAAGGTTACTTCAGTGGGTGGTGCAAGCAGCGCTGCAGGCCCACTAGTAGCATTTAATTTACAGGCCCTGGGCATAGAGATACCACTGTACAAGGGACTGATAGGTAAATTAAATATGGCAATTAGGTGTAAGCCAATCATACAAACTTTAGATGGGAGAGCACCTGCACTTTAGCACTGATCAGCAGTGATAAAGTGCTCAGAGTCCTAGATCCAACAGCGAGAGGTCAGAAAAAATAGGCAGAATTAGGCAAAAAGTCAGGGGATGATCCTGCCACAAGCACCAGGTCCAACAGTTTCCATTAGGTATTACATGACGCATGCCAGAACAGTGCAACTTTCTTAAGGTTAGGTGGATATGCTTCAAGCGATCAATCGTGTGTGGCAGAAGAACATGTCACTTTCTCAAAATATAGTCATAGGCATGGAAGTAATTTCTTTGTTAGCCAAAGGTTTAAAAGAGCCTGTGCACCCACATGACTCCTTCCTATGTTGCCATACTACATGGTAGTTCTTTTGCTGCTGAACAAGATTTGTCTGTCATAAACCTTTGTAGTTATTCTCTATTGCCTCTTCCCTTCTCTGCAAAAATTAAGACTGAGGAGTGGATGTGGCATAATGTTGAAAGCTGCCGACCTCGTTAGCTTCGGGTCTCCGTGTAGGCGCAACATCCTGTGATGATGGGCAAGTACCTTAATCTCCCTGTACCTACCCAAAATGAATGTGTCCTTGTAACGGGTGCCTGTGTAAATTACTCCAATAACTTCAGGTCAAGTTTGTGCTATATAATACAGCAAAAAAAAAATTTGATTCAAAGGCCATTTTCCCTGGGCAACTCACGGCTCTTGTCTGTCAGTATATCTGGCCTCCATGTTTACCAAATGGTTTCTACACTGTTGAATTTGTGAAGATTATGTGGACAGTGGTACTCTTTTTTGGGGGCTTGGACTTATTTTTTATCATCAGACTTTGACCCGAGTTGTGTAGAAAGGAAGAAAAAAAAGATAAGCAGTGGAGAATTAAAACAGGAAAGCAATTCCAAGGAAAGAAAGCAGGATTGAAAAAGAACTCACAAGAATTAGAAAGTCTGCAAATGTAGGGTGATAGAAGAAAGAGGCATAAGGTGGAATCTAGACTTAGCAGCTTTGGCATTCAGCAGTATGGGCGGTGCATTGCTAAGCAAAGATTTGGTTGCCTGCACTTCTTTTTGTGTATTTTACTGAGGCAACTATTGATTATGGCACGGCTCAAGTGTAAAATGAGGAAAGGTTGGGGGCCTCAGCAAAATTGTTACTTAAACACTCCTTATGAAGCACAGGTTTGTCCCAAAGTACTTCTTGATACTGCCAATTGGATGGACCTTGTTGCGAAAGAGGCACTGAAGCAGTAATTTCAGAAACTGGCAGGATATTATCAGCTTTCTGAATGCACATATGTCTGTTGAATTGTGGCATAGATTCAGGGCATTCCACACGACAGGAGCTGTTGAATGGAAGGATCTACACCACATTAACCTGCTCAAACTCTTCTATTAGCAAGCATTGGATGCCTAGAATGCTTTGGTAGGGTGATAATGCATGCGTTTCTTGTCCAGGATTCGACAGAATGTAGTTGGCAGCTTTCTGAGATATTCACAGATGAAAAAAAAGTCTACACACAGATGATGAGATACTTTGCATGACAGGGTTTTCATTTGACGGTGACCTACTAGGTAGAAGAGCTCCAGTGTGTGGGATGGTTAAACGTAAAGGGAACGACTGTCTTGAAGGACTGACTCGAGCGGCAGGCAAGGACAGATCCACAATCGGTTTTGGGCTCTTACCGATGACAAACAGGATGCAGCAGGCATTCCCCTTTAGAGGCTGAAGGTGACATGAGGGGATATTTAAGCATGCGTAGACATTCGAGAACTAAAGGAAAAATCTTGTACTTTTTAATTTTTCTGTATAACATAAGCAAGCTTTCTTTGAGTCAACTATTTACTTTGAATTGATTATCTGTTTGATGTCTGCAAATGGAAAAAATTACGACTTCAGGGATTATACAATTTTCGTATAAGTTTATATTTCCATTGACTGTCCTCCATTTAGTGCGTACATGACAAAGATCAACACACAATTGTTTTTTTTTTTTCTGAGGATTTAGGCACACCTGACAAATGAATAATCTGAATTGCTTTATATTGCTCATGCACACTAAAGTAGACTCCTCCAAGTGGTGTAGTTTCAGATGATAGACACAAATACAGATGTGCGACTCCTGTCCCTCAGTGGCAGGTGCAAATCTGTGGAACAGACACACTCATTGCGTTCTATATTTTTAAATTCCTCATGCCGTTAAGATTTTGTTCACTGTTCGAAACACATATTTTTGACTAATTGGCTAGTCATGTGCGTGCACAGACAACACCCACTTTAAATATTTTGGCAAACTTTTTCACAGGTGATGTTTCTTTTTGGTCTCCTCTGCATTGGAGCATGTGGTGAAAGTCGACTTAGATGTTTGTTTGTTGACTTTGCTATTATTAAACCATACTTATTCTTTGGCTTGTTTAATTGCACAAAATAGTGCTATAAAATAGTTTTTCTTGATCCAATGAATTATGGACAATATTTCATGTTTTCGTCTGAGGCCAAAGCACTCTCCGAAGGTTTACAATTCATGAAAGATAAACAAAATGTGATCATTCTGATTACAATAAGCGCCCATGACTAGAGCATCTTGCAGAAACAGTTTTAAAAATACACCTTTACAGTTTAATGATTTTTTTTTAACAATGGAAAGAGTGGTATTCAAATAGTCTACATTTTAACTACATAGTTATTTTTTTCCTATTTTAATTCCAAAAAACCTACCCTTACGGTGCCTTATTTAATTTATTACTTTCAATAAATATTCCCTTTTGTTACAGAAATACATCTTTTTCAAACTAGATCACCTGAAAAAAATATTAAATATGGATTATTTATAATTCGTCATGATCTAATCATTTGTGATGTCACCAGAGTCTTCCAACAGTAATATAGGGCCTGTATAGACGAATACATATGTTGTACCCTATCCATATGTATTTTATTTTCAAGGTATTCACTTGACCAACAAAGAATAGTCAACTCCTGAATTAAACATAATTGAACTTGCAAAGCAATTAAGCTCCACAATCGTGCTGCTTGGAATAGAGTCTTGGAGCTTTCATTCACTTGGGGTGAGTCCAACACCAGCGTTTACTCCGACAGTAAATAATAGGTTACGGTTTCAAAGAAAAAAAACATATAAAAAACATCTGTTGGGCCTGGTCCTCTCTACCGGGGACCCCAAACCTTTTGCCTTTTATCCTGCACTTTTTTCTAAATTAATTTTTGTTGGTCTTATGAATTTGTGCATTTTTCCACTGCTAACGAGTGCTAACTTGCTTGTGCTCTCGCCCTTGTACATGGTTACATTAGTTTATAACAAAATTGCCATAGTTAATTTACTTATAAGTTCCTTGTAGAGTAGTATCCCATATATCTCATGTTCCGTAAATTAAATGTTTTAGTGGACCTGCAGTAGTTATTGTGCTGCTCACTTAAGTAGCACTTTGAAATATGTCTCAGGCAAGCACTGCAGCCTAAATGCAGTTTTAAACTTCTACGTTGACGTGGCCTTTTAAATCCCCTGCCAAGCCTTAAACTCCACTTTTATTATATATGTCACACCTAAAGTAGGCCATGGGCAGCCCAAAGGGCAAGGTGCTGTGTAATTCAAAGGTTGGACATGTACTTTTAAGTGAGAAACTCTTAAATTTGTTTTTAGCTACTGTGAGGCCTACCCATCACCTTGAGAACATAATCCTTCAGCAGGACTAATCTAGGACTGTATCTAACCTGCACTCCATCAAGGTCAGCCTGAACATTTGAATCTGACCTGGTCCAGCTCAGCCAAATTTTCTGAATTGGTGCTTTGTGCTTTTTGGCACTGTATTTACTTTATTATTTAAAAAGTCACATCTCTGGTTCTGCTGATTGGAGTTTATTTGTGTTGGTCTTTTTTTTATTTATTACATTTTGCTCTTTTATTCCAACCTGTTGTTGGATCTTTGTGTGTTTTTCCCTGTTTTACTGTTTGAAGTGTTGCACAAATACTTTACACATTGCTTCTAAGTTAAACCTGAGTGATCTGTGTCAAGCTAATAGATGGTTGATCACAGGTTAGTTGACGGTTGGGTTGTACCTCTCCCTGCTACATATTGTGATTGCTGCTTCACCAGGGCTTACACACCAGTCAACCAGTAACCCAACTTCTCACATATGGATGTGGAAGTCTGTTTGCATCAACATCTCTTTGGTCACTGTAGGTAAATTTACAGTGCCCTTTGTGAATATTAAGGCCTTCGTCTGGAGAGGTATGCACAGAATACATGCCAGCATGCTATAGGATTGTTATAGGGATGATAGAGAAAGACATACAACGTGGCTGTTATAATTGCTATGGCCATGGTGTCCAAAAGAGTCAGTGAGGGCCAGATCTATGCAAGATTGTCAGTATAATGGTCAATAGAAAGAGTTTCATTTAGATTAATTGGATAGACATTTATCACATGTTGATACTCTCAAAATATGGCATGGATCCTGACCTCCTTGACCCATTTTGGACACCTCTGTCTATGATATAACTAATTGCATATTCAAATTATTACTGAGGGGGATGGTTGACATGTTGGCAACCTTACAAAGCCCCTCACCCCAGCTCTTTAGATACTTGCCTCATATTGGACTGATTGTATAAAACAGTGACTTCAGTGAGTAGCTGTTGGCAAACTGAAACAAGAAGCATTTCATACACTGAAAATGCATAAATATGGGCAAAACACCTCTGGTTTGTAATTGATTAACAAACAGAAAAAAATAAACTCCTTAGCCACCACAATGGCCACCAACACCATAGAGACTCTCTGCAGAGCAGGCCTAAAAACTATGCTCAGCAGGGTATGGCTTTAGTGACATCTTTTTTTCTTAGCTGGGGCACAGAGCTGAAGTCTATGCGCATTGGGACCTGGGAGATAGAGGACGAGGTTACAGCAATGATCAAAGGATACATCATGTGCCCACTACAAACAGTGATCAGCTTTGCACTGCAGGCTCAGTTGCAATGGGTGAAGGGTGTGGTTAACGGCAATGCTCTGTTGTCCTGTGCGTGTCAAAGGATTAGACTAGAGTCATTGACAATTTTGATGAGAGTTGTTTAGTCAGATCCTGTTGGAGCACTGAGAAGCTGAATCATTTGAAGCGGAAATAGTAACTAAATTGAAAACCTGGAGAAGATTAGAAACATTATGGAAAATGTCACTTAAACAAAGATGCAAAGATTATAGAAAAATGTTGATGTGCTACATTAACAAACATATCAGAGAACAGGTTTAGATGTACCTAAATGGATTTTTGTGATTGAAGACATTTCTGATTTATCTAGTTTGTTCTGGAAACAATTGATCCTTTTACAACGTTTACATTGCAAACAGTACTGAGCACATCTCCAGGCCTATTTTTTTGTATGTGATTGTAACAAGCATGGTTATTTTTACCGGAGAGTGGTAAGAAAACATGAGGTTTCTTGATGAAACAGCAAAAGAATATCAGAGGAAAATAACTTCCAGGGAATGATGGGAAAAATAGGGAGTGGAAGACCACTGAGCAGCAATCAAAAGAAGACCAGAGAATGTTGTGGAGTGCTATGCTAGCTGTAGTTGAGGGAACTGCTGAAGTGAAAATAAATATTCAGTATTTCATAAAGCACATGCTCACTCTTTTCTTCTTGGTGCTCTAAAACACACTTCGCCTTGTAATTTGTGTTGGGTAAGAATGTAAAAATTGCTCAAATAAAAAAAAAAACATTTGCTTTTATGTGTCTTCAGATAACTGAAGAAATTGAGATTCTCTTAGAGAGAATTGTAGTGTTTCTGAAGTTTGTGGCTGGGACTCAGAATATTATGACTTCCGATGTGACTGTGTGGGTATTTGTGACCTGAAGAAATAATATTTTCTGTCATAGTACTAATGTAATTTTAATACAAAAATTCACAAAGCCTTGTTTGAAAGATGAATGTCCATACAATATTGTTATCTTCTTAAGATTTACTGTATCAGGCATCAGATCAGGACCCAAGCAAAGGGCCCAGCAACAGCATCCAACTGTGCTCTGATTCAAAAGCAAATATTATACATTCCAAGAGAGAACACATAGATGACCAATGAATACCATTACCCTACTATTATATCACTATGACACAGTTAGTCCATGAATACACAGAGACCAATTCAGAAATCAAGACACCACATATCTCCCCATTAACTACACAATTATCTACAAGGTAAATGACAACAATACAAATGCAAGACAAATAAATAAAAACTATTACAACAAACACAGGAATAAAATATAAAAATGACCGGTAACTAAAATTAAAATATGAACATGCAGAAATAACTGCTTTGCTTGTAATCTTTGAACATAGAGGGAATCCTACTTCTGTTACTTTAATGCAGTATTAACTTTTGGTTTCCTAACACATCTCTGTTATTACTTCTTGCTGGTGATTAATGTTGAATGTACTTCTGAGGTACATCTTTCAACAATGTCATCGTATTACTTTTTGCCAAATGAGAAGTGTTTCACCATTGATCACTAGATACTTCTAGTGCTTGACCTCTAACCTCCATAATGCAGATGGGACCTTTGAACTTTGAAACTCCTTTTTACAAGAGTACGGGATCCTTAATGGGTACTATCTCACCAAAACTGAATTTGGTTCTGGCACAGCTACTGTTACCTTTTGATTTCTTTTTCACATATCATAACTTTTTTTTTGTTTATCGCCTGTTTTATTGCCTCTTTTGAATGTTTTCCCACACCACATTTTGATCAAGAGCCTTGACTTTCCAGAACGGACAAAAGGAAGATATGACTTTTCTCCCTCCTATAATGTCAAATGGCTTGTGCTGGCGGTCCTTCATGGCCCAGCGGGGCTTGCGCTGGCGGTCCTTCATGGCCCAGCAGGGCTTGTGCTGGCGGTCCTTCATGGCCCAGCGGGGCTTGTGCTGGCGGTCCTTCATGGCCCAGTGGGGCATGTGCTGGCAGTCCTTCATCGCCCAGCGGGGCTTGTGCTGGCGGTCCTTCATGGCCCAGCGGGGCGTGTGCTGGCGGTCCTTCATGGCCCAGCGGGGCTTGTGCTGGCAGTCCTTCATGGCCCAGCGGGGCGTGTGCTGGCGGTCCTTCATGGCCCAGCGGGGCTTTTGCTGGCAGTCCTTCATGGCCCAGCGGGGCTTGTGCTGGCGGTCCTTCATGGCCCAGTGGGGCTGGTGCTGGCCGTGGCCTCCTGGCCAACTGGGCTGGTGCTGGCCTCCTGGGCAGCTGGGCTGGGGCTGGCGGTGGCTTTCTGGGCAGATGGGCTGGGGTTGGTGGTGGCCTCCTGGACAGGCGGGCTGGGGCTGTCGGTGGACTCCTGGGCAGCTGGGCTGGGGCTGGCGGTGGCCTCCTGGACAGCGGGGATGATGGCGGTCTTCTCCGCCGTGCTGCTCTTCCCAGACTTGCCGGGTTTCTTGTGGCCCTTCCCCACCTTGGAAGGTGTCCCAGCTGACTCCACACTCCCAACGGAACTCCTGGAAGAGGCTTTGGTGCCTGGAGTCTTCCCCTCTCCCGCCGGGCACTGGCTAATTTCCGATGCTTCACAGGTGGGGGACTGTCTGTGCTGTGGCTCCATGCCACACTGGCTGTCCTGGTGGCTGGTGCACTCTACATACCGGTGACTACAGGCACCACTGGTCCAGGAGATGTTGTGGCTGAGGTGCAACTTCGGGACCTATAAGATGGACAGGGTGGGGTAGGTGTGGGAAAAAGGTCAAGGGTGGACAGGAAAAGTTTTTTGGACACACTGGGGCACGGTGGCCGGAGGGGGTTTGGTAGTGGAGGAAGAGGTGGTGGTAGTAGGAGGTGTTCGCTTGGTGACTTTGGGTGAAGGTGCATGTGCTGAAGGCTGTCGTGAGGTGGATGGCTGTTGGGGGGGTATGTGCCTGCATTTGTGTATCTTGGGAGGGGGCGTCACAGACACACTGGTAGAGGACACAGGGGACGTGTGAATGGTAGTGGGGTGGTGACTGCACATGAGCGGGGTGTGCTGGTGGGTGTGCTGGTGAGGGACATAGTGGCTGTAGAGGTAGTGCATGCAGGTGTGAGTGTAGACGAAACTGGGTGGGAGGAGGGAGACGACGACGAGGGGACACAGTGGAGGCAATGGATGTTGGTGTGTCTGCATGTGTGTGTTGCTTGCGTGAGTGCCTGTGGGATGTGTGGTGCTTATGTTTGCCTGAGCTTCCCTTGTGTGTTGAGGTGTGTGCAGCCTGGTCTGATGGTGTGCTTGGGATAGGCAGAGGTACAGGGGATTGGGTCCGGGTGGAGGAAGTTGGAGGGGGGAGGCTAGAGACGGGGACAATGGCTGCCATCAGTGCTGAGGCCAGAGTCTGAAAAGCTCGGTGAAGGGCCGTCTGACCAGAATGAATGCCATCCAGGAATGCATTTGTTTGTTGCGACTGCCTTTCTACACCCTGGATGGCATTCAAAATGGTAGACTGCCCAACAGTGAGGGACCTGAGGAGGTCAATGGCCTCCTCACTGAGGGCAGCAGTGCTGAATGGGGCAGGGCCTGAGGTGCCTGGGGCAAAGGTGATGCCCACCCTCCTGGGTGAGCGGGAACAGGGCGAAGGCTGAGGGGCTGCTGAGAGGGCAGTGCTGGTGGGGGGGTGGCAGCTGTACCTGTAGATGCAGGGGGCACAGATATTGCCACCACCACAAGGGAGCTCCCATCAGAGGACGAGTCCATGTCGTTGGTGTCAGCTCCTGTCCCCGCCGTGGAGCTCCCCTCACTCTCCGTCACACTGGTGAATTCCGAGTCCGTAGTGTCACCCTCCAGGGCCATGTGGGATGCAGCTCCCTCGTGCTCCGGTGCCACTGCTCCTCCGTCTGATGATGCTAATGCACACAAGAACAGGGAGACCACAAAAAGGGGGGGGACGACAGAAGAAAGACATGTTGAGTGCATGGATTACCGCTACCGTTGGCGGACACGACAGACACAGAAGCCGCCTGCACTACGCCGCGCTCTTGGGCTCCACTGTTCAATTCCTGGGAAATGGCCTACAAGGCTATGGATGTCATCTGCACACATAGATGACACAGGGGCATGACTAGCTGTACTTGGCACTCTACAGATGTGGGGTGGGGTGCCACATGGCCTGCCTTACGGAGGGGCCTTGCCTACGGAACTCGCCCTGGCCTAGGGAAACCCACAGCCCTCCTCCCCCACCCAGACACCTCCACTGCGCGCAAAGTCAGCAGAATGAGAGTGTACTCACCCCCTTGTGTCTGCTGTGATGCCCTCAAGCGCCCATCCAACTCCGGGTAGGTCACCGCCAGGATCCTGAACATCAGGGGGGTCATGGTGTGACGGGCACCCCCCCACGTTGGGAGGCCATCACCAGCTGAGCCTCCGCCGTCTTCTTGCTCCAGCGGCGAATGTCCTCCCATCTTTTCCGGCAGTGGGTGCTCCGTCTGTGGTAGACCCCCAGGGTCCGGACGTCCTTGGCGATGGCATGCCAAATATCTTTCTTCTGGTGAGCGCTGACCTACATGAAATGTACAGGGGAAAAAGAGAAGTCATTACCAACTGCACCGTCAAAGTGATTGGCCCCCATCGCTACCCTTGCAATGTGGCACATGCATTCACCGTCTTTGATGCACGCAGCACTCTGCCCCTTCCTTCTTACATCCAGCCCTCTCCACACAGGCATAGCCCATACAACATGCTCCCAGTGTACTTATCTGTTTGTCTGGAGGACCGTCGAGTAGGTTGTACTGGGGGAGGACCCCGTCCACGAGTTTCTCCAACTCCTCCGATGTGAAGGCAGGGACCCTTTCCCCAGACGCACGAGCCAGTGTCTCTTCCAGACCGAGGTCACAGCAGCACTTGCAGCGTAGGTCCTCTCCTGTCGAAGATCAGGTATCGAGTGATTGAACAGATAGAAAATGGCGGTCACGTCTGCGGCGGTGCGTACCATCACCGCCGGCGTACATCGTCATTGGCTCCTGGGACCCATAGGGTCCAATGTTAACCAATGCAGCATTGCGCCGCGGTCTTCGACCGCCTACCGCGACGGTGTACAATGCCAGCGCAGGTACCTCACATCCCATTGTCCCACTTTAGAGGTCAGGCAGCCGCCATTTCAGGGGCCCACATGGCTTCATTTTCAACTGCGTCACATATACCTAGGCCCAGACTCAACACACGTTCAGGCCACCTTTTGTGAATGGATGGTGTTCTGTGTAAACTGTGGGTACGTACCTCTGAGTTGGTTGACTCTGTGCTCGCTGTTGTCCTTCATAGGCACAGTCCGCTGGGACATGTGAGGAGATGGCGGCATCCTCCGGTGTACCGACCGTTGGTGGACCTGTCGACAACGGAGGAGCGACATTTGATTATCACCTACAGGCTTGACCGTGCCACAATCCAGGAACTGTGTACCCAAATGGAGCCATACCTGATGTCAGCAATCCGCCATCCCGCAGGAATCCCCCCTCAAGTGCAGGTGCTGTCAGTGCTCCATTTCCTTGCAAGTGGCTCTTTTCAAACAACTGTGGCAATGGCATCAGGGATGTCCCAGCCTATGTTTTCCAACGTATTGTCCAGAGTGTTGTCTGCCCTTCTGAAACACATGTGGAACTACATTGTTTTCCCTCAGGTGGAGGATTTGACTACAGTGAAAGGTGATTTCTATGCCCACGGACATATCCCCAACATCATAGGTGCCATTGATGGGACCCATGTGGCTCTGCCCCCCCCCCCCACAGGAGTGAACAGGTGTACAGAAACCGGAAGAGTTATCATTCTATGAATGTACACATGGTATGTTTGGCAGACCAGTACATCTCCCATGTGAATGCCATGTTCCCTGGCTCAGTGCATGAGGCCTACATCCTGCGGAATAGCAGCATCCCTTATGTGATGGGTCAACTCCAGAGGCACCGTGTGTGGCTATTAGGTGAGCACCTGGAAGCAAGTCATTGGGAATGGTTGTCTGGGTCTGAGGTTATCCCTACAGGTTAGTGTGTGTCTAGCAGTTGTCCGTCACCATTTGCAGGAGACTCTGATTACCCCAACCTGTCATGGCTACTGACCCCAGTGAGGAATCCCAGGACAAGGGCAGAGGAACGCTAAATGAGGCCCATGGGCGAACTAGAAGGGTGATCGAGCGGACCTTCGGCCTCCTGAAGGCCAGGTTCAGGTTCCTCCATATGACAGGTGGATCCCTATTCTACTCACCAAAGAAGGTGTGCCAGATCATCGTGGCCTGCTGTATGCTTCACAACTTGGCTTTGTGACGCCAGGTGCCTTTTCTGAAGGAGGATGGTCCAGATGGCGGTGTTGTGGCAGCTCTGGAGCCTGTGGACAGTGATGAGGAGGAAGCAGAGGAAGAAGACATGCACAACAGGGACTCAGTGATCCTGCAATATTTCCAGTGAGACACAGGTAGGAATCCAAACCTGCCTACTACATGTACTTTGACACTACTACCTCTCTCCTGTCTGTTGTTTTCACTCAGTGTATGGTCACTGAGTTGTCACTTTCCCTTACGATTTCACAGATGTGGGTCCCACTGTGTGACATCTGCTTAGATTCCTCATGGACTAGAGCTGTGTGACATTGGTATGTTGACATTACTATTTAAAAAACATTTTAGCACTGTAATTGCTAACACACTATTTCGAAATCACAAACAGACTCCAGATTGTTTTGTGCTTTAGGTGTGTTTATTTAAATGCTCAATATTGGAGGGGTAGTGAAATGGTGAGGGGTGATGGCTGAGGAGTGTCCATGGCAGAGTCCAGTCTATTAGTCTCACAGGTGCATTGCCCATATGGACATAGAAAGTGGAGCTGGGGCAGTTTAATTATGGACATGGTGACAGTAGGATGACAATCAGGGTGGTCTCATTTCTTGGCGGGGTCTTGGCATCATGCTCTGTCTTTGTCCTGGATCTCAGGGACCGTTTGCGGGGTGGTTCTCCCTCTGCAGGGGGTGGGGTGCTGGTGTGGTGGTCCTGTGGCGGGGCGTCCTGTCCACTAGCGGCGGCGGAGGTGGTGGGCAGTTCATCGTCCATGCTAGTGTCAGGGGCCCCCTGTAGTGCCACAGTGTCCCCCCTGGTGTTGAGTACTTCCTTCAGCACCTCTACGATGGTGCCCAGGGGGGAGCTGATGGTTCTGAGTTCCTGCTGAAGCCCATATACTGATCCTCCTGCATGCCCTGGGTCTCCTGATACTTGGCCAGAACCGTTAGCTATCGTCTCCTGGGAGTGGTGGTAGGCTCCCATGATGGAGGAGAGGGCCTTGTGGAGAGTGGGTTCCCTTGGCCTGTCCGCCCCCTGTCGCACAGCAGCCCTCCCAGTTCCCCTGTGTTCCTGGGCCTCCGTCCCCTGGACCGTGTACCCACTATCACTGCCCCCAGGTCCCTGTTGTTGTTGGGGTGGTGGGTTATCCTGGGTTCCCTGTAGTGGTGGACACACTGCTGATTGACGTGTCCTGGGGACGGAGGTATGGGCCTGCTGGGTGGGTGCTGTGCTGGTGTTTCCAGAGGGGGGAAGGTCTGTGGTGGCCTGTGCCTGTGTGAGGGGAACCGACTGTCCAGAGGTCCCAGATGGTCCGGGCTGGTCATCTAGATCCAGTTGGACAGAGCTGCTGTCATCACTGTGGGCCTCTTCTGTTGGTGGTGTGGACATGTGTGGACCCTCCTGTCCAGTGACTTTGGGAAGGGGTCCTGCAGGGGTATTAAAGGTTGTTTATTAAATCTGTGTGTGTAATGGTGTGCAATGGGTGGGTGACCGTGTACCCCAGTGCTAGCATTCCTGTGTATGAGATTGTGTGATGATGGTTTAGGGGGGTGTATTGGTATGTGCAGTGTCCATGCTTTGTTGTTGCATGCAGGGCTTGGTGTTGGGATGTGTGGTTTGTGATGTTGGGGCATATGTGAGGAGTTGGGGTGCTGGGGGTGAGGGTGAGGGTGGGGGTATGTGATAGCATGCAGGTAGGGTGGGGTATGTAATAGTAAAGCTTTGACTTACCAGAGTCCATTCCTCCACCTACTCCTGCGAGGCCCTCAGGATGCAAAATCGCCAAGACCTGCTCCTCCCATGTTGTTAGTTGTGGGTAAGGAGGTGGGGGTCCGCTGCCAGTCCGCTGAACCGCCAGGTGGTGTCTTGAGACCACGGAACGCACCTTCCCCGTAGGTCGTTCCACCTCTTCCTGATGTCCTCCCAATTTCTTGGGTGCTGTCCCACTGCGTTGACCCTGTCCACTATTCTTCGCCATAGCTCCATCTTCCTAGCTATGGAGGCGTGCTGCACCTGTGATCCGAATAGCTGTGGCTCTACTCGGACGATTTCCTCCACCATGACCCTGAGCTCCTCCTCCGAGAACCTGGGGTGTCTTTCCCGTGCCATGGGGTGATGTAGGTGATGTGTGGGGTGGAGTGTGTGTGATAAGTCTGGTGATATGTAGTGGTGTGTTGTGTGAGGTGCGTGGAAGTTGTGTGGGTGATGGTGTTGTGTGCCTGTGGATGCTGTTGTTCTTGCTGGTGGTGTCTCTCTCTGGCCTTCTCTCGGAATTTTTTGTCGTGGGGGTTTGTGGGTGATGTGGGTGTGTATTTTATATTGTATTGGGAGTGTGGGAGTGGTGTGTGTTTTGTAAGAGCGTGTGTATTTTCAGCACGGCGGTGTGTACCACCAATGGAATACCACGGATGAAAGACCGCTGCGTGGATTCGTGTGTCATGATAGTGTGGGCGTATTTCTGTTGGCGTGACAGTGGAGGTTTTGTTTTCACCAGTTTATCACTGACCTTTGGTGTGGCGGACTTGTGTGGGTGTCTGACTTTTGGCGGATTCCGAGATGTGGGTCATAATAGGTGTGGCGGATTTATGAGGCCGCGGCGGTGTGTTGGCGGTCTTCTGCACGGCGGTAAGAGGCTTTTACCACCAATGTTGTAATGACCGCCTTTATATTTCTTTTCAGTGATATCTCTTCCTTTAGTTATTGCATCTTTGATCGTTTTGACCTTCATTTATCCAGATAAATATTATGGGGGTCATTCCAACCCGCCGCCCGCCAAGCGGAAACCGCCAATTGCCCGCTCCGCGGTCAAAAGTTCACGGAGGCCATTCAGACTTTCCCACTGGGCTGGCGGGCGCCCGCCAAGGGAGCGCCCGCCGGCCCAGCGGGAAAGGCCCTGCAACATTGAAGCCGGCTCCGAATGGAGCTGGCGGTGTTGCAGGGGTGCGACGGGTGCAGTTGCACCCGTCGCGATTTTCACTGTCTGCTATGCAGACAGTGAAAATCATGGTGGGGCCCTGTTAGGGGCCATCCTGTTTCTGGTGGTGAAAACTGCCAGAAACAGGCTGGCGAGAAGGGGGTCGGAATCCCCATGGCGGCGCTGCTTGCAGCGCCACCATGGAGGATTCTCCCATCCGGCTGGGCGACCGCGGCTGTCGGAATTCCACATGAAGCACCGCCAGCCTGTTGCCGGTGCTTCCGTGGACAGCCACCCTGGCGGTCTATGACCGCCAGGGTTGGAATGAGGCCCTATATATTTTTCTAAACACTGTGTGATGTATTTTTGTGGTGCTATATGGTGGTATTATATGATTTATTGCACAAATACTTTACACATTGCCTTCTATGTTAAGCCTGACTGCTCATTGCCAAACTACCAGAGGGTGGGCACAGGATAATTTGGATTGTGTGTGACTTACCCTGACTAGAGTGGGGGTCCTTGCTTGGACAGGGGGTAACCTGACTGCCAACCAGAGACCCCATTTCTAACACTACCATAAAGTGGTATTAGATGAGGAATCACATCATCGAACTGACTTTGTAACACCTGATGGAACATTTCAATTTTGCTGTATGTCATTTTGACTGGCCTCTGCTGCTTTGGCATTTCAAAAGGATATGTCTAGAATGTTTGAAGACATGAAACATAGTGGTATTCTGTTATAGCATACAACTCCACTTTAGTAGACGTCAAACACATGTAAAAACTGTAGAAATGTTTTATCTGTTCTACAAAATAGAGTTGCTCTTAAAGAGGACAAATGCATCTTTTGTATGAATGAGGCTGAATATTTTGGGCATATATTGTAAGGTGAAGGCATCAAACCCAAACCCAATATTATAGATGGGATTATCAAAGCACCTCACCCTATGGACAATGACCAGTTACTTTCTTTTTTTAGCTTGTGTGAGTTTTATTCAAAATTCATTAGGAACTTTTCAGAACTTACAGAATGCTTCAGATTATTACTCAAAAAGGAAACAGAGTTTGTATGGATATTTACGTGTCAGAATAATTTTGAGCTCATGAAACACTGTGTCACAGAAGCATCTACACTGCAAGCTTATATTGAAGAATGTGAAACGTTTATTACGGTGGATGCCAGTGCCTTTGAAATATGTGCTGTGTTATCGCAAGGAGAGGGAAGAAAAAAAAATAAAGTTGGATTCGCACCAAGAAGGATGAGAGATGAAGAAACAAGACATATTAGAAAAATAAAAATAAATATTAGCTGGTGTAAAGGGCATAGAAAAGTTCAAACCATGTTTATTAGGAACAAAATGTTTCTTAAGAACTATCTACTGACCACAAGTAGACATTCTTTCAGTAAATACCATAAAGCAGATAACTGCAGGCTAGCCAGATCAGCAGCAAAATTATTAGAATTTCATGTTAAAGTAATTTACATTGCAGGAGGAAAAAAACGTGAGGGCAGATTGTTTGTCAAGGATGACAGTTGGTGAAAAATCGGATGAAAATAAGGTGCAGGATGAAGTCGAGAAATACATTATAGTCAATGTGGAGAATTGTTTTTTGTAATGACATGGATACTTGGTGGAATGCTCTCAAAGGAGATAGAATTTTGAGTCAAGTTGTGAAAATGGTGACAACTGGCTGGCCGAAAGAAAGGGGTATGGACTTTTCTTTGCAGCCTTATTGCAAGGTAGAAGATGAATTATCTATAGGGAGAAATTTATTAATGAAAGGAGACAAATTAATTCCTCCTGACTGTTTCAGACAAAGAATTGTGGAAACTGCTCACTCAGGTCATTTGGGAGTACCAGCCACTAAACTCCGACTAAGTATGATTTTTGGTGGCCTGGTTTGGACCATGAAGTAGTGGCAATTGTAAAAGAATGTGCACAATGGTGTTACAGTGATAAACACCTTTACACCTCCTCCCATTCCTGTGAAATCTCCAGTAGGAGTTTGGCAAAGTGTTGCTGTGGATAGTTTTGGTCCTTTTCATGAGTTGCTCAACAACATTACATATTTAATTGTCTTGGCAGATCATCTGTCAAGATGGTTGGAGGTAATAGGAGTATCTGAACCAAACACAACAGTGGGATTTCATTTTTCCAAGAGATATTTAACAAGGAATGAGTACCAGAAGAACTACGTACTGACACTAGAGTTCAATTTACTTTCTCTAGTATGTCTAAGGCTCCTGAGTAGATTACAGTTAAAATATTTATGTACACCCTTATATCACCCTCAGGCAAATGGTAAAGTAGAAAGATTTTATAGGGCACTGGTGGAGTGTATTTAATGTACCACCAAATCCAAGGTAATTGTGAAATTGTGAAAATGCTATCAGGGAATTGTTGTGGGCAGGTAGAACCGCCCTGAAGGACCGCCAGCAGCTAAGACCCTGCAATGTAGACCACCATCTGAAGCACTGCTGAACAGGGCACCACCATCACAAGCACCGCTGAACAGGGCACCGCTATCTCAAGCACCGCTGAACAGGGCACCGCCATCTCAAGCAACGCTGAACAGGGCACCAACATCTCAAGCACCGCTGAACAGGGCACCGCCATCTTAAGCACCGCTGAACAGGGCACCGCAATCTCAAGCACCGCTAGCCCATGAGCGGCAGGGGCACTGATGCAACTGGGTCCGTCACGAGGTGAGTGATGCACTCTGGGCACCAGTCCCCCTCCTGAACCAGTGGAGACTGTCATCCACTCCCTCTGTCGTTAACAGGATGAATCACTCTGGGCACCAGTCCCCCTCCAGAACCAGTGGAGAGATCCATCCACTACCTCTGTCCTTCACAGGATGAAGCACTCTGGGCACCAGTCCCCCTCCAGAACCAGTGGAGAGATCCATCCACTACCTCTGTCCTTCACAGGATGAAGCACTCTGGGCACCAGTCCCCCTCCAGAACCAGTGGAGACTTTCATCCACTTGAGAGACTGTGGCTTTGCACTCCCCAGGATTGAACAGTGGGCAAGCCACCCACTGTAGAGACTTGAGAGTCTATGGCTTTGCACTCCCCAGGATTGAACAGTGGGCAACCCACCCACTGTAGAGACTTGAGAGACTGTGGCTTTGCACTCCCCAGGATTGAAAAGTGGGTAACCCACCCACGGTAGAGGCTTGAGAGACTGTGGCTTTGCACTCCCCAGGATTGAACAGTGGGCAACCCACCCACTGTAGAGACTTGAGAGACTGTGGCTTTGCACTCCCCAGGATTGAACAGTGGGCAACCCACCCACTGTAGAGACTTGAGAGATTGTGGCTTTGCACTCCCCAGGATTGAAAAGTGGGTAACCCACCCACGGTAGAGGCTTGAGAGACTGTGGCTTTGCACTCCCCAGGATTGAACAGTGGGCAACCCACCCACTGTAGAGACTTGAGAGACTGTGGCTTTGCACTCCCCAGGATTGAACAGTGGGCAACCCACCCACTGTAGAGACTTGAGAGATTGTGGCTTTGCACTCCCCAGGATTGAACAGTGGGCAAACTACCCACTTGTGAGACTTGAGAGACTGTGGCTTTGCACTCCCCAGGATTGAACAGTGGGCATGTGGCCCCCTCGTGGATTTGGCGTCATGCACTCAAGCGGCTGAGGTGCCCTCCTTTCCCTACCCCTGAAGTGCCTGTTTTCTTGCTGTCTGATGCCACTGCAGTGTTCTCTCCTTCATGGTCGGGGATCTTGTGTGGGCCTCGCCCATACCGTGTGGTCCCAGTGTTCCACGGACTTTCTTTGTGCAGTACCTGGACTACTATGCCTGGTATTTATTTTGTACATTGTGTATATATATATTTCTGCCTACTTGTTTTTAATATATTCCGATGGTTACACTCATTTTGTTTGGTCTTTGCATTCTTCCGGTGGGTTTGGGGGGTGTAACTGTGATGTATTGATATGCATTAGTGTGTGTGTTGTGGTGGGTGAGGGTGGGGGTGTTGTGTGTGTGCGTCCCTGTTTTTTGCCTCCCCCCTCCCCTGTGTCGTAGGTGCTGTACTCACCATGGTCTTCACCGCCGGCGTTCGTGCTCCTGGTAGAGGAGCAGGAAGACTGACGCAGGGAGAATTTTGAGTTCCGGTTCCATGGTGTCCTTGTTCCTCGTGGAGTGTGTAGAGGTGAGTGTTTTCCCTTCGAAATTCCTGTTTCTGCCGTGTTTTTATCCGCGGTGAATCCACCCCGGAAAAGGTGGCGGATTGGCCTGTCATAATAGTGTGGGCGGTACATTGTCTCCCACCTGTCTGTTGGCGGTGACCGCCGCGCTGTTTGTTTGTACCGCCGTGGCGGTCTGAGTGTTAAAGTGGCTGTCTTTGTTGGCGGTTTCCGCCACGGTCGTAATTGCAATTTTTTTACCGCCGGCCTGTTGGCGGTCTTACCGCCGCTTTAACACCATCCGCCAGGGTTGTAATGACCACCAAAGTGTCTTAAGTCTTTTTAAAGCAAACAAAGTCTCTTTCAAGCACAAAGTACCTTGCTCACGTGAAAAATCTCTGCAAAGAACCGAAAAGGAGGAGTAGCGTGGAACTAAAGGGGTGTGCGTCGATTTAGTTTCCATGCAGGGATGGCTCTGTGTCGATTTCTGGCGTTTGGTCGTGGATCCTCTTCGGGTTGCATGGTTTTCAGATGCCCTGGGGACAGTGCATGGATTTCCTGCGCTTGCAGGACGAACTCACAGGAGCTGCGTCGATCCGGTGGGCGTTGCGTCAAATTTTCAAACGCACGGCAGGTGCTGTGTCAATTCCTCTCTGGAAGTCGGGCTGCGTCGTTCCAGTGGGCCGTGCCTCGTATTTCCGATCACTACGCTGGCGCTGTGTTGATCTTCTCCTTGCAAAGCCAGGCTGCGTCATTCCGGTTCAGCATGCAGTGACATTTTCACTGCGGTGCAAGCTTTGGGTCATTTCTGGCAGGCTGTGTGTTGAATTTCGCCGAACAAGGAGTCCTCTTGAAGAGAGGAAGTCTTTTTGGTCCTGAGACTTCAGGGAACAGGAGGCAAGCTCTATCCAAGCCCTTGGAGAGCACTTCTTCACCACAGCCAGAGAGCAGCAAGGCAGCAGGGCAACAGCAAGGCAGCAGTCCTTCACAGAAAGCAGTCAGGTGAGTGCTTTGGGCAGCCAGGCAGTTCTTCTTGGCAGGATGCAGGTTCTGGTTACAAGTTTCTTCTCCAGGAAGTGTCTGAGTTGGAAGGGGCAGGCACCCTGTTTATATACCCAAATGTGCCTTTGAAGTGGGGGAGACTTCACAGAGTGGCTTAAAAGTGCACCGGGTCCCCTTTCAGTTCAATCCTGTCTGCCAGAGTCACAGTAGGGGGTGTGGCAGTCCTTTGTGTGAGAGCAGTCCCTCCACCCTTCCAGCCCAGGAAGACCCATTCCAAGTGCAGATGTTTGCAAGTGAGGCTGATTAGCCTGTATTTGGGGTGAGTCTGAGTGAATGCACAAGGAGCTGTCAAATAAACCCAGCCAGACGTGGATTGTAAGGCACAGAAAGATTTAAGTACAAAGACATGCTCACTTTCTAAAAGTGGCATTTCTAAAATAGTATCATTAAATCCAACTTCACCAGTCATCAGGATTTTATATCACCATTCTGGCCATACTAAATATGATTTTCCTACTCCTTTCTGATCAGCAGCTACCACTCAAACAATGTATGAGGGCAGCCCCAATGTTAGCCTATGAAGGAAACAGGCCTCACAACAGTGTAAAAATGAATTTAGGAGTGTCCTGCCTCTTGCCTACACAGCACCATGCCCTATGGGTTACCTTGGGCACACCTTAGGGGTGTTTTATATGTAGAAAAAGGGAAGTTTTATGCTTGGCATGTACTTTTAAATGCCAAGTCGAATTGGCAGTGAACCTACACACACAGGCCTTGCAATGGCAGACCTGAGACAAGGTAAAGTGGCTACTTAAGTGGGTGGCACAATCAGTGCTGCAGGCCAACTAGTAGCATTTAATTTACAGGCCGTGGGCATACATAGTGTGCTCTACTAGGGACTTATAAGTAAATTAAATAGTCAAAATGGGTAAGATCCAATGTTACCATGTTTAAAGGGAGAGAGCATATGCACTTTAGCACTGGTTAGCAGTGGTAAAGTGTGCAGAGTCTAAAAACCAGCAAAAACTGTATCCAAAAAGTGGAGGGAGGCAGGAAAAAAGTTAGGGGTGACCACCCTAATGCAGTCAGGTCTAACAGGTAGGCTGCCCTAACGTCTAATTTTGTAAATCTTTTGGACTGACCTACAGCTGTGACTAGGGGCCTCATTACAAATTTGGCAGTCAGACCACCAGAACGCCATGTTGGCGGTCCCGAAAAGACCATCATGTTGACTGTCACCCAGTCTGCCCAAGTACGACTTAGACAGGCAGGATTGCCAACCTCCAAGCAAAAAAGGCAGAGTGCTAGCGGAGCAGGTGGCCTGGATATAGGCATTGTGACCTCCAGCACTGACAGCCCTGCTACCAACTGCTGACTGTATTACAAGTTCAAAGTCACAGTGGGGGGCACCCAGGGAAGTCAGCCAAATGCGGTCTGGACCACAGTGGTCTGTGGTCACCAAATGAATACACAGCAGCCCACTTTGGATGGATTTAAAAACAACACAGCTGACACACATTGCCACACTTGACATACCTGCAAAGCTTACTATAAAATACAACCCTCCACATGCCACAATCCTTTGCATTTATAATGCAAAACACACAAGTAAGAGCGACATATTAACCACAGAGGACAGATACTAGGCACCACTTTTTTCACCATCCCATACAACACTCTGCACACCCTTTTATCCAGTCACACAATTTTGCACTACCCGTCTTTAGTAAGTCACTGTCACTCATCTATATATATATATGGGACAGGATCATTGTGTGCACAAAGGATGACTTCAGGAAGAGGTGGAACGACCTCAGGGACAATGACCTTCCCTGGTCTCCAGGCACCAGCTGCAGGCCAAGAAGACTGGCGGTCGCCCTCCCAATGCCCCATTACAACTCTGTCCTGATAGTAAAAGGTCCTGGCCATCCTGCATTCTGAGGGCTTGACAGGAATACCTGGGGGAGAGGAGTCTGATAAGACACAACAATAAAAATGTCAGCAAAGTGTAATGTCATGCAAGCTCACTGTCCCCTTGTACTACCTTCACTGTTATTCCACTCACCAGCCCAGTGTTCTCTGCAACAAACACCCCTGTTTGTCAACTCCCACTTGAATTGTACTAACCAGGGAGGATACAATTTCTACCCTGGGTGTAGTACAGGGACTGACATGACTGCTAAGGCCAGTAGGCTCTGTTACTGTTACCCCACTCAGCCAGCTCAGTGTTCTCTGCAACAAAGACCTCTGTTTGTCAACTCCCAATAGAAGTGGACTCACCTGAGAGGATACCACTTCTATACTTGGTGTACTATAGGGACTAATGTGACTGCTAAGGCCAGAACCCTTTGTAATTGTTATTCTACTCAACAAGCCCAGTATCCTCTGCAACAAAGTTTAGTTTAGTTTAGTTTTGACATTAGTCATTGTGTCGATAGCAATATACATGATGCATGTCAAGGTTAATACGTGACAAGGCATTTTAGAAGGGATGGACATGGCAAACAGAACACATCACAGCTGTTAATGACACAAGGTCCACATGTTACCCCCATGGCTTGCCACACATGTGTACACAACATGTATCTGGACCTAAATCCACAATGTGCATCACAAATATCACTTGGAATGTGACTGGATGTCCAGAGCACAAAAATGACCATTAACAGGTGTCGACTGTGGCCCATTGTGAATTGCCATCTGTGCCCTGCAACATACAACAATGGTGTTTGAGTATTTGGACCTACATGACAAGACAAAATGAGCAGGTATTTGTTAAAAAAACACATTTTCTTAGGTGTGATGCAGTGTAAATAATCCAAACCTGCATTTCATGCTGCTAAAATGGCAGCTGTCTGACTGTGAAAGAACAGGGCTGACTGCAGAGGCCCCCTAACTTTTTGCCCCCATTTTCCATTTTGTGCTGGTGTTTTCCTGACTCTGATGGTGCCCCGGGTACTGCTAACCAGTCCCAGGGCCTGTGCTCTGTGCAAAATAAGTATACAAATTAGGCTAATTATGATTGGCTAAGTCAACCTACCTATAAGTCCCTAGTATATGGTAGAGCATGTAGGTTTAGGGACCCTAGCATACAGGTGTCCAGTGTCATTTTAAATGCAGGCCTGCCTTGCTGGCAGCTTTTAAATTAAAGTTACATGCAAATTCGACTTTGGAATTGAAAGTAGTTCCAAAACCTTAAACTACCTTATTTTTACATATAAGTCACCCCTAAAGTGTGCCCTATGTGGCCCTGGGGCTGGGTGCCATGTAACTATAAGCAGGGACCTTATAAAAATAGTTTTATAAGCCCTGGTGAGGTAAAACAGCCAAATTTGTTTTTCCCTCATCGTAGTAAATGGCCTCCATAGGCTAGAATGGGGATACTTTATTTTAATTTTAAAACTCCCCTTAAGTAACAGATACCAGAAGTTTGGTATCAAATTAATTGTTTTCATAAATCCCACAACTTCCAGTTGTTGGATTTCATATAACTTGTTCAGGTAGTTTTAAACTTTACCTGAAAAGTTGCCAGCTCCAGCCCTGCAGTGTTTTTGCTGCTGTTCTCTGATTGGCCAGCCTCTGGCAGCCTGGCCAGGTAGCCTTGATGAGGTGTGAAGTGGCCTGGCTCTACACAAAGAGATGTGCTTGGGGGAGGAGATCTCACCTCAGAAGATGGTGAAGCAGGAAGGGGGAGGGCTGCCAAACTGGTTTTCAAAGGCAGAGAAGGACATTTGGAGCAACCCAGCAACACCCTCACCTCCTGCAAACCGAGAAAATTAGGTGCCCCCTTGATTAGATTAGGAGAGGGCAGGAGGGCAGGAGGCGGGGGGGTGTTTAGGAATTTTAGCCACACCAGTGGGTGGGTTCAGCCAGATGTGACCTCCAAAAATCACTTTCAGCCATGATGGATTTTTGAGGAATGTTGCTCTCTGGGATTTATTTTTGCCAGACTTCCCAGGAAGTGGTAATCACAGGGGGAAGGACCCTGCCCCTGATTGGAGAACCAGGACCCCCCTGTTTTTCACATCACCCAGGAGCAAGGATAAAACTGGCAGACCTGCACCCACACCTCAGTTCCCTACCAGATCCCTATCAGATTCCAACAAGAAAGAACTACAGGAGAAGAAGGACTGCCCTGCTGGATACCTGACCAGCACCTGGACACTGCACTCTGGAGGACTGCACCAGCTGCACACTTGGGCTTCACCACTAAAAGGACTTTACCTGTCTTCTACTGCTTCAAGAAGGGACTCCCTGTTTGATACAGGTACAAAGGAGCTGCCCAGAGTCCCCTGCATCAAGTCCTGCAAGCAGAGCCCAGCTGACCAGTGTCCGGGGGCCATTTGAGGGTTCTGACCAGGTGCATTCTGGGAATTGTAGTCCCAATCTCCCAAGGAGCAACTCAGAGCTTCTGGGACCTTGGATCAAGTTGTGGACACTTCAAAGACACAAAAAGGCCCTCTGGAAGAAGATCCAGAAGTTTGGAGACGTTTGGAGCCACTCCATAAGTTGAAGAGGTGCATTGTGGGAGTTGTAGTCCTAGACCCTAAGAGGCGCACCAGAGCCTCTGAACCCTTGCCTGGTTCCTTGGACCACTTTCCTGAATCAAACACTTCTAAAAGTAAGTGTGACAGTGTAACCTCGTGGGTGGCCTGAATTCTGGACTTTGTTCCTTTCCAGTGTGACCTTTTGTAACCCTTTGAGCGCTAGTTGCTTCTATGCGCTAGAAAGCATTAATTCTTTAAACATTCATATCTCCAGTTCCCCTTATCGATTTTATTTGTTTTGGTGTAATTTTAAAGATAAAAATATAATCTATTTTTATAAATTGATTTCGGATTTTTAAACTGTTTCCTGTGTTTTATTTAATTCATGTTTTGTGATATTTAAATGCTTTACACTTTGTCTCCAAGTTAAGCCTTGTCGCTCATTGCCAAGCTACCAAGGGTTGAGTTAGGTTTAATTTACTGAGACCTAACTGGACCTAAGTGGAGGTTAGTGGCCTATTGCTAAGTGTAGGTACTAACCTGCCCTTACCAATAACCCATTTTCCAACACTGACCTACTACACTGGACATTCGTAACTGCCCACGACCGGCGGCGGAAGTCGTCATGGTGGTAGGCCATTGCAATTGTGACAGGCACAGCCATCGGCTAATACGGAGATGACCGCATACATGGTGGATGTGACCACCATGTTCTGCTAAATAGCTCACTTGACTCCTTCTCATAAGCTAGAATGTGCCTATGTGTGTCAGATTGAATACTCATGTGCCTGTAGATGCAGTGTTTGTGCCATCAACGAGAGAGTCAATGTGCATGTATTGGTGGACAGTGTTATATGATGACTTCACTCACATTGTGGTGAGTGTGTTCATTGTGTTCCATGATCCACTTTGTGTTGGATGCACATAACTAGCTGAGGTGACATTACAGCCATCCAGTGATATCTTTTTCCTCATGAATGTTGCATATGTGAGACTATATGTGTGTGCATGACAGCATGAGCTGAGTATGCATCTTGTTCGGGTCAGTTATGAGTAATGTGAGCTATGTTCATGTTGCTACACAAATGTTTTAGCATATCTGCCCTTGCTAGACTGTTGTTTACAAGGTATGCTATCTCTCTATCTGCCCTCCAGGTTGCCACACACACCACAAACCAATTTTATGGTGGCTACATGATGTACTGTTATGCATGGGGGGGATGGCAATGGGACGTCATGTAGGTTCTGTCTGCTCAGCTAGCAGAGACCAGTGACTGTCACATGTATCTCCCAGTAGAGTTCAAGGTTTAGGCTGGGGTGGAGCATCTGTGGCTATGGAACTGTGGGACTGTGTCCACTCCCTGTACATCAGCAGATCCTGTCATGTGGAACATATGAGGCTCTGTTGTACAATGATGCCCAGAATACATCATTCCTTTGATCAAATTGAGGATGGTTACAGGGGGGAGTTACTGATCTGTGACAGATGTGCACTTACCATTATTGTCAATGTGTGCTTCTGACTCCTGACAGATCCCTTACTCCCACAGCCATGTTGTCACCTTCATACAGGTCATATTTGCCCTGTGCAGGCTTATTGCATAAATGACAGTCTTACCATGCAGACAGTGTGCTGATTCCTTGGAAACCATGATATGTGACTCAGTAGCTTGGTCACATAGCAGAAACTGATCGATGCATGGCTTTGATTGTTGAGTGCCATCTCTGTAGGATGGACACAAATGTCCAAAAGTGAGTTCTGTGGTACAGGTAGATACCACAGAACCCCCACTCCCTGAAGTGGCATGAGTCTGCATTGGTTATTGGAAATGTCCACACATGGACAGGGTAAACACTTTCTCTGCCCACCTTGATAGTCCTTTCATTGTTAGCCATGTGTGATTTTGGAGTTTGTACTTTGGCAGTAGCCTGTGGGGACTTCATGCAGTGAGTCATAATCACAGAGTGTTAATGTGTTGGTCCATTCACGCCTAAGTAGTCTAACTTGTAGAAGCCTCATAGGTGTGATGTGTCTCATAGTGGCTCATATCTCAGTCAGGTTGCTAGGGCACATCCCAGAAGATGTCAGTAAGCCTGCCTAGTCATTGGAGAGCCTGAGCAGGGTAGTGGATTGGTCTACCGATTGGGAAATGTATGTCTTGAGTCATGACCCTGTACTTATTGGCCTGTATGTGTCACAAATTAGGAGTATTGACAATATGGGAAAGTTATATCTTGATGTAACTGACATGTATGTGACAGAACCATTTGTGATGATATTTGTGTTCATGATCTCTTGATTTGTCTTTTGCATTCATGCAGGTCATTACCCATTAAAGAAAGTGATATGGAGAGCCATCGCCAGAAATGTGTGGACCCTGGGGTCCACAGACCGCGGAGCGCCCACTGGAGAAAGAGGTGGGAGGACATGAGATGCTGAGTCTGGATAATCACTGAGGTCCAGCTGGGGCTGTCCTCATAACACAGGCAGGGTGCCCATTGGACCATGATCCCCCCAATGGCCCTCATTCAGGTCGTGGCCTATCCAGAGCTTGTTGGACATTTATGAGGGCAGCACAGCAGCCACAAGGGGTGAGAACAGGACATATTCCTGCCTGTCTGATGCCAAGTGATTGAGTGAGGTTCTGATTGCTTCCACTAACTTATATGGATGAGTCACATGTCACACAGTGGAGGAGAGACTGTTTGTCTTGACATGTCATGTGTACTGATGTGCCTTGCCTATTGGACTAGGGCCCTAGGAAAACAATAGGTAGAATTCTCACACCAATTGCCCTGAAAAGACCACATATGGCTGTGTACAGTTATCAATCATGTACTGTTTGTTGTTGTAGTGTGAATTTCTAAGGAACAGACCACTACTCCTCAGTGTTCCAGGCCACAAGTAAGTAGGCGATGGACCACTGTCCTCAGCCATATGTCTGTGTAAATGTGTATGTTGGCATCTGCCACCCAGAAGCTTGTATTCACAGTGTATGATGATTTCTGGTGCCTCACTGTAGTCTGTAATGTGAAGGTGTCCAACATACATTGTTCATTGTGCACAGCTATAGATCACTACTTTCCCTTGGTAAGTGGGGAATGTCATTTGGCATGAGTTCTGTGTAATCGACGTTGCCAACATTCCTTGTGCCTACATGTCAGCATGTGTCCCCTCCTCTTTAGGAAATATTTGCAAGCTGCAGTTTCATGAATAATCTACCTATGTTGATGGGATGATGTCTGTATTCCCCCACCTATCTTTGCATCACAAACTGTTTGTGGAATAGTACATTTACAATGGGGGTGCATTACAAGTTGTGCCCCATACACGAGTGTGTCACCATTGTTTATTGGCTGACAAATTCCCTCATGCATCATAGCTTGTTATTTGGCAAGTACTAATGCACTAGTAATGAGGGACATGACAGGTAGGCCTGGAGTTTGGAGCCACAATGTGACCATCCTTGAGCTTGATGTGGCATCATGCGGAAAAATGCACTGCACATGTGTAAAGGATAGGGCATGGGCCCTGACTGATGGAATGCATCAGGAAGTGACTTGCAGTTATGTTTTAGACACATGTTTGGGTATAGAAAGACATCCACAAACACACATCTGTGTTTGCATAACCCCGATGGGGATGGTGATGTAATTTCCCAATGGGCAACATGTTGTGGGGCTCCTACAAATCCTTGCTATTTCTGTGTCTCTCCAACATAAAAAAGACTGATGACTTATACTGATGCACTCAGAGTATGTCATTGTAAGGGGTGGTTACCCTGGGGCTTGCTGATTTATTGTGTTGCGTTTTGTGGGTCATATCTCCCTGACATATTGGATACGATGTCTACAATGTTCATTTCCATGCCGCATGTGTTGCCTATGTGTTCGACATTGATACTTGTTCCTTGACTCTAATGGGACAAAAATCACTTGGTGAAGTGTAAAATGTTGTTCACGTGTGTTCAAGGACATGTGATGATCCTATTCCTCTTTGTCTTTGCAGCATCAGCACATGCAAGCATGCCACGGGGAGACCAGGACTTCCCTTTCATCATCGGATTCTTCCTCCAGTGGCCTCTCACTAATGGTGGCAGACCATCAAGGAATTCCCCCAGTACCATCCTTGTCCGCCACCACATGTTCTATCACCGCCCTCCCTATTGCTCATCACCCAGTTGGCTGTGCTTGCTCACCCAATAGTATGGGTGTCTCATTTGCCACAGGCACCTCCGTCCTAGCCCCTGTTACTCCTGCTGTCCACAGTGAGCAGGCTGTTGACCTCCTGAGACTTTTCTCTATGTGCCAGTCAGCAATTGTGAATGTCATCACAATTGGCAACCCACCTCCAGCAACTGAATGCTTTCCTGGAAGACATTCATGGTGTAATGGCTGGCGTACAGAGATCTTTTCAGGCTGTGGTTTCCTCACTGATGACAGCTTCCCTCTCCCTCCACCTCCCTCTTCCCACTCCAAATCCCACCTTCGTCTAACTACCCAAAGCACACAGACTGATCAGCAGACATCCACCTCTGTGTACTCCGCTCTATGCTTGTCACCGCATTGCCCCACCCCTTTTTAAAGGTTGGCAGCTCCGGCTTCTGCAAGCAGAGGAGCCGCCCCTGTACAACACTGTGCTACTTTGGGGCACATCTCTATGGACTGGCCAATGGCCTTTGGCTTTTGATATTTCATGTTGAATAAACCCAACCAGCTTTTTTCCTCGGGTATTCATTTGTCCTGCAATTCCTTTTCTACCTTACTGTTTTTCCTTAGTTACTTGTGTTGTGTGGCTATGAGTGTGTGTATGTTTGTGCCTGCTTGAGCTCCATTTGTTGCTGTTTGCCGTGTGTGACTTTCAGGGCAGTACTGGTGTCCCCTAAGACCAGGGCAGAGGTTGACCGTATATATATATATATATATAAATATATATATATATATATATATATAGATATATAGATATATATCTATATATATATATATATATGTGTGTGTGTGTGTGTGTGTGTAACTGCAATGGTGGTGTCATAGCATTGTTTTCTGTTTGGTGTGGTAAGTATTTCATCTTGTGTTTTCCAATGTGAGAATATATGGCATTAGATTTATCCCCTCATATGGCTTATTTATCAATCTGATGTTAGTCAGCTTGAGGTTTGTTAGTGCATATATGGAGTGCGTACAGTTGTGCTAGCACTGTTTGCATTTGAGCGTGCATATGTCCATTTTGCATTCTGTCCCTTGCACTAAGTTCCTGTAGATGTATGTTCCATGCAGTTGGAGTTGTATGTGTTAGTAGATTTGCACTTCCACATTGTACCGATGGGTATGTCATTTGTGTCTAGTACTGTTTGTCCTTATGACACATGTAGTTTCCAGTTCCTGTGCAAATGTTGTTTTTATGGGAAGTTGCACAATGAGATGTGTCCCATGCAGCCTCCTTCCCTGAGTGTTCCTGGTGCCCCTATCCCAATTGTGCAAGTATGGTGTGCATAGTCCTCTTTGTCTGTTTCTCTCCCTGTGTATTGTGCATGCAATTGTGATTCCTTTGTGCTGTGAAGTTTGTGATGTGTATGTCCATTGCAGGGCTATTTAATGGTGGTGTTGTTTGTGTTCCATGACACATTGATACATTTGTGTGTTCTATGTGATGACAGTCTCTGGCCCATGTGGAATGTGAGTGTGTGAGTTGTTTTTGTATATGTGATGTTTGTGTGTTGTTGGTGATGTGTGGGTGAATATTGTGTATACTTCACTGTCCCTGTGGCAGAGGTTTGTGGCTGTGTGTCTTTGTGTAGTGTTGCGGTGCAGTGTGAGTGAGCTGCACAAAGGGATCGCATTGCGACTGTGTCCATCTTGATGTAGGTTTCACATTGTGTGTGGGATGTGACATGTACTTGGTGAACGTGGCGTGCCCCCTCATAATGTGTGCGATGGTGCTACCATCTGTTATGAAGCATTATGATACAGGTAAGTGTGTAAAATTGTGATCAGTGATGTCCACAGCGGCATTGATTTTGTGCACCTTCGAGGACAATCAGAAGCAGCAGGACATGTGCGATGGACTCCATGGTGGCATCGGACAAGGGAGGCTGCCTGCAGGTGGGTGTCTCCCTTTATCCAGTCTGTTTTTACCTTCTGAGATGTGGTGGTTGGTCCACCACAGTCACATTGGTGGTGTGAAACCTTGTAATTAGTCAGGAGGGAACACAGGCTCTGCCAAGCATCTGGTGCAGCCTTGTGACCGTGGCGTTCTATGCTGCCTGGTGGTGCCAGCAGAACCGCAGTGGTCTTGGCTCCTTAGGCCCGCGTGACTTATAATACGGTGGTCCAGCCTGATGGTGGTTGGACCGCCACCATGGCAGTCAAGGGACCATAAAATTCACAATGAGGCCCTAGGTCTTTAATGTGTGGTAAAGGGTCATTTTCAACACATATCCTTGCTAAGAGATCTGAGATCTATACATAAGCAGAGATTCCCTGTTTTTTGTTTTAGCCAGAACAATTGAAGAAAACCATGAAGTGACATCCCAGATTCGATGACCCCAAAACTTTGCATTTCTTTTAGAATTTTTGTTACCTCATGCTGTGCACTATGTGGTACATTGTAAAGCCTATGTTTTAGTGGCATAACTTGTTCTTTGATGTTAATGTTGTGGACTACATTTTTCATCTTGCCCACCCTGTTGGTAAAACTCCTGCAAAACTTTCTTTCCATGAATAATTAGAAACATATCCAACCGAAGAAACAGAATTGTTCATGCTAATCATGATCATGCTTAAATCTGCCTGATTCCACAATCCCAGTACATTGACACCGTTATATACTACATACACTTTTCATTTAATAGTGTTTTCCTTAAAAAAAAAACCTGCCCAAGAATATCCTAAAGGGTCAATTCTGCTTCCTTCAAAGGCAGTCATGATAACATCTGAAGGTAATAGACCAGAATTCTTTGTATATGTAAAGGCCTGTCAGTGTCATCCATTTTCACTGTAACAAGAGGTTCACCATATTTGTTTTCATTGGATACACTTTTAATTTCTATAGTTTCCACTGATAAAACTAGTTCTTCTACATTTTGTATTGGTCATCTTCATCATTGGAGCTCCTATCCTGAACACTTCTAACTGAAATGCGTGTAGAACCCGTACAGAGTTTGTTAAGATGTCTAAATCTAAAATTTCCAGCATTCTTTTGTAAGTGCTAGACAATTACAAAAACTTGAAACATGAGTATTGGAATCACAAATATAACACATTTGTTTGTTGGGTGCCCTATTTGTGTTTATATTCTTATTGTAGTTGTCAGCTGTGGTAAATGTACTTTGCATTGTGGGCATTTTACTTTGGGTTTCGTTTTGAACATTGACTTTTTCTACTGTCACATTTGACACTTGAATATTATATGCTTTTTGCTATAACTACTGCCCGATAAAGTGATGAATGTTTGCATGTCAATGGCATTTGTTGATTTTTCTTCGAATGACACCTACATACAATTTAGTCACAAAATAATTGGGATGTAAACCCATAAAACTCACAGTATGACACCAATATTTTTAAGGCTGTAAAATAGGAATGAATAGATTTGTCTGGATTCTGAATGTGTTTCACAGTGACCCGAAACACATCCAGTTCTTCATCATCAAGACAAGTGTTAGACCTGACAGCCTTAGGGTGGTCACCCCTAACTTTTTGCCTGCCTCCCTCCCCTTTTTGGACACTGTTTTTGCTGGCTTTTAGACTCTGCACACTTTATCACTGCTAACCAGTGCTAAAGTTCATATGTTCCCTCCCTTTAAACATAGTAACCTTGCTTGGATCATACCTGATTGGACTATTTAATGTACTTATAAGTCCCTAGTAATGTGCACTATATGTGCCTAGGGCCTGTAGATTAAATGCTACTAGTGGGCCTGCAGCACTGGTTGATACCCACTCAAGTAGCCCCTTCACCGTGTCTCAGGCCTGCCATTGCAAGGCATGTGTGTGCAGTTTCACTGTCACCTCGACTTGGCATTTAAAAGTACTTGCCAAGCCTAAACCTCCCCTTTCTCCACATATAAGTCACCCCTAATGTGTGCCCTAAGTAATGCATAGAGCAGGGTGCTGTGTGGGTGAAAGGCAGGACATGTACCTGTGTAGTTTACATGTCCTGGTAGTGTAAAACTCCTAAATTTGTTTTGAACTACTGTGAGGCCTGCTCCCTTCATAGGCTAACATTGGTGCTGCCCTCAAACAGTATTGAGGTGGTAGCTGCTGATCTGAAAGGAGTAGGAAGGTCATATTTAGTATGGCCAGAATGGTAATACCAAACCCTGCTGACTGGTGAAGTGGGATTTTATATTACTATTCTAGAAATGCCACTTTTAGAAAGTGAGCATTTCTTTGCACTTAAATCTTTCTGTGCCTTACAATCCACGTCTGGCTGGGCTTAGTTGACAGCTCCATGTGCATTCACATAGCCACACCCAAACACAGGGTACTCAGCCTCACTTGCATACATCTGCATTTTGAATTAGTCTTCCTGGGTTGGGAGGGTGGAGGGCCTGCTCTCACACAAAGGACTGCCACACCCCCTACTGGGACCCTGGCAGACAGGATTGAACTGAAAGGGGACCTGGTGCACTTCTTAGCCACTCTTTAAAGTCTCCCCCACTTCAAAGGCACATTGGGGTATAAAACAGGGCCTCTGCCCTACCTCATCAGACATTTGCTGGAGAAGAAACCTGAACCAGAACCTGCATCCTGCCAAGAAGAACTGCCTGACTCGCTAAAGGACTCATCTGACTGCTTTCTATAAAGGACTGCTGCCTTGCTGTTGCCCTGCTGCCTTGCTAAACTCTTCTCTGGCTGTAAAAGTGCTCTCCAAGGGCTTGGATAGAGCTTGCCTCCTGTTCCCTGAAGTCTCAGGACCAAAAAGACTTCTCTTTTCCATTTGGACTCTTTGTGCGCCGAAAATTTTGACTGACGCTGATCGACGCGACGCCTTCAGGGCGACCGGAATTTCGATGCACGGCCTCGCAAAGACAACGCCACCCGACTTCCAGAGGGGAAATCGACGCAACGCCTGCCGTGAGAGCGAAACTTTGACGCACTGCCCCGCGGACAACGCACAGCCAGAAAACAAGCAGGAAAATCCATGCACAGACCCGAGGACATCTGGGAATCCCGCGAACCACAGAAAGAGACTGTCCGCGCACCAGAAAATGACGCACGACTTCCCCGCATGAAAAATAACGACGCAAGTCTGTGTGTGCTGGGGAGAAATCGACGCACATACCATTTTTCCACGATTCTCTTCTTCTGCGGCCCTTTGCGGAGATTTTCCACTCCAAACCAGGTACTTTGTGCTTGAAAGAGACTTTGTTTGCTTTTTAAAGACTTAAGACACTTTATATCACTTTTCAGTGATATCTCTACAATTTCACATTGCATCTTTATTCGTTTTGACCTGCAATTATCCAGATACATATTATATATTTTTCTAAACACTGTGTGGTGTATTTTTGTGGTGTTATATGGTGTTATTGTATGATTTATTGCACAAATACACATTGCCTTCTAAGTTAAGCCTGACTGCTCATGCCAAGCTACCAGAGGGTGGGCACAAGATAATTTTGGATTGTGTGTGACTTACCCTGACTAGAGTGAGGGTTCTTGCTTGGACAGAGGGTAACCTGACTGCCAACCAAAAAAACCATTTCTAACATTGGTGGCAGCGGTGGGATAGGACTTGTATTTGTGCAGTGACATACACTAGCTAAGTATTTCACTATCTACCCACAGTTGAAGGTCAACTTGCTTTTTATCTCTTGTTTTGCAAATTCGTTTTCCTGACAATTTTCAAAAACTAAATCCTCACTCAACATGTCTCTGACTGGGTCTCAAGTAGGAGACTTTGACCTAGCCCTGTTGGATACATATACGGTCAAACATCTAAGAGGGTTCTGCAGGGTGATGAGAGTACCCACCCAAGGGGCCTCCAAAAAGGAGGACTTTCAAGTGGCGCTGAGGGCCCGGGCAGAAGCCCATTTAGAGGAGGATGATGAGGAAAAGGAGCCAGAAAATGACCCCTCAGAGGATTTGTTGTTA